>NC_090266.1:659579329-659894329 GCF_040414725.1 Anabrus simplex | reverse complement strand
ACAACGTAGAAGGTGGACAAAAGACTGGCTTCTACAACACGTTTCGCTTTCACATGTTGATCTTTTGAAGGAGTTAACATTGGAAAAAGATGACTGGTTTAACTACTTGAGAATGGACGAAGAGAAATTCTTAGTTCTGTTGCAGTATGTCGCACCGTATATAAGGAGAGAAGACGGTGTAATGAGAGAATCGATAAGCACTTTAGAAAGACTTGTAGTAACATTGAGATTTCTGGCAACGGGAAAAAGCTATGCGGACCTTAAATTTTCTGCTGTCTCCTTCATCTTTAAGCCACATCATTCCGGAAACATGCCGTGCTATATATGACGTTCTAAGAGAGGAATATTTAAAGGTGAGAATTCAAAGGCATTATTTTGCTTAGGTAAAATAGATTGCGAATTCCTTCCTCAGCTGCTGGAGTTCCGTAGCTGTAAGTTGAGTGCATTCATTCATTCATTCATTTATTCATCCATCCATCAATAATAAGGGCTCTCTTTTCATCTGGTGGTTATCCGTGACAGGGAGAGAACATTAGCGGTATTTATTGGGTCTTGCAAATATGCATGAATACAATTCAATCGTGCAATCATTCATTCATTTATCTATTCATGCAGTCATTCACAATGTGTGTTGTAATTGTAGTATAACTGGATCAGGTACAGAATTGTGACATGAAGCACTAATTGAACTCATGAAGTGTTAAGATAGGCCTGCATGTTGTCCTAGATCATATAACACTGTTAACATCTAGGACAAAATGAATGAATGAATCAATTAATTAAAATACAATTTCAAGATTGGGTTAAATAGTTAGTAGGCTTAATTTTAATGTTTAATATCGTGATAGATGGACAAGTTGTGATAAGGAAATGTTAGTTTAGAAACTAATACAACATATGCCGCATTTTCTTCATTCCGGACACTGTATTCTTTGCTCTTGATCTTCCAAACACTTGGCAATGATTTATAGAGTTCTATGAATTCAATCATAAATGTACGGGTACAATTACGCCAATCTTGAGTAAACTCACCCATAGCTGTTTCTGTATTGAGAGCAAACACTAAACTACAGTACAACACTACATACACGCTCCCAGACGAAGGACTGTGCTATCTTTCTGCAGCGTTGTCTGCGTAAGCTTTACACGCTCAGACTTGTCTGCGCGTGGTCTGTGTTAATTCAAACTCCGCCAGACTTTGCACAGGCCGAACACAGACCGCAGTACAGACCAAAATTACGGTCGGCAATTCATTTACACGCAACGACTTGTCTGCGCAAACACGGTCTGTACAGACACATCTGTGTAAATGTCTGAGCGTGTAAAGGGCCCTTTACTCACCTGAAACATTGATATAGGAATTTGAAAAATGTCTTTCAATACTTTTGTCTGGAGCATAGCATCGTATGGAAGTGAAATGTAGACAATAACTCACTCAGAAAAAAATAGAATAGAAGCTTTAGAAATGTTGTGTTATAGAAAAATTCTGAAGGTGAGATCGATAGATCGAATCACAAATGTAGAGATACCGAATCGAATTGCTGAGAGGAGATCGTTGTGGCTAAATTTGATGACAAGAAGAGATAGTATGATAGGACACATTTTAAGACACCCAGGACTTGTTCAGTTAGTTTTCGAGGGAAGTGTATGGAGTAACAATGGTAGGGGTAGACCATGGTATGACTATGACAAGAAAATAACAGCAGATATTGGATACAGCAGTTATGTAGAAATGAAGTGTTTAGCACAGGATAGGGTGGCATGGAATGCTGCATCAAACAAGTCTATGGACTGATGACTCGAGCAACAACGTGGCCACCTAGGACATATTATGGCTAACAGTAATATTTGGCTACACTATGGTTAGGGTTCTATGCACTTTTGATACAGCTAACCATGTTAAAACATCGTCAGTTAGCGCCCTGGGCAGAGAACAGCAGGATGGGAAGATAGCGTGACATCAGTACTGTTATAACAATACCCTAATCTTAAGTACATATTCCACAAATTATCAGGGCTAATTTTCTTGATTTTCATGTGTTGGAACTAGAAAAATCCTACTGAGCTATGACGCTATATATGTCTTGTAAGTGATTTCAGTCCACCAATGGCTATGGGGAAAAGGAAGCAAAGCTGCAGTGGACATCCGGATGAACAATGCTACTTATTTCTCTTAGAATGTTACATTTCTAGATACATTGTAATTGTAAGTATTTCGTCATATTTTATATTCTGTTGCATATTAAAGACTGCTATCAATATCCCTGACTTGTGTTCTCAGTCAGCTTTTAAATTAGTAATCACCTAGTTTCTGAAATCAAGCCAACAGTTACTTGGATTTATTTCATAAGCTGAGGACATTCTTACCAGTGGTCTGTAATGGGAAACTTGAAATAGACATACGTACATGTAATTTTTTTTTTTTTGCTAGTTGCTTTACGTCGCACCGACACAGATAGGTCTTATGGCGACGATGGGAAAGGGAAAGGCTAGGAGTGGGAAGGAAGCGGCCGTGGTCTTAGTTAAGGTACAGCCCCAGCATTTGCCTGGTGTGAAAATGGGAAACCACGGAAAACCATTTTCAGGGCTGCCGACAGTGGAGTTCGAACCTACTATCTCCTGAATACTGGATATTGGCCACACGTAAGCGACTGCAGCTATCGAGCTCGGTTGTATATGTAATGAGATTTTTTTTGGATGGGTAGGGACATACACATTGGCCTACTTCAATTTCAATTCTCAGCTCAGTGTTCATAGAATAGAGGCATGTGGGGGCAATGATGATGCATTCAGCACAATGATTTGTGTGCTTTTATGCTAGTAGCTTTTGTGGAGATTCAAGTACAGGTGTCATGAAGGAAGAAGGACAACAATGAACATAACATAACTCATACATACATTCATGCATCTATATTATAGACTGTGTCCAGCTCCATGGCTAAATGGTTAGCCATGGATGGGCACCGTGTTTGATTCCCGGCAGGCTCAGGGATTTTAACCAACATTGGTTAATGTTGCTGGCACGGAGGCGGATATGTGTGTCGTCTTCATCATCATTCATTCTCGTCACGATGCGCAGGTAGCCTATGGTCGTCAAATCAAAAGGTTCTGCACCTGGCGGGTGTGTGTGTGTGTGTGTGTGTGTGTGTGTGTGTGTGTGTGTGTGTGTGTGTGTGTGTGACGCGCACGCATGCGCACGCTTTTGTTGTGAAGCAGGTACTACATGACTTTGAATGCTCTTGGTTTCAAGGTTTATTAATCTGTAGCATTGAGGAGAGGAGCTCAGATCAAATGATTATTGAGCTGTGTGAGATGGGCAGTGGAACAAACCATCTTGCTTACCCAAGTAAAGAGAGCATGAGCTCCTTTAGGATCTCCAAGAGATAATTTCAGAAAATGTGAGAAAACATAGGCCATAAAAAGAAATGTGCAGGATTTAGTGAGTAAGATCTGGACTCTTTGCCAGAAATTTGATCGAACTAAAGTGAAGGGACTCCATAAAGAAAGTCCACTTTCTGGCCGACTGGACATACAAATGGAACTTTTCTTTATAATGTCTGGTAACTGGCACAGGTTTAAGTTCCCTGTTAACCATGTCTGTGTCATGTATGATCACTGCCATGGGATTAAATTCTCTATAAAACATTTCTGTGTAATGTGTGTTCAGTGGCACTGGATTAAGTTAGCCATAAACTGTTTCTGTGTAACATGTGGTCACAAGTGTGGGATTAAGTTCTCTGTAGATCATTTCTGTATAAAGTGTCATAACTGGCAAAGGATTAAGTTCCTCATAAACCACTCCTGTCTAACAAGAGGTAATTGGCATTGGATTAAGTTCCCTGTAAACAGTTTCCATGTAAAATAAGTTCACTGTTGCGAGATTAAGTTCTCTTTAAACCATTTATATGTAATGTACCTTCACTAATGCAGGATTAATTTCTCTGTAAATCATTTCTAGGTAATGTGTGGTCACTGGTTCTGAATTAACTTCCATGTACGGTAAACCATTTCTGTATAACTTGTCTCATCACCATAATTAAGGTTTTGCCTTGTGTTTTGATATTTGTCAACTTCCTGTTCGTATGGTACAAGATATTTTCAGCTTTGAAGCATCATTTCATTGATCCTTTTTGTTGTACCTTCTGGCTGGTACATGGCAAACATTTGCTTTTGTTGCTATTTTCTTATATACTGTTATGTGACTGTATTTTGTGATTGTATGAGATGTGAGCAGCTTACTGGATGCTGTATAAGATGAATTTCTTACAGTCCATGATTATATTTTTGAGTCTATGAAGTGAAATTAGAATTATACGCATTCTTAGTGTTAAGAAATATTATTATGACCATAAATTTCTCTTGTATTGAACTAGTAGTTGCCAGTATATATCTGTTTGTACACTGACTGACAGAGCAAATGCAACACCAAGAAGGAGTGGTCAGAACTTTATGCCAATTGCAGGGTAGACTGACGTCACTGAGGTATGCTCATGATGTGAAATGCGCCGCTGTGCTGCGCACGTAGCGAACGATAAATGGGACACGGCGTTGGCGAATGGCCCACTTCGTACCGTGATTTCTCAGCCGACAGTCATTGTAGAACGTGTTGTCGTGTGCCACAGGACACGTGTATAGCTAAGAATGCCAGGCCGTCGTCAACGGAGGCATTTCCAGCAGACAGACGACTTTACGAGGGGTATGGTGATCGGGCTGAGAAGGGCAGGTTGGTCGCTTCGTCAAATCGCAGCCGATACCCATAGGGATGTGTCCACGGTGCAGCGCCTGTGGCGAAGATGGTTGGCGCAGGGACATGTGGCACGTGCGAGGGATCCAGGCGCAGCCCGAGTGACGTCAGCACGCGAGGATCGGCGCATCCGCCGCCAAGCGGTGGCAGCCCCGCACGCCACGTCAACCGCCATTATTCAGCATGTGCAAGACACCCTGGCTGTTCCAATATCGACCAGAACAATTTCCCGTCGATTGGTTGAAGGAGGCCTGCACTCCCGGCGTCCGCTCAGAAGACTACCATTGACTCCACAGCATAGACGTGCACGCCTGGCATGGTGCCGGGCTAGAGCGACTTGGATGAGGGAATGGCGGAACGTCGTGTTCTCCGATGAGTCACGCTTCTGTTCTGTCAGTGATAGTCACCGCAGACGAGTGTGGCGTCGGCGTGGAGAAAGGTCAAATCCGGCAGTAACTGTGGAGCACCCTACCGCTAGACAACGCGGCATCATGGTTTGGGGCGCTATTGCGTATGATTCCACGTCACCTCTAGTGCGTATTCAAGGCACGTTAAATGCCCACCGCTACGTGCAGCATGTGCTGCGGCCGGTGGCACTCCCGTACCTTCAGGGGCTGCCCAATGCTCTGTTTCAGCAGGATAATGCCCGCCCACACACTGCTCGCATCTCCCAACAGGCTCTACGAGGTGTACAGATGCTTCCGTGGCCAGCGTACTCTCCGGATCTCTCACCAATCGAACACGTGTGGGATCTCATTGGACGCCGTTTGCAAACTCTGCCCCAGCCTCGTACGGACGACCAACTGTGGCAAATGGTTGACAGAGAATGGAGAACCATCCCTCAGGACACCATCCGCACTCTTATTGATTCTGTACCTCGACGTGTTTCTGCGTGCATCGCCGCTCGCGGTGGTCCTACATCCTACTGAGTCGATGCCGTGCGCATTGTGTAACCTGCATATCGGTTTGAAATAAACATCAATTATTCATCCGTGCCGTCTCTGTTTTTTCCCCAACTTTCATCCCTTTCGAACCACTCCTCCTTGGTGTTGCATTGTCACTGTCAGTCAGTGTATTTATGTATTTGCCGTACGTTCTTTTGAATATACCGCATATGTGTGCATACATTCAAAATACAAACTGTGTATATACATTATGTTGTGTTTTACTTCTTCGGTTCCTTCATCCGTTTTCCATTCCTATATATAAAGTTAGTGGGAAAGGTTCAAAGAGAGGATGAGGTTATGTTAGGTCATGAGTTAGATAAGCATGGGCGTTTGAGGCTTTTATATAATCAGCATTCACATTTTCGGTATTCAGTACTACATTTCTCATTTAACAGATGTTCCTTAAAGAAATACAACGCTGAAACAACTAAAGAGACGAGTTTTAAAAAAGCATTGCCAACATACAAATAATTAAAATAGGCTTTTCAAGCAAAATAGACACGGTAGTAGCATGTGATACTGCTTTCTTATCGAAATAGAATCACCCTCTCCATTATAATTAGGAATTGAACAAAGTAAACTCGGCCTGGGCCTAACTGTTAAACATGTTTTAAACAACCACCATTGTAGCCCCTGTTACTGTATTTGCCTGTTATTATCCATTATATTACGAGGTACAAACTTGTTGATTTTTTTTCCCCCTAATCTGGTCATTGTACCTTCCATTACCTGTTTTCTCAATAACCTTTAATGTACAGGAGTATAATCTACTGCAAATAATTACATAGGACTATGCATGGAGAATTATAAGATTCCATAATGTATCCAAGTTGTTAAAGATTAGGCCTATAGAAAATTTTCCCCGTTGTGGGAAGTTCTATACGTTATCGCAGCAATTTATACGCATGGTGTTGGCAACACACTCGAAAAGTAGATGATTTTAAATACTATATTTTTAATATCTTTTCTCTTTATACACGTACGTTTAGTCATACTAACATATACCGTTTGGTGTACATAAATAAATTCAAAGAAACTGTGGCAATATATTCAAGTCATTAGAATGTTATCTCCTTTTAACATAGTTTGTTACTCATTCGTATGTAAAACGCAAATTACAGCTGCTGCTTAAATGCTTTCATTCCCCACCCTGAAGGGGTGGGGCGGGCCACCTAGAGGGTGTCGCCCTCTCTCTGGCCAAGAGATGCGGGCGGGTTGGGGAGATGTGATGGAAGAAGGAGGTGGGTAAAGGATGTGGAAAGTTAGGAGATGGGAGGGGAATTGCGTCTATTCCTAAGTATTTATTCTTTATTGAAGTGAGAATACAGTTGTGATTATGTCAAAATGAGCTGTGAACAAAGAGGAGAGGGGTTATACAAGGTGAGAGGAAAATAAATGAAGGGCAAGGGTGTTATAAAAGGAGGAGAAGCTAACAAGCGAAGTTAGAAGAAGGCGAAGGATATCAAAAGAGGGAGGTGGGGGAAAGTAAGGAGGTGGGGGCGGGAAGAGACAAGGATGAAATGATGGAGGAGGTGGTTGGGGAGGTGGGGCCGGCCGGGGACTACTTCGAGGTGTGGAGGGATGAGATGAAGGTGGTGGAGGTGAGCGAGATGGTTCTATGCGATGATGACGGCCGTTGAGGTGGATCCCGGTGGCGATGAGGCGTTCAACGTCTTCAGCAGTCGGCAGATGAAGGCGGACGAGATAGGTGGGTCCAGCGGAGTTATAGATCCGAAAGGCTCGGCGCACTGGTATCCCTGTCTGGCGGAGTGTTTGGATGATAGATGCTGATGGAAGACTGGGCTCCACACCGCAGACGACACAGCTAAAGGTGGTAGTGCTGGTGGAAGGCGGTGGGACCAATGGTGGCTGTGCCAAGTTGCCAGGAGTATCTTGATGGGAATATCCCTCTTCAGATGACGGAAGTGATGAGCGCTGGGGGTGTGTGGGGTCAGTGGAGGGAGGTAAGGGGAAAGGAAATGTCATGAGAGGGGAAGGATGAGTGGTAACAGTAGTAGTGATAGGAAGGGAAGAGGAGGTGTGAACTGAGGTGGTAATGGTGGAGGTAGCAGTGGTTAGGGTAGTGGCAGAGGTAACAGGAGGGAAGGACAAAGGGGGCGGGGGTGAGCAGTAGGGAGGTGGTGTGGTCGTAGCGGGCGGATCGATGGTTCCAGGCGGAGGGTCGTCGGTGTCCGGTAGCTCAGCCAAAAGATCCTCTGGAGTAGGTTCAACTGTATAGAGATGGTTGTGGATGCGTGCGCCATTCTTGATGATGGTAGAGACGTCGGCTGGAGTGGATAAATAGAGAAGTACATCGGATAGTGGTTGAGCTTCGTCGTCGACTACCCGGCAGGCACCATAGGCACCCGCCGGACGAAGAGCAGCGAGGACATCTTGGTCTGAGAAGACGAGAGGAACGTTGCGGGCAAGGCAGGTGTAGAGCATTGTGGGAAGGCCGACCTCCTACGTGGTGCCAGCCTATATGCTTTGTTGTCTCGGCAGGGTGATAAGTAAAGTTGAGCAGTCACCCGGCCGAAGAAAAAATATGCGTTGCGTTGAAGCAGAGGAGAGCAGTCGTCGTGTCCCCAACCAGAGCTCTTGAATGTTAAAAGCCTCTTGGAGATCCCGGTCAGTCCTGTGCAAATTACATCATTTATATTAAGCTAACACAGAAACGAGTGCGTAATTGCTAAATAAAATTAGTGGTGAGTTCTCGGGCTTAGTCAATAATGTATATCCAATGTCGGATATGATTGTTCATATTAGCCACACTCGTCTCAATTCATATCCCATTCCTGTCCTAAAATATTACGTCGGTGGGTGCAGAGATGAGGTGACTACTAGAGCTGGGAACGGTAGGAGCGGAGCGGAGCAGTTGTTTTCGCTCGTCCTCCGGAGACTTCCGGTAGTCCTCCGATTGGATTCACGGGCGGAAAATTCAAATGCTTTAATGTGGGCAATGTTGTAACGGTGATCTTAGGAGGAATTACAATTTAAATTTCATTACTAATTCCACAGATGCATATGTTCCCCCACGTTTGTCATTCAAATGCTGTAGTCGTTTCAAGATAGCCGCATTATTTGTTACACTACGAGTAACAGATTTTGATCTGCTGACATTCAGTTTGCAATAGGTGCAGGTGGATAGAATACTGTAGATTGAATATTGGCACAAATAATACCATTGCACATGCATTTACAATATTATTAATAGTAAAACAGTTTAAGCAATAAGTATATTCCAGTGCATGTAAACATGTATTATATACGATGCTCTTACATTGTATTATAGGTGTAGCTCATTTATGACGGAAGAGTACGTCCGGCTCCATGACTAAATGGTTACCGTGCTGGCCTTTGGTCACAGGGGTCCCAGGTTCGATTCCCGGCAGGATCGGGAATTTTAATTTTAATTGGTTAATTTCGCTGGTACTGGAGCTGGCTGTATGTGTCGTCTTCATAATCATTTCATCCTCGTCATGACGCTAGGTCGCCCAAGGGTGTCAAATCAAAAGACCTGCATCTGGTGAGCCGAACTTGTCCTCGGACACTCCCGGCACTAAAAGCCATACGCCATTTCATTTTTTAATGAAGAGTATGAACTGATTGGTATTGGTTATATGCTGTACCGGGCTGAGTAGTTCAGACGGTAGCGCTCTGGCGTTCTGAGCTCAAGTCTGCGGTTTCAATTCAGACTTTGCTCGGCGGTACTTGAAGATGCTGACATACGAGAGTCGCATGTCGGCAGGTGTACCGGCACATGAAGGAACTCCTGTGGGACAAAATACCGGCACCTTAACGTCGCAGAAAACCCCAGAAGTGGATATGGGAGTACAATAATAATAATAATAATAATAATAATTGTTACGGGGTTACCCGTGGACCAGCAGAGGTGAAAGAAGGTGCGGGGGTGAACGGATCTCAAAATACGAAATTAAAGTAAAAGTTAACAAGGTTATATTTTCTTTTCAAAATCAAGTAATAACAAGAATGGCAGGTACAGAGTAGCAAGGCAAAAAAGTACAATTACATTATTTATAGGGTTTGGGCTGCGAGCCCCGAACTCACAATTCTTGAGCAATAAGCCCAACCTTACGATATACAGAAGTCAAGAAAGGGGCAGAAAACCCCAATCATGCCCAGGAGCACTTGCTCCAAATTACACAGTAAAGCCTCCTAGAGGCACGCAGAAACGAATTTTACGAAAGAGCAACCCGCTCTTACTTTCAAGCCTATCACAGGCCACACCAAACTCCACCTCCAAGTTGTCCTTTAAGGGCATAAACACAGGGGTAAAATACCCAACCTACTGAGGCCTATTCAGTGAAGAAACAAAAATATTACATGGCCTCGACCATACCAATTTGAGAGGAGGCGAAGCTGCACTCCTAATACATTTTATATAAAACCTACTTGGCACTAGGCCGCTAATGCAAGGGCTAATCCCATACTAAGGAGGCGACTTATATATGAAGGCAATTTACATTACTTTAAGGAAGAAACGGTTGAGAAAATAAGTTCACCTCAATGCAATATGATCGGGAGCTCGAGAGGGTTAAGCACTCTCTATCCCAGTTTTTAGTTTTTAAAAAAATAGAACTGAAACTAAGTGTCTTTACATTTTAGAGGAAAGTTACATGGTGAAAGGCTTCGGACCTGCCCCGAGAGTTAAACTGCTGAGCTAGCAAGAAAAGTTGTTATTAAACGGCCATTACCTGGTGGTTGAACTGCTGCCCGACGAAAGAGGCGCTTCCCGCCCCCTGCTATGTACTTTACACACTGAAAGATGTTACTGAAGTGGCGCAGAGACCCTAAAATCAGCAGTTTATATACTCTCGCGGAAAGTTCGAGGCGTTTCAGGAATGAAAACACCCGCCCACAATAATTTTATTGGTTACAGAACACAGTTACAGAGCAGGTTGGGGAAGAAGGCCCCGATTGGCCGAAAATTAATTTAAGAAATTCGGGATTGGCTGGTTTCAAAACGAGGGGAAGGAAAGGGTTAATATCGTCAACTTAAACAATGACAGGAAGAAATTTAACAAAGAACCAACTTTTGAAATCAAAATTTCTCCAAAAGAACAGTTCTTTCACTTCGCACTAGGGTGCACAGTTGTAGTTCGTAAGTAGTGTCCTCTAGAAGAGAATGTCCACACTTCTTACTCCAGGCAAAACAAAAACACATCGAAAACAACCCAGTTCAGAAACTTCAAAATTTCCAAGTAGTGACATCTTCTGAGAAACTTGAAAATTAACACATTAGATAAAGTTCAGACTTCCTCCAGTAGAGGAGTTTCAACAGGCGCAAAGTTTGAATTAGCGGCGTGGGGGTGTACCGCCCGGTACAGACCTCCCCCCCCCCCCAAAAGTCCCTCCAGGAGTGACACATGGAATTTGTTTGAAAACGAGGTCCAAGTTATGATGTTGATATGGAGATTAATTGTAGAAGTATTTACAACCAGATTTTCTTAAGCGATAGGATCCAGATTCAAAATTCTTTATAGTTATTGCTGATGTAATGTCTTTATGTTTGTAGAAGTTGAATTCAGAAGGAAACACTTTAAATTCTTGAAAGAGAAGAAAATTTTCTAAGTCCACCAGATATTGCAGTAAAATCCTAAAAGGTAATAATGTTGATGTGAAACGTCCATGTAACTGACTAAATATATCAGTTGCCGATGACTTTGACGGCCAGGCCAGCCGCCGCTGCTTGAGTCCAGAGGAGGCCGCTCGGACCCCTCAAGTACCCTGAGATACCGCTCGACCGCACTATGAGAGGGGTAGTGGTGTTGAAGCACGCCGCGCCCGCGGCGAACATATACAGGCTGCGGGCCAGTAGCAGGTTGTGCGCCGCACCTCAGCCTTGGCCGGGAGGAGGGCTCCGGCTCGCCGTGCACAGGTCGACCTCGCTGGAGTAGAGGGGGCCCTTCCTCTATCCCAGTTGCGGCACGGCGCCGCGCGGCTGCGGGGGCACTGAAACATTAAAGCACGACGGCAGAATTTTTGTTTGACCAGAATAATTTTAGGGTACAGTCTCTGTGGAGGAGTTGAGGGGCCAGCGGCGGGGAGATATTTATTTCATTCCCATAAGCCACTGTGTGTGTGGAGCAGGAGACGGGAGCGTGGTAATGGCCGTGGCAAGGACAAGATGGCAGTTTAACGGTTCGGGGAAGGCATTACAAAAATGCTTACATATAAAAAAACATTATTGAAAGGGCAGAAGGCCTTAAAGGTGAAAACCCTCAAAAAAATATAACCTTCATATTTCTTTCAAAATCATATGTAGCAAGTTAGCACAGAAATTATACCGGTTTCACCTGCGACAGGTGAACCCTAAATATCCTCTCGATGGCTGGATTGCTTAATAATGTGACCGGCGTAAGAAAATCGAGAATTATGCACGGCCCATGAAATCTGGGGGCAAGCTTGCCCGCGGGAACAAAATTTTTGACCATCACCTGGTCACCTATCTTCAAATTGGTGGGTCTCCGTCCACGATCATATCTTTCCCTAACCATTTCATGAGACACTTTAAGATTGGCTTTAGCCTTCTTCCAAAGGTCTTTAATATTATCTGGATCTATTGTCTCGGGTAAAATGTCACTCAGAGACCAGAGGTTAGAGAGCGGCGTGTTGGGGACGAACTTGAACATCAAAGAAGCTGGAGTAAACTTATGAGATTCATGAACCGCCGAATTCAAAGCAAAAGCTAACCAATGCAGGGACGTGTCCCACCTAGAATGATCTTCATGATGATAGGCAATAAGCGCGGACCTGAGATTACGATTAACCCGTTCAGCCAGAGATGGTTGAGGGTAATAAGCAGAAGTTGTCACATGAGAGATGGACAGGTCAAAGCAGAATTTACGAAATAGATTAGATGTAAAAGCCTTAGCATTATCAGACACAATATATTGACACGGATCAAAAGAAGCAAAGATAGAATTTAGACAAGTAATGGTGGACTGAGCGGTAGCCAGCTTAGTCGGAAATAACCAGAAAAATCTTGTAAAACCATCTACGCATACAAAGATGAACTTGTTGGCATTTCCCTTTGACTGGGGGAAGGGTCCTACATAATCAATGTACAGGCGTTCCATGGGGCGCGAAGACTGATGAGAAGACAAAAGGCCTACCTTGGTGGACATGGTGGGTTTACTAAGCAAACAACATTTACAAGCCTTTACTCGTTCACGGATTTCACCGTCCATACCCTTCCAGATGAACCTTTCACGAATCTTTTCCCGGGTTTTAAAGATGCCTAGATGCCCCCCCCCCTAAAGGGGTCTCATGATAGTACTTAAAGATCATAGGTACAAGAACAGCTGGAACGACAACTTTCATCATCTTATCATGCCTCGAAGGGCAAAATAGAACACCATTCCTCAAGACATAAGGGACAACATGTTCCCCAGAAGATCGGAGCCAGCGTCGGATCTTCACGTTGATATTTCTCAATGTCCCTAAAGAGCATGGAAGCATCTGTTAAGATGGCATTAACATCAGATAGTATGGACTCGGGAGATGATGAACTATCGACCGATTCATGGGTCTCGACGTCGCTGGAAAACATACGGCTGAGTTCGTCTGCAACGACATTTTCAGTACCTCTGATATGCCTAACCTCAAATTGGAAGGCAGAAATTCTGATGGCCCAACGGGCTATACGACCAGTACGACGCGGCCTACCTAAGAGCCAGCTTAAGGCTTGATTATCTGTCTCCAGGTCGAATTTGACATGTTCCAAATAGAGACGGAACTTTTCTAAGGCAAACAAGACTGCCAAACCTTCGAGCTCAGATGGAATACTTGGCTTCTTGAGCCGATAGAGTCCTAGATGCATAGGCGATGGGTCGCCTCCCTAGTTCAGTCTCTTGAAGAAGGACTGAAGCTACAGCCGACGACGACGCGTCGGTTTGGGCGATGAATTTCTTCGAGAAATCAGGCATAGCAAGGACAGGGGCATTACAGAGAGCTAATTTAAGATCTTCAAAAGCGGCTTGTTGAGAAGGTCCCCTCTCAAATTTGATGCCTTTCCTACGAAGAAGGTTCAAGGGCGCCGCTCTATTAGCGAAGTTAGGAATAAACTTCCTGAAGAAATTCACCATGCCAATGAACCTGGCGATACCTTTGATGTCCTTGGGAGGTTTAAAATCACGGATGGCCTGTGTTCTAGAATGATCGATTGCAACACCATCAGGTGACACAATATGCCCTAGGAATGACATGGAGGGCTTAGCGAAGGCAACCTTGGACAACTTAACAGTTAACCTAGCCTTACGAAGGCGATTGAGAACTTCTCGCAGATGATCTAGATGTTCTTCAAAAGTCTCCGAAAATACGACGACATCATCCAGGTAGTGATACAAGTACTCAAATTTGATGTCGGAGAAGACCCTATCTAGCAGTCTAGTGAGTACAGCTGCTCCCGTGGGGAGCCCGAAAGGCACGCGATTGTATTCATACAAATTCCAATTCGTGGCAAACGCTGTAAGGTGTTTAGACTCTTCAGCTAGGGGAAGTTGATTATAAGCCTGATTCAAATCCAAGATGGTGAAGAACTTGGCCTTACGAAACCATGAAAAACAAGAATGAAGGTCAGGAAGGGGCACAGATTGTAACACCACCTTCCGATTGAAAGCCCTATAATCAATGACAGGCCTGAAGCCCCCTTGGGGTTTCGGGACTAGAAAAATAGGTGAAGAATACGCCGACTTAGAGGGCCTAATAATACCATCCTTCAACATTTGATCAATGATTTCTTTCAGAGCCTTCATTTTGGGTGGAGATAGCCTATAAGGTGGAAAACGGACAGGAATCGAATCCGTGACCTCAATTTTGTATTCGATCAGGTCAGTAACACCCAGAGTATCAGAGAACACCTCTGGAAACGACTGACACAACTTACGAATACTATCAGCCTGCTCCTCAGGTAGATGTCTAAGGTCTAACAACATCTCCTGGGTAGGCGAAATAGATGAACATGATACAGAACTACACTTCAATAAGGGGATTTTACAATTGGAAGCAAATTTGAACGTGCACGACTTACTCTGAAGATCGCGCACTAGACCGGTGTGAGAAATGAAATCAGCTCCCAATATAATGGGGCAAGACAAGTGCTTGGCCACAAACAATTTAACTTTCCAAGTGAATTTAGAAATGCGAATTTTGACATTTAAAGAGCCTAAAATCTCTAATGGAGAAGAATTAGCCGAAACATATTGGACCGAAGACGAGCAGTAGTGAGGAAGCTTACAAACAGATTTCAATTTTGAATACCATTCAGCCGAAATAATAGAACAAACACTGCCTGAATCTAAAAGAGCCGTTACAGGTTCATTATTTAACTCAATTTTGAGAAAAGGTACGGGTGCGGGGGAGTCCGCCGCAATCCTAAGACATTCTTTGGGGCATTCAAAAGATAAATCTGAAGACTGAGTTTTCCTTGAATTTTCGACCTGTTTACCAGGGGCTGAGCCTTGGGAAGCTGAATTAGTCGACTCAGCCGAAGCCGCTAGTCACTTATTATTAGTGACATTGGTGGAAGTTGCACCAGAAGTTGAGCAGGAGGGGGTGCTATTCGAATTTGGGCAATTCTTGGCGATATGTAAGAAGGCCCCACATTTAAAACAACCTTGTGATGAACCAGCTCCATTCCTTGTCCCACTAGACTTGATTGATGGACACTTATTGCGAAGATGGTCAGGCGACCCGCAAGCATAACATTTACGGGGTGTGACTGGTCGGCGAGGTGGAGGCCGAGGGTTACTAAAAGAAGGAGGGGGTTCTTTCGCGACACGCAAGGAATCGGCGTATCTAACTCCTTCCGCTGAGACGGCCAATGCTTCAAGTTCAGATAAGGTTTGCGGGCACGCCGCGAGACACAAATATGACCTATAGGATGGTGAAATGCCTTCCACAATAGCCTGTACAATCTGATCTTCAGGGAAGTGAAGAGCAAACACCCTAGTATAGAACTTAATATCTTGGATGAAATATGCCAAGTTTTCATCCAACCGCTGTACACGATAATAGTACTTCTGAATAAGTGAGGACCTTGCCCTAGCCGGGATGAAGTTAGCTAGCAAGTGGGCGTGGAAGTCTTCAATAGATGATTGCTCGGCAATGGCTCTTACTATTTTGTCTGATAGAATACCAATTGCATAGGGATAGATGATTTGCAAAATCTGACATGGAGAAAGAGAAAACACAAGAGCATGGTCCTGAAACTCAACTAAAAACCTTAAGAATGAAATTACTTCACTGGTGGTATTAACAGAAAACGTAGAGATACCTCTGAGCAACATTGCTAAAGGATGAGGCAAGCTGCGGAACCCAGGTGACATAGTAGGTAAAGGTTTAAGTGGCAAAGAAGTTAATTCAGAACGTACATTAATCAACGAGGTACGGCGTTCAGACTCGTTGTCCAATGGGGCAGAGGTTGTTTGAGCAGCAACGGTTTCCTTATTGACTTCTCCCTTAGGAGGCTCTTCCTCGCTACCTACATTCACGGTGGTAGGTTGATCAGTTTTGGGAGGAACTTCCCCAGTTAACAATTGGGAAACCTTACTGGATAATTCAGAAAGATTTTCAAGAACCATACTAGCTTCCTTCCTCTGAACGTCATTCAACTTCAGAGACAACAGATCGTTAACTCTGTTAGAAAAATGAAATAACCTGGCTTGCACACGTTTAATTTGATTAGGAGAAGGATCATTTTCTTCAAAAAACTAACTACAGATGCTAGCTCAGTAGTATTGTCAGTGATCGTGGAAAGAGAGTCGTCAATTTCTTTCTCTCCCAAAGTGGGGATGGAAATGGGCAAATCAAGGGACTCTCTAAGCTTATTTGTGTCTACCGCAACCGTGCCTCCAGATTGCACATTTCTAATAGTTAATTCATAAATCAACTCCTCCTTGCGCAAATAGTTAAGATGGAGAACATCGCGAGGGCCGGGCATGATGACAGAACAATTAAAAAAAATAAAAATAAAAAATTCCAGCAACTAAGAAAATAGTTAGAGTTGTAATCAAAGCAATGTTTAGCCGTCAAAAGGGGCTAAATTGAGACCCATTCAACCACGCTCTGCTACCACTTGTTACGGGGTTACCCGTGGACCAGCAGAGGTGAAAGAAGGTGCGGGGGTGAACGGATCTCAAAATACGAAATTAAAGTAAAAGTTAACAAGGTTATATTTTCTTTTCAAAATCAAGTAATAACAAGAATGGCAGGTACAGAGTAGCAAGGCAACAAAAGTACAATTACATTATTTATAGGTTTGGTCCGACTCGTTGGCTGAACGGTCAGCGTATTGGCCTTCGGTTCAGAGGGTCCCGGGTTCGATTCCCGGCCGGGTCGGGGATTTTAACCTTAATTGGTTAATTCCAATGGCACGGGGGCTGGGTGTATGTGCTGTCTTCATCATCATTTCATCCTCATCACGACGCGCAGGTCACCTACGGGTGTCAAATAGAAAGACCTGCACCTGGCGAGCCGAACCCGTCCTGGGATATCCCGGCACTAAAAGCCATACGACATTTCATTTTCATTTATAGGGTTTGGGCTTCGAGCCCCGAACTCACAATTCTTGAGCAATAAGCCCAACCTTACGATATACAGAAGTCAAGAAAGGGGCAGAAAACCCCAATCATGCCCAGGAGCACTTGCTCCAAATTACACAGTAAAGCCTCCTAGAGGCACGCAGAAACGAATTTTACGAAAGAGCAACCCGCTCTTACTTTCAAGCCTATCACAGGCCACACCAAACTCCACCTCCAAGTTGTCCTTTAAGGGCATAAACACAGGGGTAAAATACCCAACCTACTGAGGCCTATTCAGTGAAGAAACAAAAATATTACATGGCCTCGACCATACCAATTTGAGAGGAGGCGAAGCTGCACTCCTAATACATTTTATATAAAACCTACTTTTCACTAGGCCGCTAATGCAAGGGCTAATCCCATACTAAGGAGGCGACTTATATATGAAGGCAATTTACATTACTTTAAGGAAGAAACGGTTGAGAAAATAAGTTCACCTCAATGCAATATGATCGGGAGCTCGAGAGGGTTAAGCATTCTCTATCCCAGTTTTTAGTTTTTAAAAAAATAGAACTGAAACTAAGTGTCTTTACATTTTAGAGGAAAGTTACATGGTGAAAGGCTTCGGACCTGCCCCGAGAGTTAAACTGCTGAGCTAGCAAGAAAAGTTGTTATTAAACGGCCATTACCTGGTGGTTGAACTGCTGCCCGACGAAAGAGGCGCTTCCCGCCCCCTGCTATGTACTTTACACACTGAAAGATGTTACTGAAGTGGCGCAGAGACCCTAAAATCAGCAGTTTATATACTCTCGCGGAAAGTTCGAGGCGTTTCAGGAATGAAAACACCCGCCCACAATAATTTTATTGGTTACAGAACACAGTTACAGAGCAGGTTGGGGAAGAAGGCCCCGATTGGCCGAAAATTAATTTAAGAAATTCGGGATTGGCTGGTTTCAAAACGAGGGGAAGGAAAGGGTTAATATCGCCAACTTAAACAATGACAGGAAGAAATTTAACAAAGAACCAACTTTTGAAATCAAAATTTCTCCAAAAGAACAGTTCTTTCACTTCGCACTAGGGTGCACAGTTGTAGTTCGTAAGTAGTGTCCTCTAGAAGAGAATGTCCACACTTCTTACTCCAGGCAAAACAAGAACACATCGAAAACAACCCAGTTCAGAAACTTCAAAATTTCCAAGTTGTGACATCTTCTGAGAAACTTGAAAATTAACACATTAGATAAAGTTCAGGCTTCCTCCAGTAGAGGAGTTTCAACAGGCGCAAAGTTTGAATTAGTGGCGTGGGGGTGTACCGCCCGGTACAATAATAATAATAATAATAATAATAATAATAATAATAATAATAATAATAATAATAATAATAATAATAATAATAATAATAATAATAATAATCTTTCTATCAATTTAACCTCCAGGGTTGGGTGTTCCCTCGTTCGCAGAGAGGATCCCACCTATACTGCCTCAAGGACAGTGTCCTGGAGCGTGAGACTTTCGGTCGGGGATACTTTTTTTGTTTTGTTTTACGTCGCACCGACACAGATAGGTCTTATGGCGACGATGGGATAGGGAAGGTCTGGGAATGGGAAGGAAGCGCCCGTGGCCTTAACTAAGGTACATCCCCAGCATATGCCTGGTGTGAAAATGGGAAAGCACAGAAAACCAACTTCAGGGCTGCCGACAGTGGGATTCGAACCCACTATCTCCCGGTTGAAAGTGGGTTCGGACCCCACTGTCGGCAGCCCTGAAGATGGTTTTACGTCGTTTTCCATTTTCACGTCTAGAAATTGCCCTCCTTAATCGTTCCTATCACATCGTCGCCATAAGACGGCATGACGTATAGCAAATTGTTACAAAAGTAATCGACAAATGAAACACGAACCATAAATGAGAATGTATATATTTCATATATTCGCCTTCGTCATACGTATAAAGCAGTATTTACCATGTCGCTACCACATCCGTTGCGCACCACGGATGGAACGGCAAGGAAGCACGCATTCAATACTGTTCCTCCGTCCTCCGCTCGCCGACCGAACCAGCGATTGGTTTCCAAGCAACAGTTTACTACCAAAGAATACCGGAGGGAGCGCTGCACTTGTACTACCGATTGCAATCATAGGAGCAACTGCTCCGTTCCCAGCTCTACGTCCAATGACGAACCGATGCAATCTCAGATGAAACTGTGGAACATGACATAGCTAAGACGAAGACAGACTGCCTAGAGCTGAGAACGGTAGGAGCGGAGCGGAGCAATTGTTTTCGCTCTTCCTCTGGAGACCTCCGATAGTCCTCCGATTGAATTCACTGGCGGAAAATTCAAATACTTTAATGTGGGCAATGTAGTAATGGTTATCTTGGGTGGAATTACAATTTAGGCTTCAGTATCAATTCCACAGATGCATGTGTCTTTCTACGTTTGTCATTCAAATGCTGCAGTCGTTTCAAGATTGCCTCATTATTTTGTTACGCTGTGAATAACAGATTTTGATCTGTTGAAATTCAGTTTGCGTCCGCCTCTGTGGTGTAGTGGTTAGTGTGATTAGCTACCACCCCCGGAGGCCCGGGTTCGATTCCCGGGTCTGCCACGAAATGTGAAAATTGGTACGAGGGCTGGAACGGGGTCCGCTCAGCCTCGGGAGGTCAACTGAGTAGAAGTGGGTTCGATTCCCACCTCAGCCATCCTGGACGTGGTTTTCCGTGGCTTCCCAGTTCGCCTCCTGGCAAATGCCGGGATGATACCTAAGTTAAGGCCACGGCCGCTTCCTTCCCTCTTCCGTGTCTATCCCTTCCGATCTTCCCATCCCCCCGTAAGGCCCCTGTTCAGCATAGCAGGTGAGGCCGCCTGGCGAGGAACTGGTCATCCTCCCCAGTTGTATCCCACGACCCAGAGTCTGAAGCTCCAGGACACTGCCCTTGAGGCGGTAGAGGTGGGATCCCTCGATGAGTCCGAGGGAAAAACCAACCCTGGAGTGTAAGCAGATTAAGAAAGAAAGAAAGATCATTTATTACTGAAGAGAATGAAGTGATTGGAATTGTTTACATGCTGTACCGGGCTGAGTAGTTCAGACGGTAGAGCGCTGGCTAGTGCCTGGGACGGAGCGGTGCAGTTGTTGTTATACCGAGTGAATGTAATGTAGCGGCATAACAACGTAAAGGTATTTCACCCGTATATTCAATGCCCTTTTCTTACAACATAACTGTTTCGCTTAATACAGCAATGTTGTTTTGTTCTGCTGAAGCCGACTACCACCCGTCGCAAAATGTGCATTTTGCTGATGTTTATCATCGGTAATTTCAAAGAAATGCCATGCATCAGACGGCCTTCGTGGCATTTGTGGTACAAATTTCTGTACAAATTTATTAAATGTCTTTAAATATTCTAAAACACGAATACCATCTAAAAACGGGATTAAATATCAAACCAATACCACAATTATTTTCTAATATACTTTGCATTACCTACACAACACAACAAACAGAGGAAATTTAATACGCACAAACTGAATACAGGTACAATACACTTACAAGGGGAGGCCATGACGTTCGGATCACGGACTACCTTCCAACTTTGTACACATTTAGTAGTCCATTAGGACAACATAATGTGCAAGTAGTACGGCGTACTACTAAGGCGTTCTCGAGAAAATCGCAAGATAACCTTTCGCGTCGAATATGTACCGGTGCTTTGGGATCACGAGCACGAAACGGCGGTGGTCGAGTGGTTAGCGTTCAAGCTCCGAAAGCGCTGGTTTATTGAATCGAGTCCCGCTTCTCGCGTTGTTTCTTAACACTGGTTATTTTCTTCAAAATGCTATTTGTTCGGGGCGTCGACCCATGTGGATCTTTTGCCCCTACAGGCACCATATTGTATGAACCTGCGTGTAATTGGAATGGCGGTAGTGTGGAATGTTGTGTGTGAGGAAAGGAAGATTAAGGACGTCACAAACACCCAGTCCCCAGGACTGGAATAGTATTCATTACAATTAAAAAACACCGGCCTGGCTGGGAATCGAACCCGGGGCCGCCGCGCGACAGGCGGGCGCGTTGGCCCCAACACCGCGGGGACGTACGAGAGTTCTTATAGTCTATCATCACTTCAAAGGTAATATAATGAAAAAGGTCTATTATATTTTATCGGAAATATATATATTATTAAACGTTAACGATAAATGCGAATGTATATATTTCATATATTCGCCTTCTTCATACTTATAAAGCAGTATTTACTACGTCGCTACCACATCCGTTGCGCGCCACTACTGGAAGTGCAAGCGAGCACACATTCAGTACTGTTGCTCCGTCCCCCGCTCGTCCTCCGCTCGCCCTCCGAAACCTCCGATTGGTTTTCAAGCAACAGTTGACTACCGGAGAATACCGGAGGGAGCGCTGCACTCGCACTGCCGATTGCAATCATAGGAGCAACAGCTCCGTTCCCAGCTCCAGTGACTACGGCCCTTAAGAAGCCACCGCTTGTCCGTGGTCCAACAGCTCTGTACTCTGACCGGCCAACCGAGCAGATTAAAGGTGGCCACGGGCCCACGGCCGTACCGTGGCTCTACGCCTCTACATTCGGGAGACGGGACCCCATCCGTCGGCAGGCCTGAGAATTGTTTTCCATTCTCCTGCACTAAGGCGAATCCCGGGACAGTTCGTAGTATAGGCCACAGCCGCCAAACCCCTCACCTTCTCCGTAACAAATCTCCCAGTCTGAGAGACAGCGTAACCGTCTAAGAGGCCCGCCTCCCCCTTCAGGGGGAGAAAAGAAAACGTTTAGTAGTAGTATTTCCTAGAAGAAGCTATGCCTGTCAACCTTTACCTTCTCCACAAATCTTCTGCAACCATGCCAAATCTTCCTCTAAGCACACCGATTTCTCCCTCAGGGGTTGAATGAAAAGTTGCATTAAGTTAGGTTAGGATAGCAGTAATTCACGACACATTTCGTCAAGAAGTATATCGGATATTAAGGAATGGCTTTATAACCATGAACACTTTGAGTTGCTCCTCTATACTTGGAGAAAGCATGATGTGAACTGGTAATACCTGAAGTACCGGTACTATAAATTGTTTCGGCTAAACTGCTGCCCATATGAGTCAAACCGATGGGAGCGTAAGTTTCTTTGTTCGTTCGTGGGACTCGTTTACAGTAAATTTCCGTTGAAATTCTCCAAGTGGAAATGGTATTTTTTCACCTAGATGAATGAATTGAGGTTATACTATCTTACAAATTTTCCAACAGGTGATTTGTTGTTATTGTACCGTAAATTCGACAATATTTCTAGTTGTTTTTACGTTGGTATCAATAAACCACCATCATAGAATTTGCAATAGACATCGTCCCATATAGGCCTAGGTTGTATAATGATAAAAATGTAGCCTACGTGTATAACCTACAATATTTGTACTTAATATTTACAGTATTCTATCATTAAGTACTGATTAAATCCATTTCAAAAAACTCCTTTGTTGAATAAAAAGGATGTTTGAGCAGCTATTTCTTCATTTCAGTTTCAAAAGGGCCCTTAATAAATACACTACATTTGACAGATTCTGATGATAAGCTTCATGAATTCATTCCATGTCAGGTTAGCATCTTCTAATGCTTCCTCTCCTTCCCCTTCTTTCCTGGCCATATATGTACCGATAAAACAGGCACTACCAAGCTTGCTTGTGTTCAGCTCGTCTGACTTGGAGAGAGTATGTCGGACATTGTTCCACCCTATCCAATGACACTTAACTTTTCCTTAAGGCAGCCTCAGCAGTTCCTTTCAATTTTGCTCAGTACGAACTCTCCCTCTCTGCGATAGCTACAGCTTTCTATAATAAATGCTATCATTCATTTCTTATTCTGGTTGACCATAACAGCAAAGCTGTTTTGATTCCATCTTGTAGCTGATGGGCACAACTTTGATAGATCCTCGCACATACTCACTGCGCACGTTGTCATGCAGTGCGACTCCTGCCCTCCTCCTCTGTGCGTATCTGTTAGCACTATAGCTGCCATCCTCGGAGGCCCGAGTTCGATTCCCAAAACTGCCATATATTTAAAAGTGGGAGGAGGGCTGTTATGTGGTTGAAAAGGTACATGCAGCTCACCTCCAATGGGGGTGTATGTTAAAAGAGCTTTGCTGGTCATGTTTTGAGTGCCTTGCCCAACATTTGGAGACTTGCCTGAGGGCAGGCCGGATAGTGGTATTGTTCACTGGCATCGGCAAATCACGCGAAACACCAGTAAGTGACCACCAGTTGATCCATCCAACACTGATGCAGTGCTTGACATTTGCTCTATATTAACATAAATTGTAATCCAAGATATATAGGTCTTGTCCATTCCAGTTATCTTTACTTTTTTCAATTGTACTCTAAACACAATATTTTCCCTCTTCATTGCCTCCTGGATGTCATATTTCCACCACCAAGTTTCTTTGCCTATTTTCAGTCTGCCATTAAAAACTCCTGCGGGTGCAATACTTTTGAAATCTCTCCCACATTTGATTTGGGGTGTCGTTATTGTTGTTCTGCATGTCCTGGACCATATAAGCCCAGATATCATCAATGAGTTGTTGTGCTGTCTCTTCATCTCACAGCTTAAACCACTTAGGCTTCATTCACAATGCAAACGTAACCGAAAACTTGACGTAACAACCGTAAAATTAACGTAAAGTTTGTGGTATTCACAATGGAGGGAAATAACATGGACGTAAAGAGTACACAGCAGCCAATCAAAACACTGCCATGTTATTCAGCACGGAAGTCGGGTTTTAGGCTATCTCGCAGTTTTATATGCTATTTTAATATCTCGATGGAATTAAACAACGTGGCAGCGGAATTCATATTACGTAAAACATTTATTTTTGCTAGGAGCTTTACGTCACACCGACACAGATAGGTCTTATGGCGACGATGGGATAGGAAAGGCCTAGGAGTTGGAAGGAAGCGGCCGTGGCCTTAAGGTACAGCCCCAGCATTTGCCTGTGTGAAAATGGGAAACCACGGAAAACCGACTTCAGGGCTGCCGATAGTGGGATTCGAACCTACTATCTCCCGGATGCAAGCTCACAGCCGCGCGCCTCTACGCGCACGGCCAACTTGCCCGGTCAGACATCTCTTGCTTTGCTTCTGGGGCTATGTAAGTTTACATGAAAAGGCGAACTAAACAACGGTGCAGAAAATGGGTTCATCCCTTGAATCAAAGAAGGTTATTTCAGAGCGATTTCGGTAATATACTTTAAGAAATGACCCTCATCAGTTCGTTTTGTAGATGCGGATGAAACCTGAACTGTTTGACACCATCTTATGATTTGATTCCCCTTTCCTAACAAAAACAAATGTAAGGTCAAGTGTAAGGTCTCCTTTACCGACTTCTATGCGCCTAGCTATCACACTTCGATGAGATGTTTGGATCATATCGTTTTTGTGAACTAGTAGTCTGTCATGATGTTAAGAAATATATAGGGACACTGTTTTATCTATGACAGGGATTGTCTCTCGTTCGGTCACCAGCGCTGCGAGCTTTTCTCCCATCATTTACCGTCAGATTTAATTGCTACAGCATATTATTTCCACGTATTTTTTCTTTCGGTACAGCGTTTTCATAATTCTTTTTCGTTTTACCATACATACGCACAAAGATTATTTTGAAAGAGAAAACAAGTGTTTCGTCAAAAGAAGTAATTTTATATCGAGCACAAAATACAATGTTTACGTCTGCTCTGATTGGCTTTTTCTTAAACCTAACGTAAAATTAACCGCAAGAGCTTGGAGTTTGCAGTCCCTTAATTTTACGTACTCGCAGTTAAGACGGCGCATTGTGAATGGTTACATTAGATAACATGGCCGCTAACTTCTAAGTTAACATAAATGTTAGGTTTATGTTACGTTACGTTTGCATTGTGAATGGGGCTTTAATCTGCATATTGGTCCGACTCTGTTGTTTAATGGACACAGTAGCAAAAGCTCTCTGATCGAAAGCCAATTTTGAGATATCAGAGGCTAATCAGGGATGACCTTGCAGTCCATGAACTGTCTCAGCAGTTTTACATACCACCCGCCTGAAAGTGATCTCTTCATATGCACCACAGGCTTGCTGTGATGGAATCATAAACCAATATTCTGGGAGGACTACGATCACCTACTGGAGCAGATGCCACATGAAGAGAAAAGATTGCATTGGCTGACCTTATTGGTCACGTTTGACAGACTGGCTAGGATTACATACATATGACTCTCTCTTCCACTTGGTCCTGTACCAATGACAAAGTCTTTCCTCTGTATGTGATAAGGTGCTCTTCCTTCTTCTGAAAGTATCTGTTGATTGCAGCTAGATTGTATGCTGGCGCAAAATGGAGGATCTGTTATCCCTGGTCATTCCTCATTCCTAACCAAAGCCTCGATGACATTCAGAATAATCCTAGCCAGTCTGTCAAACGTGACCAGTAAGGTCGGCCAATGCAATCTTTTCTCTTCATGTGGCATCTGCTGCAGTAGGTGATCGTAGTCCTCCCAGAATATTGGTTTATGATTCTATCACAGCAAGCCTGTGGTGCATATGAAGAGATCACTTTCAGGCGGGTGGTATCGTTCATGGCTAATTTCACTGCCATGCGACAGTCGGTGATCCGTGTGACTAAAATAAGGCTTCTAATAATAGGACTGGCGAGGATGATTCCTACACCATTTCTTATTATTGTGTCACCATTGTAGAAGAGATTTTAGCCTTAACCCCTGTTTCTGGCTTTGCCTCCACTCCACTATGTTTCCTGCACTGCTGCGATGTACAATTTTGCATCTTTCTAGAATGTCTAATGTTCAAAAAAAATTTCCGGTGAACATGCCAACATTCCGAGTTTTGCTTTCAACTCTGGCAACGTATCTCCTGCTTTCTGCCTGGAGTCAGGTGTCCTTTCTTTTGCCTCAGTTTTGCATCACGAGACAGAATGAGATAGCTTCCAGTGGCATTTACTCCACTGAAGGGGCCATCACCCCACCTAAATGAGCTCATCTGCACAAAGGTGTTGGCACCCTTGGGAAGTCAGATTATTTACCACCTTCCAACACCCGGCGTTGCCTTTTTGGCTGTACGGTCTACTCAATTACCATAGCCAGATAACTCTATAGAAATGTAACTTTTTAATCAAATTTGAATGGGACATACAGTCAAAAGCTTTGCTAAGATCACATAACATAATCTGAGGAAGCCTCTTGTTTTCTAAAGCAAAGAAAATGTCATCAAGTAGAGAGTCAATTGCTTTAATAGTAGATTTTCCAATTTGAAACCCAGAGCTTCATAACTTAAAAAGATTATCAGTTTCAAAAAGGTTTACCAGTTGCCCTATCATAATGAATTCTAGAATTCTACCAAATACTCTGACAGCTGAAAATGCTAGTAACTGCTTAGCTTGCTGTGTACAGTACAAACTTTTAGATTGGTACTGGGATTATTCTTTAATAATTTTGTGTTTCGTGGAACACTCCAGCTTCCAAATTGTTATTAATGGAGATAGTACTTACTCCTTGACGCTACGGTCCTTGCAGAACCTTGGTCTCCGCAACAATCTTCTTCCAAAGCTCTCTGTCGATTGCCTTGGTCTTCCATCTCCGGACTCCCATGGTACGTAGATCAGCCTCCACCTCTTCTATCCATCGCTTTCTTGGTCTACCTCTACATCGTCTTCCACCTGGATGCCCCTCCAGCACTTTCTTAGGTTCTCTTGTAGTCTCCATTCGATGGACATGTCCTAGCCAACGCACTCTAGCAGTCTTCATGAAAGATACTATATCCTGCTCTTGGTACAGGTCTCTAAGCTCCTGATTAGATCTAATACACCATCCCAGTGCAGTTTTAACTGGCCCAAAAATCTTCCTCAATACCTTTCTTTCCCATGTCATTAACCTATATTCTTCTGTTTTATTTAATACCCAGGTCTCAGCTCCATATGTAACCACGGGTCTAATGACAGTCTTATAAATGGTCAACTTAGCTTTCCTGGATATTTGTTTATTTCTTAATGTTGGAATTAAGGGAGCATAGCATCGATTTCCTGCAGCCAGTCTAGAATTTATTTCCTTTTTTGTTTCATTTTGTGAAATAATCGGAGAGCCTAGATATCTAAATTCCTGTACCCTTTCAAAACACTTTTCTCCACACCTAAGTGCATTTGGAGGTTGACTAGATCTGGAACTCACTAGGAACTTAGTTTTGTTGTTATTCACTACCAGGCCAATTTGCTGTGCTCCCCTCTCCAATTCTTCATAGGTTTCGAGAAGTGCATTCTTTGTACGAGAAATAATGGCCACATCATCTGCATATGCCAATATTTGAATTAGTCTATGATATATGTTCCTTTCACGATTTGCACTGATGGTACGCACAGCTGTTTCTAAAGCAATATTGAAGAGGACAGCAGACATTGGATCTCCTTGCCTCAAACCCACTTTTACGTCGAAGGTTCGCGATACTTTCCCTTGTACGCATACCTTAGATTTACTTCCACTCAAAGCTGTTTTTACCAACCTAATCAGCTTCCCAGGATAACCAAGGGCTTTCATTTCGATGAGTAGTTTTCCTCTTTGAATGGAGATAGTGGTATGTTTAATAACCTGATCTGCACTCACCAAGAAAAAAAAAGGAAGAAAAAAAGAGGCAAATAACTTTTTCAGAACAAATTAAATGTTAGTCCATTTGAAACCTAGCCTGTGGATTTAAACTTTCTGGTCATTGCATAACATTGAAATAGTGATCTTTTCTAATTCAGGCATGCTGAATGTGGAAATGAAGTGTGTTTTCCTGTATCACATCAGGTTTCTTTGCAATATTGAAAAGCATATACAGGACAGGCATGCATAACTGTATACATAGAGCCAAATGGTCTGAAATTTGTCACTCACAAACCTGGTAACATGTTGTAAACTGGCAAGTCTACGGTTTCAATTGTGTATCTCGACTTATTTTAAGAATCTCTGTTTTGTCCCTTTTCTCTTGTGAGGTGTCATTCTTCGATAACCAGCAGTAATCTGCCAGCATGTTGAGCTGGTAGGGAATTAGTCCACATATGATCAGAACATGTGTACCTTTAAGCTCATATTACAGTCTAAATCCTGGAAAGGAACAGGGATTCTGTCCACCATTTTTTTGTAGTCTGGATCCTCTGTATTGCCAAGAACGATTCTGACTACATCCCGGAATGCTTTTCATGTCGAACGAACTTCTGCCCACATTGAATCCTAAAAATCAATATCACAGAACTTCTTTCTGGTATCTGGACCTGTGAAGATACCCTCTTTGATTCTGGCATTACTGATGCCTGTGAATCGATGACACAAATACTAGAAACATTCACGTTCATTGTTCATAGCATTAATGAATTGGTTTGTAACTCAGAGTTTGATATGATGCAGAAGTAACAGTCTGTTGGATTTGTCAACAAAACATTCTAGTGTTATGTTTTTCAGGCCAACAATCCACTGTTTGTGTGTGGCTGCCAGTCCTTCCTTTTGAATCCAGTCTTGTGACCTTGCTCAGATATGCCACTCACACAGAAAACAGGGATATTTTGTTGAACCTGCCTGTAGACCTATAAGGATACCATTTGCCTTTTGTTTTCCTCATATTTTATACATCACCTCTAGATTTTTTATGTTTCTTGCATAATAACTGAATAAGCAAAGAAAACTGATGCACGTTATTTTCACTGTGAAGAACACACTTCAAACTACACCTAGAGACATCAGTAAAAAGCCTCCTGTGTGTGCGGTCGATATGTGGTATTCCTTGTTTCAGCATAAACTCCAGAATGTGTCTGCAGAAATCTAATTTTCTATCGTCAGAAAAGAAGAGTAGAAATTCTTCTTCATATTGTCCGATCCAGTAATACGCCGTCTCTGGTGTCAGCATGTCCTTTCACGAAATCTGTACGCAAGTACCTCGGCAGATTCCTTTGTAAGATCAAGATCTGAAAATAAGTCATTTAAGAATCCAAATGGGGTTGCGGGTGCAAAGTGTGTCACACATGTGGATTTGCCCTGTTTTACAGCCGTGTACCCTTCTTAAGACCAACCCTATGTTTAGGAATGTATGAGGTAATCACTATTGCATATTTATGTGGCGGTTGTTAGTGTGGTGTGTTACCTGAATATGAAGAGGAGAGTCTCGAGCCAAACAAAAATACCTAGTCCCTGAATCAGAAGAATTAATCACACGTGATTAAAATCGTGACCCTACCAGGAATCGAATCCAGGATCGTCTGAACTGAAGACCTCAACAGTGATCATTCAGCCAAGGAGTTGGAAAAGCATTCCAACAGAATGCTGAATACAAATAGAAACACACTTCTGATTGGCATGTGGCAAGGGATGGAGGGCCATAAGACACACACAGTTGTCTCTTCTCTCTCAGTGCAGCGAAGGGCCTTCCCTAGTGGTGATTGGTATAGTACTATGCTCAAGGGAGGCATAACCATTCATCAAGTGGATAACAGTTGAAGGATCCACTTACGGTGAGTCACAATGAAACACACACGATCATAATTTGTTTCATTATGAACAGAAAGTCGAATGATTTTGTCATATTTTTATGTGCAATGTAATGTGTATATCTTGTATTATTATATCACTACTTGATAGTTATCTTGCCCATTAATTAATACAATATCTCTGATTCTTTGGTATTATGCTGCTGCTCGAGGTCACAAGGAATCTTATACAGACCTTGATGGACAGGTATGAACATTGTATGTTTGACTGCCAAGTGGAATACGAAACACAGGAGGCAATTTCAGTCTACTGTCAAGTGGGAGAGATATTTTCAAAATTGTATCTCAACAGGGTTGTAAACTGCCACCAATAATATTTCCATTGTTATTAATGATATCTTTCAATCAAAAGGCTTTGAGAAAAGAGTTTCTCCATACCTCGAGAACCTGGATATTTCCAGAATAATCTTTGCTGATAGCACCTTTCTACTTGCATCAACACCTGTCTAGATTGCAAAATAAGCTACTGTAAAAAAGTGAACTCTTAAATTGAATCTACAGAAAACCAGAGTCATTGTTTGTAAAAGAGGAGACAAGCTTTTAAATGGTGAACAGTAGCAGATGGGTAAGAAAGCTAGAAGTTCGTAAACAAATTCAATACCTAAGGATGATTATAAGCAGCAATGGCAGATGGGCAGAACAGATAAAAAGACCAAAAATGAAGGTACCGGTAGTACGTGCTTTGGCTAGTATAAAAATATTGGCCGCAAAGATGCCAAATATCAAACGCAACATTCAAAAAAAGGCATTTAATTCAGCCGATAAATCAAAATGGTATGGAGGAGAAATTCTGCAGGGTGGGGGAAGGAGGTAGAACCATGGAGTTGTGGCTTTAGTTGTAGTCAGAAGTAAATTTTCCAAAATAGTTATGGGATCGCCAAGTTGTACTGCAAATAGTGGAGTGAAAATGATGTGCAAAAGGATGAGTACATAGACAGGAGGTGAAATTCACCACCACCAATCAGCATTAAATGAAGTAACAAAACGTGGGCTACTAGGTGGATGGGGTGAAGACGCTTCTTGGATGACATGGGAATGGGGTACTACAGGGAAAGAAATTTATCAAGGGATGACAGGAGATTGTGTAAAAAGATTGTCCAAAGACTGAAAGAAATAGAAAGGCAGACAATTAGGACAGAATGTAATAGCACGAGAACAATAGTAGAATTTTGTAAAGTACCGTAAATGAATATATGGCTATAAGGAATAGTTAAGAAAAAGGGAAATGAGAGGTATAATTAGGTGGTTGGTTGAGTATACAAGAATAAAGCCCTAAGAGAAAAACAATGAAAATTAATGCATTTTATGCAATTATCATATGCAAGTGGCTCATTTGCGATGACTGTACAGAAAATAGAAAAATCACAGAAATATGTAGATTGGAAAGAAATACGTAAAATGGAAAATGAATCTGAACTTTACACACTTGCTAAGCTATTAAATAAAGAATGGAAGAAACCAGCAAGATCAAAAAAATTATGTAATATTTCCAGAGGAATATCAGGAAAGAAACCCAGTCAAAAACAGAGAAAATACATGTGTCAATATGTAGTAAGGAGGTACCCTTGACTATATAACTTTGTTAAAGTCCAGGAAATATCTCAGGATAAGGTTGTCAACTTTCAAAGATATGTCCCCAAGTAATAATCACAGGTTATGTACTGTATTAGTAAATTAACTTCAATTATTTCTAGTAACATTTTGTTAACTGGAGTATCTTTGGTACTTTGTAATACCAATAAAACTAATTGCATGCCACTGTTATGATACGGTAACAATAAACTAATACCCTCCCTAGTTAGTGATCATCTCTGATTATTAGGTTATGTTCAGTACATATGTGTATCAAAGATACTCCATGGTCTGCTCTATGCTAATAACAACAACAACAACAACAACAACAAGGCCTCAGCTACCGTGTGCAGATATTTTAATTTGACGCCATCTGGTTGTCTGCTCATCAATTTTGATGTTCCGTTTTACTCTAGGCCTACTAGATGGCAGACAGAGTAAACCGAATCTCTCTTGGGTGTCTGTGGCTGAGATTTAATGAATTTTGTTGGGTAAACACAAAATGTGTCACTAGAGACCTTTTACATGCCGACATCGTATGACATGGAGTGTCGAATGGACATTTTTCCGCCCTTCACAAATCCAACTCCCTCTGCTGGGTTTGAATCCGCTATCTTTGGATCTACCACTGGCCGACACACGTGCACACAGCCCGAAGTTACAATTTCTAAAATGGATTGAATTAAAGTTTAATGTTGTGCACAAAGCAGCAATCATAAATGGGAAGGAAACCTCACCAACAAAATTTCCCCTTTATTATTTTGTGGAAGTTTAGTTACATAGCATCATTCTCTTTTTAAATAATAGTACAGAAGGTATAGGTAGTGGCACAAAATGAGTATCATATGTGAGCAAGACCATGTGCTCTAATGTGAATGAGAGGGGACGAACGTTTACTTTGCTAGTTGCTACAGAGGTGTTCATGTTGGCTCCTCATAAGCATAACTGTATTGCAGTTTAAGATTTCAAGTACCGGGCAAGTTGGTCGTGCTATTAGGGGCGCGCAGCTGTGAGTTTGCATCCAGGAGATAGTGGGTTTGTACCCCACTATCGGCAGTCCTGAAGATGGGTTTTCATGGTTTCCCATTTTCACACCAGGCAAATGCTGGAGCTGTACCGTAAGGCCAAGGCCACTTCCTTCTTACTCCTCCTATCCCATTGTTGCAATAAGACCCATCTGTGTCTTGTAAAAAAAGAAAATATCTCAAGTGAGCAGCACAGCGGTGGTTAACCCCTCCACTACCTTCCTTCCCCCTCCTTTCCCCTCCAAAATCATGACTCCAAGCAGGTTTGAGCCATCAAGTAGTAATCCACATCTACAAGTTTAATAGCATAGAGGGGAAGAACTTTAGGTAAAGTTTTGTATGCTTTGTTAGTGAGGTACGTTTTGATTGGACAAAAGCAGTAATTGCATTTATATACTGTACCGGTTACGACCTGTACATAAGTATTTTTTGAGCATAAGTTACGTTTATTTACCACGCGTAATGTTCCGAGCGCGTCTGGTTTGTTTCCCAGCAGCGAGGACCAGCTAGCGAAGTGTATGACGACTGTGAGCTGTGACGTAGCCACAGGGGCTAGCTAGGCCGCCCGCTCGTCTCAACACGTGTTGCCAGCCTTGACTGGTATTTTCTGGATTCCACGTCACTTGTTCTAGTGAGTTCGATGGAGAAGATTTGGAAATTTCTATAATAATTGTGCTAGCGAGTCGAGCGATATGTCATCTTGTTTGGGATCACCTAAACGTCCCAATGCTCGAGTTTCAAGCAAATCCATCGAGGGATTCGGGAGATATTCAATCAAACCGTATTATGACGTAGACATCCCGGATTGAATAAAAAGGGGACCTACTGTAGCCTATTCACACAGTCTCAGCTGAGTAGTCAGCGAGGACACTCTTGCTGCTACTATCAGCGTGGAACTCTGTCATTATACAAGTGTGGGAAGACGATTCTTCCAAGTTTTATAAGGTGGACTCATAAGACTTCGAGTGTTGTAGAAATTTTTCTAAGTCTTCGTAATTGAACTCAGAATATTTACAAGTGTTCATTGAATGGTCTTGTATTATTTACGTGTCATCGAAGTTGGAATTTTTCTAAGTGTTAATTGAATGGACTTGTATTATTTACGTGTCTTCGAAGCTGGAATTTTTCTAAGTGTTCACTAAATGGACTTGTGTTATTTACGTGGAATATTTGCGACTGTTGAGGATCCCATCCTTCTAATAGACAGTGATTGATTAACATTGCCAGTGATGAACTTTAACTTTCCAACGGCTTTGAACAAAGTTAGGATTTCACTTGCATTTACTCAAAGACTTGTACATTTGCCAGTGATGGTTTAAAGGACTTATAAATTTCGTCAGCGAGTTTATTTATGCGAATGGACTTGTGTTTGCGTCAGTGGTCACTCAAAGACTTTATAAATTTCACCAGTGATTAACTTTAAATATATTCAGACTTCCAAGTGAATGGACTTGTGTTTTTTTCGTTCGAGTTTAGGCAAAGACTTGCACCTTCGCCAGTAATGAATTTGAGTTTAACTATAATTTCACACGAAGGGACTTGTATTTTTCGTTGCCAAACGTTATTCAGAGACGAAGATATTCCTAGTGATGAACTCTAAAATTATTAATACCACTCATATCATTTTAGGAGTGTTGGAAGTCTTGATGTACAATTATCAAGATCTCTGCTTATAAGTTGATCATCCAAGGTGTTCATGGACTCAGTGCTACTAGTGACCTTGGGAACATCAATCCTCTCAGTCTCATTAGACTGAGGTAGTACGTGACTATCTACAACATCGCCTGGATCATCGGGGTTCAACCCGGGCCTCAGAGTTCGAGACATCTCTACTCGCCGTCAATCCAGACAGTCCAGCTGCCTCTGTCTGGAGTATCTGGAGTCCCTGGAGTCTTCTGGAACGTGCTTCAACCAGCTTGGCTTGGTGAGCTGGAGAACCCAAGCCATACTATTGGAATACGAGGAAGACAGTCCATTTCTACTTAGAGGTGATGTGCCAATTCATGACTTATTTGAATAAACTCTTATACAATCAGAGTCAAAGTTTTTCTGTAGATAGGACCCTACCTCCTGTACCGAGCCCTAGCTACAATTAATCCAGTTTTTTGCCCTGAGATCTCTATTTCATGCCACTATCAAATTTAATCTGAGAGTCGGGCTCTTTTACTGGTACAATACAAGCAAGGGAACAGAAAGGTTTGCAACAACTATCAAGGTATCTCATTGGTCAGTACATTCAGGTAAGGTGTTCACAGATATTTTGGAACGATTGGTGCGATCAGTGGCTGAGAGTAAGTTGGATGACAACCAGTGTGGTTTCAGACCGCAGAGGGCCTGTCAGGATCAAATTTTCAGCATGTGCCAGGTAACTGAAAAATGCTATCAGAGGAATGGAGAGTTTTGTTTATTTTTCGTAGATCTAGAGAAGACATATGGCAAGAGTACCAAGGGAAAAAATGTTAGCCATGCTGGAAGACAACGGGATTAAGAGTAGATTATTAAAAGCAATCAAAGGTATTTATGTTGACAATTGGGCTGTAGTGAGAACTGATCTTAGAATGAGATCTTGGTTCAAGGTACTTATAGGGGTTAGACAAGGCTGTAATATTTCACCTTTGTTGTTCATAGTTTACATGGATCATCTACTGGAAGGTATAAAGTGGCAGGGAGGGATTTGGTTAGGTGGAAATTTAGAAAGCAGTTTGGCCTATGCAGATGACTTGGTCTTAATGGCAGATTGTGCCCAAAGCCTGCAGTCTAATATCTTGGAATTTTCAAATACACTAGGTGCAAAGAATATAATATGAAAATTAGCCTTTCCATAAGGAAGAAACCTAAGAGAATTTAATGTGAGGTTTGGAATACAAAGCTGGAACAGGTAGATCGTTGGAAGTATTTAGAGTGTGTGTATTATCCTAGGATGGTAGTATAGTGAGATTGAATTAAGGTGCAGCAAAGCTAATGCAGTGAGCTCACAGTAGCAATCAACAGTATGCTGTAAGAAGGAAGACAGCTCCCATACGAAACTACTGTTACGTGCCATACCTGTTGTAGTTCCTTTCATTACTTCTTGGAAGGGACTAGTGAATCAGCCAACCAGGGAGCTACCAGCAGGCCTCAAGAGCATGACTGGCATTTCTGGGTATTGTCCTCGTCGACTGGCTTATCTGCGAGTTTCTTGGAGATTCAACGAAAATATTCCGCCTCTAACCGCCTCGCGAATATTTTGGTTCAGATCACCCAAGGTTTAAAAAAGGAGGCTAGCCATGGACAGTCAGTCAGTGTTGGGCTCCGTGGTGGAGTCAGAGTTTGTGTTGGACAATGGGTAAGTGTTGGAATCAGTGTGTTGTAGTTCGGTGGCTGGGGCTGAGTGTGACAGAGGTGTTGGCTGTCACTACTGTTCCACCAAGGTCTGAATGATTAGCTTTGTCGTTTTGTCGGAGTGTGAAGCAAGTACCTGGACTGCAGACGACGTATGGGTCAGAGGACTGTACCGTCATTAAGACGAAGTCATCTGCATAGTCCAAAATCGTTGCTACATTTCCACCTAACTGAATCCCTCCCTGCCATCTTTCAATAGATGATCCATGTAATCTACGAACAACAAGGTGAAATATTACTTGTCTAAACACTGTAAGTGCCAAGAACTCATTTTACCATCAGTTCTCACTATTGTGACAAGAACAACAGATACTGTTTTATTCGTAACACTATCTTTACACTGGCCAGTATAATAGGTACCCTAAATATCTAGGAGTCACACTGGATAGAATACTGTCTTATAAACAACATCTCCTGAACGTCTCTGCCAAAGCAAGAACTCACAACAATATAATTCATAAGCTGTGTGGAACAACTTTGGGATCTACAGCAGCAACTCTGAGATGTTCAGCTTTAGGGTTGGTGTACTCGAATTCTGAATACTGCGCTGCTGTTTGGCTAAATAGTGCCCACGCAAACATCAGAGATATCCGGCTGAACACTACAATGCATCTCATCACTGGCACAATCAAATCTACTCCCACGCAGTGGCTACCAGTGTTAAGTCATATCCCTCCTCCAGATCTCATACGTAAAGATGCTCACCTCAGAGAATTCAGCAAAATAGTTAATAACCCAGAACTCCCGATACATACTGACACTGGCAATGCGAATATTAATAGTCTGCATTCGAGAAAACCACCGACTAGAGATGCCATGAACTTGTGGAACAGACTCTACCAAACTTCCGTTGAATGGCAGAAGAGATTCAATGACAAATACTGCCCGTCAATGCCTTCTGTGAAGAAGACACCGCCACCTGGTTTCAACCTTCCTCGTAGACTGTGGTCCGCACTGAACAGGACCCAAACAAACCACGGGAACTGTGCAGCCTTCCACTACAAGTGAAACAGAATCCCAACGCCTGAGTGTGACTGTGGCGCTACACAACAGACAGTAAAGCACATCATCAAAGAATGCAGGACTAGAAAATACAATGGCAGTGCTAGTGACTGCTTTTACGACTCCAGAGGCTATATACTATATAAACAATTTGGACATACGTATATAGTGCATATCTTACAACAACAGACGCTGTATCTCTAGCCATACGCTAAATACGTAAATAAATACACTGGTCAGTTTTCAGACCAACTTAGTTTTATGGGAGTGAAGGCTTATTCATAAACATTATATTGTATAGGCTTTTGGGCTTGTGCCGTGTCAAGAAAATAAGGTGAAATTCTTAACATTTCGCAGAACACTGTGCTCTGCATCCTCAGAAGAATTCTCGTGGACAGTCTAATTTCATCTTATTTTCTTGACACAGCACAAGCCCAAAAGCCTACACAATATCATGTCTATAAGTACGGGCCGTGAAAGTATTAATGGCAACATCTTATTCATAAGTTAGAAGTAACAGACATGAAAATAGCGAGAATGTTCGCTGGTGCAAACAGGTGGCAACAATGTCAAGAGGGTACTCAGAATGAAGAGATAAAGGCTGAGTTGGGAATGAACTTGACTAATGAAGCTTTACATGTGAACCAGCTTCGGTGGTGGGGTCGTGTGAGGCAAATAGAGGAAGACAGATTTTGTAGGAAGGCAGGAAATGTAGAGGGAGATCAAGACAACAATGGTTATCTTTAAAGATATGAGGTATACAATTAAACGAGAAAACAGAGCTAGCTGCAAAAAGAGTACTGTGGCAGAGTTTAGTAAAATCACAGAGTCTTACGGACTGAATGCTGAAAGGCATAACAGTCTATAATGAATATGTATGCACCTATGTAATTGATCATCAGCTTACACCCATTGCATTCAGTGAAAGGCTCATGTCACTCCGTATACCACTCTCTGGAGATAGGTTCATCATACTCATCTCTGCATATGCCCCCACCCTGAAAGCCGATGAAGAAACTCAGAACCATTTCTACCATCAGCTGAACTCCATCATCACCAAGATAGCTCCGTCAGACAAACTGCTACTGCTTGGAGACTTCAATGCCAGAGTGAAAAGGGATAATCGGTTGTGGGGAAGTGTAATGGACAAACATGATATTGGTAATAGCAATGCCAATGGTCAGCTGCTTCTCAGCCTGTGTGCAGAACACCAGCTGTACATCACTAACACTCAGTTTTTCCTACCTAACCGTTACAAGACCACATGGATGCAATCACGACCTAGGCACTGCCACATCCTAGACTACGTCATCACCCGACAGTGTGACAAGAAAGATATTTTCACCACTAAGACTGCAAGGAGTATTGACGATTGTTGGACAGATCACAAAGTTCTGATCTCTCGTCTCAGAATATCGTTCCATCGGAAACGAACTGTGCATCACCCAAGCAAGCCCCAACGTAAGTTTGCCACTTTCAAACTATCAGATAAATCCACATCATCAGACTTCAAAATGCGATCATGAACCGATTGGCAAGCAATCCAGTATGCGCAAATGACATGGAGCAAGAATGGTCAACACTCCAAAGGGCTATCATTGATTCAGCTGAGGAAATCATTGGCTAAGAGAAAATGAAGAGACAAGACTGGTTCAAGGACAACAATGAAGAAATTCTGAGACTTATCAGTGCCAAACGGGAAGCCCACCAGTCCCTTCTTCAAGATCCATCATCCAGTGTGAAGAAAGCTGTGTTTTAAATTCTGAAACAGAAGTGTCAGACTGAAATAAGAGAAATGAAGAACAACTGGTGGCAGAAGAAGGCTCTAGAAATCCAAAGACTATTTGATGCCAGAGATCTGCGGAAATTCTATGTGGGAATAAATGAGATCTACAGTCCATCTCGCTCTTCAATTGGAACTCTGAAAACAGTTGATGGTGCTAACACCCTTACTGATGGTAGAGACATCCTGGAGCACTGGAAGGAGTTCACTCTTTTAAACCAAAGCTCCACTGTTGCCAGTGACTTTCTATGGGATGTGCCACAACTTCCCCCTCAACCATGGATTGCGATGTCACCAACTTATCAGGAATTGTGTGTGGCACTTTGTAGGCTGAAACCTAGGAAAGCACCTGGGCCAGACAACATACCTCTGGAACTAATTCAAGGTAGCAGCATAGCCCTAAGAACAAGGCTCTTCACCTTCATCCTCTCAATTTGGGAAACCCAAAAAGTACCCAGCGATCTCAAAAATTCCAATATCATCATATTATTGCTAAGTGAGGTTTCTCCAGTGTGCATTGATGTGACAGCAGACACATGAAATTAAATTAAAATGGGAAGAACTCGGCGAATTTAATGACTTGTATAAATAATTACGTAACTGCAGTGAACATTTTTTTGAATACTTGCGAATATTTGTAGAGACATTTGATAAATTATTATACAAACTGAAACCCAGGTTGCAGAGAATGGAACTAACTTACAGAAAAAGCATCACGGTAAAGGGAAAGCTTGTTGTTATCTTGAGGTAAGTAAAATACCAACAGTAGTTCTATTGTATTTTATTGATTAACTGAAAGAAGCACAGTTTCGTATAAAGTAAGAAAATACAGACATTAGATAATTAAAGAAGCACAGATTCGTATTAAGTTTCGAGGGCAAATCAAAAGTAAATTACACTAGCTCGCCGCGAAAGCACGATGTGTGTTGTGACAGTAGCCAATGCGGAGCAAGCTACAGTAACTGCTGACACGTCTGATAGGAAGGGTGGTGTGGTATCCCGTCGTGTTGTGTGTGCATAGCGCGTCAACTGAAAGTTCACCCCAAATTGGAGGTGCGTGCAATGATCAAGATTTCTATGGACTAAATGCTCAATTGTACGGACACTCATCGTGAAATCACTGCTGTATATGGTGAGTGTGCAATTTCTTGCCCAGGTATTGTAAAGTGGTGAAAGAAATATGACGCCGGACGCGCAGATCTCACGGACGAATATCGTGAAGGCAGGCCGGCAACGTCCAGTACCACTGCAAATGTTGACTGTGTGGATGGGATCATTAGAGAGAATCGGCGCATAACACTGCAGGAAATCGCCAGCATGCTGAACATTTTGTATGGCAGTGTGTTCTCCATTGTTCACCGGCACCTTGGATTTTGTAAACTGTGTCAAAGATTGGTCCCAAGTCTGCTCACCAATGTTCACAAGGGTCAATGTTTCCAATCGTCACTGGCATTTTTGCAATGGTATTCTGTGGAGGGCAACGAGTTTCTGTGACGAATCATCACAGGGGATGAAACATAAGTCCATTTCACCCCCTGAAACAAAGAGAACATCGATGGAATAGGTTCACAAAACGCAACCACCGCGAAAGAAGGCCAAGGTCCAACCTTCAGCAAGAAATATAATGGCGACAGTGTTCTTTGACATGGAGGGTGTGATGCACGTGGAATTTATGCCGAAAGGCACAACAATCAACTCTGCTTCATATTGTCAAAAGTCGAATCGGTTGCATAAGGCAATTAAAGAAAAGCGGAGAGGAAAATTGAGCACTGGTGTGATTTGGTTGCACGATAATGACACCTCACATGGCCCGCCAAACGCCCGAACTGTTGCAGAGATTCATGTGGGACGTATGGCAACATTCTCCATACAGTCCAGACTTAGCGCCATGCGATTATCATGTAGGCCTGTTTGGTACGCTGAAAAAAGGATCTAGGAGGAAGACGATTCCGAAACGATGAAGAAGTGAAAGTAGCAGTCTCCAGGTGATTACATAGGGCTGGAGGGGATTTCTACGCATCCAGAATCAAAAAGTTTACCGTTCCGAGAAATGTTTACAATCTCTTGGGGATTATGTGGAAAAGTGAACTTACATTGTATGTTGTCATAGCCGTGTTGCCTATGTGTAGGTGGTTTCATAAATGGCTGTAACTTGGAAGCGTAACTGACTTTTTGATTCGCTCTCATATAAAATGGATGTATTAAATTATTTATCAATGGAACTTCGTACAAAGTTAGGAAATTAAACATTAAATCATTAATAGAGGAAATTAAGTCCATAAGCAAATAACATTACATCACTACGAAATTATTGCATTTTTTTATTAAATGAAAGAAGCATAGTATCATATAAAGGTAGAAAATACATTGTTATTGTTCTGAATATCAATAACCTGAGTCAGGTACCGGTAATGTTCCCGTCTCTAAAATATTTGCGAGATACAATACCGGTCGTTTAAAACCTGATGGAATCTACGGTATTCCTCCTGATCCAAAAGACTTGGTGAGTTCGAGACAAGACGCTTTCAGCTGAGCAGCAAGAAACAAACCGATGTGACTTGAAGCGGCGTTGGGTAGTAAGCATGTGAGCAATAGAACTGGTTGTGCTCTTTGTCTGGCTATGTCCATGTTCAACTGCTGGCTTGATTCTAAGCAGTCAACTGCTCAGGACCGCTTGTTAATGCTTGCTGCCTCAAAACGCTTTCTGTGTGGCCTTAACCTTAGAACTACATTACTGTCTGAATTTGTACCTCACATTTGACTTAGCTGACTTTAAAATTGCACTGTAACTGCATCATGCCATGGAACTCTCTACAAGACATGTTCATGTTTCCAGTAATTAGCAGTTCACTTTTAATCTGATCTGCTGAACATCTGTTTCTATTGTCAGACCACTTGTTAGGCATTAAGGGGAGGTTGTACCTTCCTAGGGGGCAAAATATCAAAAAAAAATTTTTTGCTCATAAACATTCCTTGGAGTGTACTTTACTAGATAAATATGTTTTCGAATGACATTCTAGCCATTAAAGGCTTTAAATATTAATTTCCTTTAAGAGCAGCACAACTTGCCACGCCCCCTTTCGCCATCTGTCAACTTCTTGAACTTCAGATATTTAATTTTAGCGGTATGTTGATTTATGTGAAGATATTTCGTTTTCAGGGTTGGCTCCTCTGTTCACGCGGAACGACTTTCACTTGTTTCTTGTGTTTCCGGCGCGTTTTCTGGACATGTTTACATCCGAAAGTTTGTTTTTGTGACAACATGCCTCGAATTGGAAGAGTGTATAAGAAATGTAAAGGAGGACCTGGAAGAAAGCCGAAAGCAAGTGTAGTTAGTGGTAATAATAGTGCAAATAATACGGATTTTGTCCGTGGGAGTGGTGCAGGCTGTTCTAGGTTAGATTCAACATGTGCTTCAACTTCATCAGTGATTGTGAGTGATAATTCTGGCAGTGAAAATATTAGTGCCAGTGCTTCCAGAAGAAAGCTGAATACTGATTCAAGTATAGGATCTTTTGTAAGTACTCAATCTAATAATGAAGAACATACAAATGGCAATGTTATCATAGATATTGAATTGTTGTCATCTGCCATATCTTCATTTGCAGTCTGTAAAGCATGCCATGTTAGTGACAGTTTATTTTGTTGTGAAGATACCACTGCAAGATATGGACTTGCTAGTAAACTATTTCTGAAATGCAGGAACTGTAAAGCTCAGTATTCATTTCGTACCAGTAGGAAGGTTGACAGTGGGTATGAAACTAACATTAGGTTTGTGTATGGATTGCGTACTATAGGTAAAGGTGAATTAGCTGGTAAGACACTATGTGCAGTCATGAATCTCCCAAGTGGCCCAACAAGATTCCAGAAGTATACAGGTACATTATGTGAAGCTGCTAAGCATTGTGCTATTGCCTCTATGAAGGCTGCTGTCAGTGATGCAATTGAAATTAATGATAATTCTACAGATATTGCTGTGGCTGTTGATGGAACGTGGCAGCGTAGAGGGCATACTAGTCTGAATGGAGTAGTAACTGTAACAAGCATGGATAATGGCAAAGTGCTAGATGTAGAGGTACTGAGTAAGTACTGTCATAAGTGTAGATTTATAAAAGATAATGAAAAACTTAAATTACATAAAAAAAGTTCTGAATGTAGTGTAAATTTTGAAGGGTCCAGTGGGAATATGGAAGCTGCAGGTGCAGTAAACATTTTTTCCAGGTCAGTTGATATGTTTGGGGTAAAGTATGTAAAATATTTAGGGGATGGAGACAGTAAGAGCTTCAAAAGTGTGGTAGAAGCAAAGCCATATGGAGATGTCAGTGTGGAAAAGCTGGAATGTATTGGACATGTCCAGAAAAGGATGGGAACCCGCCTTCGCAAGTTGAGGAAAGATATGAAAGGCATAAAATTACCAGATGGAAAACCACTATCTGGGAAAGGTAGACTCACAGACAAGGAGATAGACAGTTTGCAGAACTATTATGGTATGGCTATTAGAAGGAACTGTGACAGTGAGATGAAAATGAAGCAGGATATCTGGGCAATTTATTTTCATAAACTATCAACTGACACGGAGTCTTGTCATGCCTTGTGCCCAAAAGGACCAACCTCATGGTGCAAATACAACCGTGCTATAGCAGCTGGTGAACAGTATAGTCATAGGCACTCATTGCCTGTTGAAGTGTGCAATGTAATAAAGCCAGTTTTTAGAAGTTTGACTGATCAAAACCTGTTGCGTAAATGTTTGTATGGTAAAACACAGAACCCAAATGAATCATTTAATAGTGTAATATGGTCTAGAATTCCTAAAACAGTATTTGTAGTTAAGGATACATTGAATTTGGGTGTATATGATGCAGTTGTGTCATTTAATGATGGTAATGTTGGTAGAGTTAGGCTGCTTCAAAGGTTAGGCATAAAACCTGGGGAAAATATGTTGAAGGCATGTTCCGAGTTGGATGCTGTCCGTGTCAAGAAAGCAGATTATGAAGTTACTATGATGGCTAGGAAGGCAAGAATGCACTCAAGGAATGCTAAAAGGGCCAGGGAGGATAAAGAAAATGCAGATGACCCAGGATATGGTGCAGGGATGTTCTAAAGTGAGTAACAAACTATGTTCAACTTTGAAACCTGTTTTCTGAGATTTTATATTTTTAATCTTTAAGTACATTTTTCTCAGGAACTAAACATCACAGAACAGTATAACTTAAATACCACACAGGTACTGGGATTAACATTATTGATGCATTTGTTGAAGAGTTTAAGTTTAATATTTCAGAAATTATGAATTAATAAAAGTGAAATATTTGGATATTTTGGAAATTCTTTTAATAACTTGCAAAAAAATCTGTAAAAATTACATGATAAAAGGTACTTGCCTACACAAATAGGTCAAAGAAGAGAAACCCTTCCTCTACCAGCTATTAAAATTTTATAACATTATCATGAACAGTTCAGGAGAAAAATGTACCTAAAAGTGACCAATTTAACATTGTGGGTATACAAGGTACAACCTCCCATTAAGGAGAAAATGAATTCTACAAATGCATTTAACCAAGGAACGCTCATTACAAAAGATGCAAGTTTTTTAAAAATTCTATTAGTTTCCGTTGTCCTTTATGACTAGTAAACACTGAATTTTCGTCAGAATCTGATATCTTAACACTGATGTCTTTGATGAGATTTGATAACTTCACAATATACGAAAGCTCCAAAGAGAAAAATATAACAGAGCTACTTTGAACTTCAATGGCGCTCAAGTCAAATACGAATTTTACAATATTTAGAGACAAAAAAAGATAAACACTCGTTTTTTTACGGGACAACAGTTCATAATATGGGACGCAAAATTTTCACCACAATTACCATGGTATCCCGTACAATATGGGACAGGTGGCAACTCTAGTATAGAATAGTGTTTTTTTCATTTAATTTCCGCCGCAGTTATGCACCACCTTTACACTCGCGGAAAATTTTCTTTCCTCAGCTCTGTTTCCGAACTTTTCGGCGAAGACAATTACGTAATAATAATATTATTTGCTTTACGTCCAACTAACTACTCTTTTACGGTTTTCGGAGACGCCGAGGTGCCGGAATTTAGTCCCGCAGGAGTTCTTTTACGTGCCAGCAAATCTACCGACACGAGGCCGACGTATTTGAGCACCTTCAAATACCACCGGACTGAGCCAGGATCGAACCTGCCAAGTTGGGGTCAGAAGGCCAGCGCCTTAACCGTCTGAGCCACTCAGCCCGGCAGGCAATTACGTTCAGTTTGAAGACAACCTAATAGTTTCTGTAATTACCCATGATCACAATTTTATGCTTCACACGTTAAGTTAATGTGCTGCTATGTAAATTACCGCCGGTGACTTAACTATTAATATATGTTTAAAAAACAGTTCTTCAAACATGCCCAAAACAAAACAAAATTTAGATTCTTACACTCACATTCCAGACCAGTTGAAACTTCCGCAAGAGTAGACCTACCTAATAAACATGAAACGAGAAAACCTACATCATACCCACATGACATGGTGAAGTCCACTTGTGAACTACAAGCGTTGCAAACAGGGGTGTACCTACTCGTAAATTTCCTAATATCAGAATATTTGATTATGTATTTTAGCAGACAACAAAAATTTAGCCCATGGCGACTGATTTCATGTTAATGACAAAAGGACAGATTCGTTCGATGTTTGCCGATGACAGAACAAATATTAACTTTTTTGGTGAATTAGATTCTCAGTGCTTCATCTTGTTGCCATTTGCCAGCGCGTTCTGGTTCTCCTGGCTGCAAGACTTTTAAAGCCGTACAGTACTAGTAGACAAGTGTGCACGGTACTGGTATTTCCCGGCGATGTAGCCGACAAGCGATACCCTACAGCCTTTTATGCATTTCAAATGAGAACTCATAATATCACTGGTGAATAAATTGTAAATTGTCCCGCGACCACGCTGTCAAACTACAAATCGTGCTGCTTTTCTTTGACCTTTTTTCCAGTTCTCGAACTAAGTAATCCTGGCGAGGGTCCCATACACTGAGACCATACCCTAATTGCCATGCGTTGTACGTATACTGGTATTATTTATTTATACGTTTGATTTGGACTATTTTAATTACTTCGAAGTAAAACAGAACAAAATACAATTTAGTAACAAATTATTTTTTTGAGTAATAGAAATATTGGTATTAAAATTCCTCGGTTAATGGTCGCAACCTACAATTATTTCAAAAATTTTGGTATAAAAAGTGTGACGATTATGCGGTGAAATACGGCATTTTGTCAAACTTATTTTAATATTGAGCAAGCAGAGTGCCCATGCATGTTAAAGCACTACGTCTACGGAGCCCAGCTCTGCATTCCACATGCGAGTGGGTTCGAAACCCACCTTTGGCTGTCCTGAGAATGGTTTTCTGTGGTTTCACATTTTCACTTCTAAGCAAATGCCGGAACAGTTCCTATTCATAGGCAACATCCAATTCCCTCCATCTCCTTACTCAATTTATTTTACCAGCAGTCATATCATCACTAGTTCCTCAACTGAGTTAGGTGTCAGGAACGGCATCCGACCGTAAAAACATGGCATATAATTTCATTTCACCTCATTCCCGACCCCGTATCAGGAAACTGGGCTGATGGGTGGACATGCATGCAGATATATTTTAATATTATCTATATATTATACTGGGTGGTTCACCGGCACGATTCAATTTATTTTTACGATCCCGCCACATTTCCTACAATTCTGAAATACATCGGTCCCTCTACCTAAACCCTGGTAATATAATGAGATGTGCAGTTTTCCTTAATCCGTTTACCGTCCAGGGTTGGTTTTCCCCTCAGAATCAGCGAGAGATCCCAACTCTACCACCCCAAGGGCAGTGTCCTGGAGCCTGAGATTTCGAGTCGGGGATACAACTGGAGAGCAGGACAAGTACCTCACAAGGCGGCCACACCAGCTATGCTGCTCAGGGTCCTAGTGGGGAATGAGCAGATTGGAAGGGTTAGACAAGGGAGAAGAAAGGAAGCGGCAGTGTCCTTAAGCTAGGTACCATCCCGGCATTCAGCTGGAGAAGTGGTAAACCACGTAAAACCTCTTTGAGGATGGCTGAGGTGGGAATCGAATCCCCTCTAATCAGTTGACCTCCCAAGGCTGAGTGGACCCTGTTCCACTCGTCGTACCACTTTTCAAATTTCGTGGCAGAACCAGGAATTGAACCCGGTCCTCCAGGGGGCGGCAGATAATAATACACCACAGAGGCAGATGAGATGTGTGGTTACGGGCTAAAAACCAGCAGGAATAGTGCACAACACTAACAATTCATTGAGAGTACCCCGAATGAATCCGTAAAAAACATATGAAGAGTATGTATCTTACAACTGGAGGTGCACACACAAAAATATACTGTATAGGCTGGAAATTGCGCTGCGTGTCAAGCCTCACAACAGCTCACTTGGCAGCGGCGCGCGAGGAGTTGTGATAGTAGATGGTGCTCGAAAATTCAAATCCCATGCAAGTGTTTCTTTTTACAGCCAGTTGACTGGGATGTGGCAAGGTTGCATACTTTATAGTTTTCTCAAACTGATTTGTTTATTTGGCACTGAAAAGGGTCAATGGTATGGTGGCATATGGTATTGTCCCCGTTAAAATTGGCGATATTATGAATATTTTAACAAGTGGAAGGTAAAAATTTTATTGTCTGCACGGAACTGCAGCATATCACTTGGGGAGTTGTGGCGAGCTGAGAACGAGTTTTTTTCGTCGTTCAGAGGGGTGTTATACACCGAGACTGTGCCAAGGTCAGATCAAACCACGTGACTGCCTTCGCACGCGCAACCCAGCTTGTTTCTGGAATAGTCTGCGCAAATTAAAGGAGACCATCAGCCAATTACCGTTCTCGCTGAAGAACACGCCTCCCTGGCTAATTAGATAAAAGGCCTTGCTTCGAGTGAATCGCTCTCTTTTTATGCGCTTATTCTGAAGCTCTCTCTGAATATATTCTTCGCTCTGTGAGACATCACGTTACCGGACTACGTGGAAAGAAAATTTTCAAGTCAAGTCGACGCCCGTTCTACCAGAATTTAGTCTGATATTTAGTGAATTCTGTGGAATAAAAACGCCTAGGAGCCAAGTTAAGTGTGACAGTGTAGACGAGCTGTTTATATTCTGCGTGTGCTTGTGCAAAATACTTAATTTTGTCATCTCAGTTACAGCTTGTGACCAGCAATCTACGGAAGACGTCTTAGAATTGAACATCTCAAGATGAAGAATTCCGCAACCACCGGCAACACAATTTCATCGAGGGACACCTGTTGCAGAGCCTCCATGGAGCTGTAAAATGTAAGGCGTCTCTGGTAATTGGAAGGAGACTGGCCGGAGTATGCTGAAATAATTGACTGTCGACGGGAATCGAACTTCACAAAAACTTGAGTACCTTTTTAATTTAATTTATCTGTCTTACCTTTTTGTACAACTAGAGGTCTTTCTTCTTAAGTCATAGATCTATTAGTTTGCTGTAGTTAGAAATATTTCATTTTTCTACTTCTTAAGGTGTCGTGGTAGACTAGGTACGTGTGAATGAAATTTTGGAATCTATTAGAGTAGACATGTAGGTTGTCTTTGAATGATTTCCCATGCTTAAGGAGCTTTATATTTAATAATCACTGACCACACGATAAATCTACTTTCATTGTAATATTGAAAGTTACCGGACGGAAAATTTGCGTGTACATTTTGAGTGAATAGGGTCGAACCTAGTGTCTTTTAAGATCACTTGTTGTTTTTATGATGAAGTCATCTAATTTTACGATATTCCATGGGGATCAGTAGATGTAATAATCACTTAAATAATAATAATATTGACTAAAGATCGGGTAAAACAGAAGTAAACGCTCGTGAGCCATAAAACTACTGTAGAGTTCCTAAATGTGAGATGGAATGTGCTCTGTTCATGAAGGGTCTGGAATATGGCCAATCCTGAGGGATACTTGTTGTATAATTGAGCAATTGATGAATTGATGGTGATATTTGATTTATTCTTGTGTATTTGGAGCGCAAGATGGATTATAATTATTGGAGCAGCACGTGTTGCGAGTGTATTTCACAAGTAGGAAGTAAAAATAATACGAGTAAGGCTCACGCTTGCGGTAAAATTCAACCTGTAGCCCAAATGATGGTAGTGCTTATGGATTTTACTAGAATCTTCCATTATAATTTCATGAATTAGATGAACTTGCATTGATATGTGAAATGTATTTCTACCAAGTGATACCCATGACTTCGATCACTAGCCACCATTAATGAGGGAGAATTTCAGTGCACGGATTATTTCTACTAGACATTACGCGTCCCGACCACCAATAAAAATCATGAATAAATTTGCCAAGTCAGGATTCGATGTAAATAGTGTACATAAAAACGTGTTTCCCTAGTGTGAATGTGTGTGTGTATGTAAATGTGTATATTTCTCTTGTGTCATGTTGATTTCATTTAATTTTGATCTGGTCATGCACTTGCTGTGACGCAGATCACACTCATCGTTGTGTGTCGCCTTAAGAAACAATTTTCATGTCCTTAAGGAAAAGTTTGAGTAACTTAAGTCAAGGAAGACTAGGAAGGAATTTATTTTCTTAATTAGCGAGATTTAAAAGGAAAGATCATCTCGTTACTTTATGAAGGCACTCGATTTGTAAATAAAATTTATTTAACTAGCTCACACGTTCGTAATGTAAATTTCTAAAAATCTGAAATACTTTAAGATTAATTTGAATAGAAATGAAATGCAAAGATCAGAGGTAGAAATTCGTTAGCCGCATGATTGCTTTGAAACATTGTGAAAGTAAGTCATTAATTATTAATTAAAAATAATTACTCTGAAACGCTAATGACGATCATTAGGTAAATGATGCAGTGGAAAATTAATAAGAACACGATCGTGTGACAATGAAACAGGTTAATTGAATGATAAGAAAATAATAATAATAATCAGAATAATAATTAATTAATTTTGAGAATTTTGGAACAATTTTCATTTTCTACTGAAGTTCATGTTGGTGTCATTGACTAATATTAAATACTGTAAATGACAAATTCAGTTGTGTACCTCTTAAAACCACGTGTTGAGACTACTTTAAATTGGTAAAGCTTTGAACACATTTATTGTAAAACCCTCGTTGGCAAGACTGCTGTTAATCATTTTTTTCAAGTTCCATGTTAATTTATTTAATTCTTTCAGTCGAATGTTTGGTTTGAAAAGGCAAGTGGCCTAATTACTTCTTTGGTTTCATTACAGCACAGTAAGGCTGGAGATAAGGATACGTGTCACTCTAAATCGAGGAAGAAATCCAATATTATGAAAGTTCTCTGTTATATATTAAAAAGAAATCATCAAGAATATTTCATTTGTTTGTCTGCTTATGTGAAAAAATGTCAGAGTGTTGTTTTAATATTTCTTTTTATCCTGCTTGGTCATCAATCCTTAACAACCCTTAAATGCCTCTAGAAAGTGATAGCCAACCATCGAACGGTCCACCTTGGGATTCCTCGCTCGATGGCTGGGCTTAGCTCGGGAAAAATGGGGGCAGTATGGAGCTGGGTTGGATGAGGCGAGAAAACATTTGACAGGATTTCAGTTACCTACATATTTAAAGCAGCACCTGCTCAAACTGATGACCTCCGTGGTCGATAAAGAACCACACGTGATGTAAGGACAGTCCGGCATGTTGCAACATCTCTGGCGTAAAGGATTGGCATGCCTCTGTGATGAGCTGTCTAAGGTGACCAGGAGTGCTCGGCTCCTGTACATACGCTGGTTGTTTTACATAGTCCCACAGAAAAAATCCAGGGACGTAATTAGATCTGGCGATCTGATGAGCCACGGGACAGGTCGTCCCCCTCCTATCCATTTATCAGGATACGTAGCATGGAGATGGTTCTGGACGACGACAGAGGTCCGTGATGTTCAAACCACATCCTGCAGCGGTCAAGGAGTAGTACATGTTCCAAGTACAGTGGTAGGTCATCTTGGAGAAACTGCAGATAGCGTTCTCCCGTCAGAGGTCCCTCAAAAATATGAAGACCAATGAGGTGTCATCCACGATGTCATGCCATACTATACGTTCACGTCCCACTGTACCTGAAAAGCTGCCTGTTGTACCCAATGGGGATTATCCACACTCCAGTAATGCATATTATGTTGATTAACGGTTCTGTTATTGTGGAACGCTACGTCCGTAAATATGGTCGCTAAGAAGGTACCATGGGTGTCCACATGCTGTAGGGTCCATTGAGAGAACGCAACCTGTGTTTCGAAATCATGACCATGGAACTCCTGGTGTAAGTGTAAATGATATGAGTGAAACTGCTGGTTATGCAATATCCACATAACAGACGCCCAGGTCATGTTCATCTCCTGTAGAATGGCCCGTGTGCTAGTGTAAGGGTTATACCAGACAACATCCAACACAACCTCTTTATTGTAAGCATACATCATGGGATGATCTCGAACAGGCCATGTCCCTTTCAGAGATACAGTAGCCCGCAGACATTTTTCCGCACTCTGAAAAGTCATGCCTGTCAGTTGCAGTCAGTCCAGATAGCGTTCTTGATACAGGCGTTGTCCCTGGTATGCATTCTGCATAGTTTCTCCATAGATGAGTAAAATATCCACATACTCATCGTTGGAATACATCATGAGGCAGTGAATAAGCTTTGTGTTGTGACTTGCCTTGAAGGAGGGGAGTTCCCGCAGCTACATAAATACCTGTCACCACTTAATGTCATCGTTCCAATAGAGCACACCCTGACCTACCTGTGGTCTACGAAGCTTGGAACATGTATGACGTAGGTAACTCATTGCCTGTGTCATAGCCACAGACTTGCCTCGTCCAAACCAGGTCAATACCCTATGCCGCGATACATATGGCCCATTACAAGGTCTAAGAAACAAATCACTCTGTGGACACTATCAAGTATGCAACCTTACCACATCCCAGGCATTTGGTAGCAAAATAAAAATAATACTACTTGCGTGGAATTCGAACCTTTGAGCACCGCGCCGTGCTAAATGGGCTATTGTGGGGCTTGACATGTACCGCGCAGTTTCCAGCCTACACAATAACTGTTCCTAGTCTGTGCATGCACCTCCCGTTGTAACGTACATGTTCTTCATATCTGTGCTCATTTTATGAGTTCATTTGAATTACCCATAATGAATTAATAGTGGCGCTCACGATTCCTGCTGTCTTCTAGCCCGTAAACTCGCATCTTGTTATATTACCACGGTTTAGGGAAAGGAACCGATGTATTTTAGAACTGTAGTTAACGCGGTGGGATGCATAAAACTAAATCACAAGGGACTGGTGAACCACCCGGTAGAACATGCTTCAGATATAGCTCATTAAGTATGTACTACCTATGGAGATACAATTCCAACAATGGCTTTCACAGCTGCAGGTCTTAAAATTTTTGAAAACAGGGAATTCACTTCTCCTTCATCAGGTTAGCAATCCCTATCTGCTAATACGGTGGGACCACGCAGTTGTTCTGCCACTGCTAAGCAGAGTTTAGGAGGGGCATGCCAATCCAACTGATGAGCCCAAATGGCACGTCTGGGCAAAACTCTGCAAATGCACCTGGCCTAACCACCCAAAAGCTGGTTCTATTCCTGAGATTATAAGACCTGCGGCCATGAAAGCCATTCTTGGGATCTATATAGGACTGCTGATCAAAACAGTGTAACTCAGGATTTCGTATTAACATTTGGTGGGGGGAAAGAGAATATCGTTGCTGCACATGTGTAAACTGCTATGTGAAATATTTAAGCTTACGAGGGAAGTAAGCCAGCTCGAACGGCTAAAACCGACAGAAAGTGGGCTAAAAGTATACAGCTGTACCTATGTCAATAGCTATCAAGGCCATTCATCTGTAAAAGTACGTGTTCAGTCGCCAGCGCCATCTGACAGCCAGCGCACAGGCCGCGCTGCGTTGGGGCTGTACACGCAATGCCTGTTACTCAGTTTCATTGTGTCGTAGTATAGTGCACACACAAACGTCCGATGACTAGATGGAAGCCAATCAACTCTGTGAATGTTGTGAAGTTGCTGCGCGAAAAGGTACGCCGACGCTACACAATGGATAGTGAAGGTGTAAGTGGAGTGGAGGATAGGCCATTTTCATGCATGTTATATGATATCATAACGCAGAAATACAATGGATCTGTAACAGAACTACATACCGACACATTAGAGAGTAATGAAGACTGTGAGGCGGATGGCATAGAAGAAACAGCACACGAGTATGAGGGTTCCAACCATACCGAAAATCCAGCAATGGAAGGAACTACACGTGACAGTGATTTCGCTCCTGCACCCCCAAAACGTGTACGAACAAGTGTGATACGGAGTACTGATGACTGAACATTGGACAACATTTATGAGGATTATTATAATCGCAGTTACAATTCTTATCAGAAACTACTGAAGCGTTATAGCTGCATTAGGTTGAAATCAAACTGCAAGGTCATTTTAGATTATGTGACGCGCAAAAGGCAAGACACAGGTCTGTTCAAGGGAAACAAAACATCAAAATTGAAGGCTTTAAAAGAGTCTGTAAAAGCACAAATTGACAGAGCTAAAGATAATGGATCAGTGGTCCACTACTGGCACATTCAAGCGTGGGCTCTGGAGGCCGCTAGAGCAGTTTCTCTGGACAATTTTAAAGCTTCGTTTCATTTTGTAAGGGCCTTCAAAGACGAATATCATATTTCGTCCAGACATATCACTATGTTCATGGCTCGCAAAGAGATTGAAGAAGAGCATGTTATTATATAAACAGCAAAAAACATGTTTATTCAAGACATGTGTGGAATAGTCATAAGAGACAATTTTTTTATGAACTAACGTCTTCTGCAACACTTTCAAACAGAGGGGAAAGTCAACAATTGGTCTGGTACTGAGCCGTATCCTGCCGGCCCATATGAAATATTTAGAGTATTATTTGACAAAATATATAAATTTTATTCATATAAATTACAGTCATAAATGTTAAAGAATTGAATCCCAAGATAGTGGAGACCGGATGTCTATGGAGACATCAAGTCGCTGGACATTGCCTAACACTTCCTTGTGACCGTGAGAATAGGTTCACGTAACCAAGCGTTGGCAAGGTTCGGCACGTGTACTGGATTATGACCAAGCATTATATTCAGCCAATAAGAACGTGAGGATTTGGCAAGTAGGGAGTCTACATCGCGCCAAGTCTCAATCCCAGGTTGACCAACGTGTACAGTTGCTGGTGTTAATTTCTGTCATTCATCGGATTTCCACAGGTCCTGAAGTGGAATATAATTAGAAATACGATATTATAATTAGAGGAAAAGATTTGCTATCGTTCGAACTGTTTTTCATAAATGTATTATAATTAATATTGAGTCATCATACATAGCAAGCTTTCTGATTGGTGGTTTGTTTAACCCTTTTGCTCTCAGGCTATTTTCACCGGTCAAGCCCAAAACACTCAGGCCATTTTTCATGATTATGCATGTTAAAATGTAAAAAAATTGCCGTATAAAGACATCCCCAGTTACAAAATTGAAAAAAATTACAGTAGTACACTATTTAATATCGTTTTAGGAAAAAATATCCCAAAATTGTTCATGGCATATTTTACTTCAAAATAAATTTTGAAATTTGAAAATATATTACAAAAAATAAAAATCTTTTTTTAAATACTAAAAAGGTAATATGTTCTTTAGTGATGTTGTTCAGTCATTCTGAAAATAAGAGCATTTAATTCTGTATAACATGATATAATTTTGTTTTTTGTATTCTTATTTAGTCATGAGTTATAGCACCTGACGTAAAGAACTGTACACGTACCTTCCGGAGTCAGCATTTGTGTTTTGGAAAACATTCTCCTATCATCAGTACCTGTAAAATCCGAATCACTTCTTCTTTATCTACAGCTTTTCCCACACCTGTGGGGTCGCGGGTGCGAACTGTGTCGCACATGTGGATTTGGCTGGTGGTTTATGGCCGGACGCCCTTGCTGACGCCAACCCTATATGGGGGAAGTAATCACTATCGCGTGTTACCGTGGTAGTTTGTAGTGTAGTGTGTTGTCTGAATATGAAGAAGAAAGTGTTGGGACAAACACAAACACACAGGCCCCGGGTCAGAAGAATTAATCAATGGCGATTAAAATTCCCGACTTGGCCGCGAATCAAACCCTGGCCCTCTGAACCGAATACCTCAAGGCTGATCATTCAGCCAATGAGTCGGACTGAAATACGAATCAATATCGGCTATAACGTCACCGTCATCGTCTAAAGCATCTAAATAATCCAAAACATCGGAATTATTTAGTCTAGAACTTGGCCCAGCCATGTAAAAAAATTAGGCCTACCCGTGGCACGAAAATCTAATAACACGAAATGTTAAACTAAAATTCACTTGAGAACACTGATAAATGTAGAATATAAACAAAATATAATTAACAATAATCTATTATTAAAATGGAAACAATAAAACGAAGGAAAATACGTATTTTGAAGCTTAAATGAGACTGTACTGGCAAGCAGCACACTTCAACTCGTCATGCGGTGAACATACGCGGTTTGATAACTTCATTTGTTCCAAACAGGTGAGCTTAGTGTCTGTATCTCTCGAGAAAAGCGTAAACTAAATCCAAAAGCTACTATTAATGTCTTTTCCTGACATCTGGGGGTCCATTAAGGTACTTATACAGCCGTCCGAACACAAAGCCGATAGATCGGCACGCTGAGTGTTTTAAGCAATACCACCCGAGCCGATAGATCGGCTCGCTGAGCGTATAAGGGTTAGACAACCGGGAACACCAAAGTTGAAACGGCGTTACCGAGGTTTCCTCAGCACCCGAGCTTTGGAGAGCGTCATTCTGACTGGATAGATTGGAGAATGTGAAAGTGTATTGTGATCGCGGATATTGAAGTGATATACCAGTAACAGTATCTAATTTTAAACAAGTGTTTCAGTCGTGCAGCTGGAAGATAAAACTGTTCCAGTGTAAATAACTTTTCAGCAAGAAGATGGCTTCGCTTATGGAAGAAGGAAGTGCATTTCCACGTGTTGAAGCTGTGATCGACATGGATTAGATCCTTATATACAGCAGGGATGTGAGCTGCTACAATGTATCCCGGGAGTCGCCATAAACTTAAGATAAGATGCTTGTGTTAATTATGGAATGTTATATGAATTATGCTAAAGTACTAGGGCAGTTTAGATAGAGTTTTTATTTCATGTAAAGTAAGCCTGACGGCATGTGTTTAATTCAGTTTGATATTGTTGTATATACGGATAAGAGAATAATGCATGTACTTTTCATTTTCATTCTGATTTATGAATAGATAGTTGGGATAATGAGGGATTTGTTAGGATTAGTTTGTTGTTCAGTTATGCATGTTTACTTAGAATATTCGGAGTTTTCCTTATATATAAATGCTAGGAGAATTAGATGGACAAGTTCATCCAAGATTAAAGTTATGTACTTACTACGTCATTTTATTTTGGTTATTCAGGGAGACAGGTATAGCTAATTGCATGACGCATGGTATTTCAGAAGCTGTTTGAAGGAGCTGTATAACATCGTCGAAAGAATAGGATCTTCGAAGTTAGGTTGGAATCTGTTTTTGCCCAATGATTTGCACAGGTAACGAACCGGATCTCATATCGTAGAAGGCCAATGTGATTCATAAGAGATATGAGAAATAAGATTGCATGCGGAATGATAAAGTGTTCATGCAGGCCGATTGAATGCCTGATATGTGAGAGAATAATGTGCAGTGGATATGTACCTGCCAATTGTCTTCTGAGAGTATATTGTTATCAGAATTGACGGAATTAATTCCAGACTAATGAGTCTGATGTGTGTTAAATGGTAAAAGCATGCCAGGAAGGAATTATTATACGTGACTTCCCGCATAGCTGACGAAAGACGTTATCTCATTGCAAGCTGATATATTGGCCGTGTTTTTATTAGACGGCGCAAATGAGATGGTATTTCCTTGTGACAATCTAGGGAGACCAGAATCCATACTTTAGTACAGTGTTGAGTTCAACATTTCTTTTCAGCTCGCAGCCTACCCGCTGTTGAGCGCTGAAATGCAGCAGAAGGAGGCAATGTTGCCCATTGCTTTCTACATTATATTGGTGGCTATTTATATGTTTTTCCCTTTTAGGATGATGTATATTGTTTCTCGTTGTTTGAATACCTTGTCTCGTTTTAATTGGGGAACGGCCCGAGTGCTAAATTTCAATGATGATCAATCTAGTTCTGACTAGATCCTTTGTGGTGAACCGCGATTCACGTAGAATTTGTGTAGCACGTAAGACTTTTTCTCGTTATCCGATGTAAATAGATGTGTTTAGTGTCGCTTATTTGATTTGTTGTAAATATAGCGTAGGAAATGCCACTAGTATTTTACATAGTTCATATCACGTCCCATAGCGTCTTCGTTTTTCTTTTTCATCGGAACTTTCTTTTTATTGTAATTTTCTTTAACGTTAGAATTTCTCTTTTCGACTCCCGATTTAAATTAAATTCATAACCGTATCGTTGTGATGAGTTAGTGTGTGACTCCATGCGAAATAGCTACATAGCAGTGTATGCGTACACGTATTATAATATATACCATGAACTATGGACAAATAAGAAGATCAGTTTTGATAGTATACAAGTATTCAATGTTGTGCTTGATACTTTATTTCAATTTTGTTTCTTGATATAATTAACGTTGTAAATGTTCTGGTATTTCTCTGATTTTGAAATTTTATAATGGTATTTTAGTATTTCATTTTATTAATTTTCAAGTAGAATGATTTGGGGATATTTATAAATAAATTCATCTTACCCCATATGATTGTTTCTCATTCGTGTTATACCTCCATTTCCTGTCATTTATATATATTTTAGAGTAGAACTTCGACTTTTATCCTGACCCAACCGACAACCATCCCACTCTCTGCCCAACCCTGAGTTAGTCGGAAGTTCATACAGGAATGGAGGCATCGTCTTAGAGGATATTTACCCTTAGGTACGGTACAGTATTTTGGCGCCCAACGTGGGGAAAATAGGCACTTTTGGCGTATATTCGTATCCCGCTGGGAGAATTTTTGTGACACCCAAATATGTATAGGTTGTACTTATGAATTTGGGCAGGTCAAATTGAGATTTACGATAGTGAATGTGGTTTGACGAGCCATTCCGAAGGCTAGATAGGATTAGGATCATGGTTCGAAAGCTGGAAGAGACCAAGAATTGGTATCCAGATAATTATTAAATTTAAGCATTATAGATAGGTAATTTCGAACCATAGGCGCAAATTAGGAATCTGGCAACGTAACGTTCAGACAACTTGAGTCTAGAGTCCCATGTTCAGTACTACGAATGATAGTAGGCGGACGTGAAAGGGCAAGATTTCATCGGAAATCGTGTATTTAGAAAACAGAGCAAAACCTAAATGCATTGCGTTAGGAACATCGGCAAAAATGTTTGATCTAAACCATGTTAGGAAGAATGAGAAACACAAGGGCTGATGAACAATTTAAGCATGCGGCAGAGAAAACTGAGGAGCAATTCAAGGTGGTGACCATTGAGCTACAGGAAAAAATCGACGTTGTTCGTACGTGTTGTTTAGAAGGCATGGGGAAACTAGAGAAACATCTAGAGACAGTAGAACATAAAACACAGACGCAGATTGAAAAAATTAAAGACACTGTTGAGGAAATCGCCGATCGGGTGACAGAACATATGGCTAGCACAGATAAGCGACTGGGAGAGTTATCGTCTACTTTAGGAGAGGCTACAGCGGAAATTACACTTCAGCGAGGTGCAATTGACAAGCTGCGGCTTGAGACGGAGACGAGACTGGAAGAGTTCACCGTGGACATTGGTAAACAAATTACAGAGGCTCAACAGAAGACGGAAGATAAAATTGAACTGAAACTAAAGGTGAAGCAAAAAGAGACCGAGGATAGACTGAAGGAAATGGAAAGTCAGCTGCGATCTGAAATGCAGGAGGACATTGCAGAGACTGGCAAAGAAGTTAAAAGTATGATAATGGCAGACAGGGAAAAACTAAGGAAGACTTACAGGTACTTAGTTCGAGTCTGGAGACGTGGACAGAAGTTTCACAGAAAAATCAAGTTAAAGTAGGGGATGTAGAGAAGGAAATTGCTTACATGAAAGATAAATTAGAATTTTTAGATTTACGGACTGACAAAGAGCTCAGTAAATTGAAATGTACTATTTAACAAACCAGTGTGGAAAAGGCACCGAGTCAAACTAGTGATAACGTTGCGCTGAGCGATATTCTACAATTACCGCGTCAGGAGGTTCACTGTTCGACTCCTAACGAAACACATAACATTCCTATTTATAATATCTTGCGGAGTAACGAAGAAAAACCACGGAAATTTACGGGAAATGATGAAAGAACACCTAAAGCTTTCTTGAGAGAGAGAGATGATTTTCTAGCAGACTACAAAATACCACCGGAGCGTAAATTGAGGATAGTAGAGAGATTTTTGGGTGATTCAGTGGCAGAATTGGCAAATGCTTTCCGTTACACGTTCACTACGTATGAGGAGTTTAAGGAGGCTTTCCTTAAGAAGTTTTGGGACGTGTCGACGCAACAATCACTGAGAATGGAACTATATTCGCGCAGGTATCCCGCCACGTCGCCAACGAAGTTCTCACAGTTCTTCATTTCACAAATGATCAAATTTAGGGACTTAGACATGCCTCCGAGCGAGGGCGAAATTATCGCAGCGATATCTCGGCAATTACCCCTCGAAGTACAGAGGACACTAATTGCAGCTAATGTCAAAACGGCAGCAGAACCGGAATTGACCTTACGGCAACTAGACTTAACATCAAGTCAAAATCAGCGAAGGTTGAGGCATATTGAGGCTATCCATACGGTAGAGGTAGAAGGAGGAAGCAATCCACCGAAAATAAGGAAGCGTAATAATAATCAGAGCTCAGGGACTCAGACAGGGCCTCATGAGCAAACAAATGGAAATGTTGGACCTCAGGAGGGAAATTGGGAGCGGAGAGATAGAAGAGATCAATATAGAGGAAATAAATATCAAGGAAATGGCACAAATCAGCGAGGATATAGTTATCCAAGCGGACACAACGGGAGGACTTATAGATACAAGTATCGAAACTATAGTGGACCCAGAAGGCCATATTATCGCTGGGACGAGAAAGAGCGATATCCCAGAGCGGACGAGGAAATTACCAGGAGAACCATGACCAAAGAAGCGAAGAGTCAAGACGGTACGTTGAAGAGTTGAGAGGAAAAAGGCAGGAGGAAGACCGGTGGAGTGGAGCCATACAAGACAGCAGTAATGAAGACTGTCATGGGGCAGAAAGTGTTGCCTACAGGGAACACCGTGTAAGACAGCATGAAAATAGGGTGAATCCCAATGCTCCTAATTATGAGGGCAGAGGGATGGTCAAAAAAAGCACAATATATAACGAGGAAGATAGCCTGAATTTGACCGAAGGGTATAATAATGGATGGACTGTAGTATCTGTAGACAGTTGGATTGTAAGACCCGAGGATTTAGTGGAAGAAGTGCCACAAAATTATAAATCTGAAAAGCGCTGACCCGTAATATGTACCAGAGCTGGTCATTTACGTGTGAAAACTTTGGTGGACACAGGAGCGTCGATTAGTGCAGTGTCTCAGGCACTGACCAACAAACTGAAATTACGGATGAAAGTACTCACTATTCCTGCATAAAAGCTAAAAGTCAGGGGAATTGTACCGGACAAGACTGCTGTGTGTAAGGAGCAGGCTCTTTTGGACATCCAAATTGGAAATTTAGTCGTGTCACATCCATGTGTAATTTTACCGAGGATGGAATTTAACTTAATTCTTGGTGCAGATTTTCTCGGAGAATATAATGCCTTGATAGATATGGGAAACAATAACAATTTTTCGGACACAAAATTCTAGAAAAGAGCTGAGACTAGACCAAGTCGAAGAAAATGTCGGAGATGAAAGGATTTGGACAGCATCTGTAACCGAGGGAAAAGAAGAATCTTTTGAATTCCCAGTAAATTTTGTAGAAAACTGTGATGAGCTAGTAGAGTATTTCGAGGACATGACGTTAAATTTAGAAGCCGAGGAGGATGAAAAATTTTCGAAATTGAAACTAGCTGAGGCACCAGTGAGTGAAGAAGCCCGTGGGAAAATGAAGAAAATTTTAGTACAACATAAGAACGTATTTGGATCAAAACCAGGAAAAATACCTAACTATAAATACAAAATTATTGTAAATAACTGGGAGCCATTTAAACAGAGGCCATACCCCATTCCCGAGAAGATATTCCCTCAAGTGAAGGAGTTGGTAGATGATATGGAGAAAAATGGGATCATTACCAAATCGCCTACACCATTTTTGAGTCCCATCTTGGCTGTTCCAAAAGCAAACGGTCCTGTGAGGTTATATTTGGATGCGAGAGATGTCAACAAGCGCTTAGTCCCCGATTACACAAAAGGTCCAGCAATCAAGGACATTTTAAAGCGGTTTGGAGGCACGGAATACTTCCGCACCGTCGATTTAACTTCGTCATTCCATCACATTGAATTACATCCAGAATCTTGTATGCTAACCGGTTTCATGTTCAACAACCAGACCTATCACTTCTTACGTTTGCCCTTTGGATTGAAAAACTCAAGTTCTGCTCTCATCCGTGCACTGGAATATAACTCAAGTCAGATATAAAAGCATTTACCATTATTTACATCGACGATATAATTTTCTGTTCAAAAACAATTGAGGAACACTTGGACAAAATCAACCGTCCTTTGGCAGATCTTAACCGTTGCAACTTCAAAGTAAATCTAGAGAAATCCCACTTTTGTGGTCGGAGTACGTTATTCTTGGGCCATGCCATCGATGGAAAAGGGATCAAGCCTAATCCGGCGAAAATATCAGCAATACAAAATTTCCCGAAACCTACCAGAATTAAGCATATCAGACAGTTTTTAGGACTTTGTCATTTCTTCTCTGATCATTGCAAGTCGTATACAGATACTGTAGCACCATTACAGGAACTTTTAAATGTGAACAATAGATGGAAATGGGGGAAGACCAAGATGAGGCTTTCAGAAAAACCAAAGAAATGCTGGCAAAGGCAGTGAAGCTAGGATATCCTGCATACGACCGTCCTTTCATTATCCAAACAGACGCCTTAAATGTGGGCATAGGAGTCGTTCTATATCAGGAAAATCCAGAGGACGAATCCAGGATCACTTACCTGGCATTCACAAGCAGGAAGTTACGTAACCATGAATTAAAATGGACCACAACTGAACTAGAAATGCTGTCTATTGTAGTCGCCCTAGGTCAATGGAAAAAAGTATATTTACGGATTCCCGATCATCATTATAACTGATCATAAGGCATTAACCTTCATCCTAAAGTCCAATGTGGGTATCGACAGGGTGTACAGATGGTCGTCATTTGTGCAACAGTTCGATCTGACACTAGAACATTGCCCAGGCAAATTGAACACCGTGGCAGACGCACTTAGCCGAAACCTGGATGATGTTGAAGCTACTGTAAATCAGGCGATGTTGGGCGAAGAAGACCAAAACATTCTAGACAAGTTACCAAGTTTAGGCCAAGAACAGAAAAATTACGGACCATCCAAATTATTAATTGATTATTTTAATAAGGATCTTGAACCCGGTACACCAAGTTTCATATATGCACAAAAGAAGGCAGCCCAGTATCATTAGTTTAGTAACTTACTACATAAATTCATTGATTAAGAACGCACTAAATTTCGCATTGTTGTTCCACCAGTGTTCCAGATGGATCTGATATGGTTAGGGCATCATACCACTGGACATGCGGGGATAGAAAAAGTAACAGCTACTTTACAAGAAACTTTCATTTGGCCAAGGATGAGGCGCATGATTCAACAAGTTTTGCGAACCTGCGACACCTGCCAACGTATCAAACCTAACACCTTTCTATTAAAACAGCAACCGAGACCAGTATTGCCCACAATGCCCAGGAAACTGTTCGCAATTGATTATTTTGGAGCGTTGCCTGCAGGACGTCGTGCTGTGAAACATATTCTACTCTGCATGGACGTACTCTAAATATGTAAGTCTTTGCCCAGTACAAAACGCTAACACTAAATCCGTTGCAAGTTATGAATCTCATTCCGTATTGACGGTTATCACTTTACAAAAGAAAATATTTATAAAATCCTCGTATCAATACAAGTCAAGTCATCTGTTAGATGAAGCAAAGTCTATACATGTTTCAGCCTAATCTCAAGGCCATCTTGAGTAGTAAAACAATGATTACATAATATACAAACAAATTAAAAATCGTAATGATGTGAAGTGACAGTGATCATGATTAGTGAGTTAAAACACATTGAGGTACCGGTACAAAATCCTCTCGTTTAATAGATCTTGCTGACTGTTAAATAAAAACACTATGCTGAGACCGTCAATACTACGAATAAAACGTGTATAACATCTGTAATGAGAAAAAAGGAATATATGAGTGGATGAAGAACAAGTTAAAATGATGTACAAAAAGAAAACTCATGACTTACTTGTAACTAAAAGTTGTCGTCTCGAATGGAGATGACCTTGTCGGTCTCAAGTCACATAGACAACTAAGCCTGTGTGTGGCTTACTGTGTATCTGTGTCGATGTGGTTGGGTGGGGATAATGGAGGGGGAGGGGCAGGGGATGGAGGGACGTTGTGATTCGCGGAAGGAGGGTGTTGATGGAAGGGCGGGTCTTGTTCTAGAATGTCGGTAGTGAAACTCTTTTTTATTAATGAACTGTTCGCAGATGAGCGGGATAAAGGTTTCCAATAAAATATTTTTCTTTTCGTTGATTTCATTTAAGTTATAGACGGGATTCTTATATTGGTCGATATCTATATATATATATATATATATATATATATATATATATTCTCTAGTATATTAAGTAAGGGAGCTTTCTGTTCGTTATGCAGGATCTTTAAGTCTTGATCAATTGTTGTGTATTTATGATTTTTCTCTCTACAATGTTCGCTCATGGCTGAGTAGCGATTATACTTTAAGGCATTAAGATGTTCGGAGTATCTTACATTGAAACTGCGGCCTGTTTGCCCAATATACGTTGAATGACATGATTGGCATTTTAATTTGTATATTCCAGAGTTAGAAAAATTTTTGCTGTTGACAGTATGAGAATTAAGAAACATTTTTGTATTGGTGTGAACGGTCTTGAAAGCTACTTTTAACTTGTGCTTTTTAAAGATGTTTGAAATAGGATATATATTATTATTATTATTATTAAAGGTAAATGTGGTGAACTTCTCTTTATGGGAAGATTGTTTTTCTAAGGTGGTCTTGGGTATATTTCTAAATTTATTGAGAATTTTATTCACGAAAGCTTTACTGAAACCATTACCTTCGGCTATTTCATAAATGGTGTTGATTTCCTTTCTACAATTCTTACGGGATAAAGGAACATTAAGAGCTCTGAAAATCATACTATTGTAAGCTGTCTTCTTTTGTGTCCCTGGGTGTAGAGAAATTTGGTGGATTGTGTTTATTGTGTAAGTGGGCTTCCTGTAAATATTAAAAGAAATGGTTTTATTCTGATTGCGAGTAATAGTTAAATCGAGATAATTATGGGAATTGTTGTTCTCGGATTCTATCGTAAATTTTATGTGTGGATCCAGGTTATTAAGTAATTCAAGAACGGTGTTGCTGTCAGTAATGTGAGAATCCAGGATAATAAAAGTATCATCCACATACCGAGTCCAATGTTTGATCCCATTAATTTTACCTATAATGTGAGTGTATTCGAGGAAATCTACGTAAATATCAGCGAGGATTCCCGAGGCCGGTGACCCCATAGGAAGCCCCTTCTGTTGGTATATGATGTTATTAAAAGTAAAGAAGCCATTATTTAATGTAAACTTGAGAATATGAATAAACTCTTCTATATCCCCTAGAGTCAATTTACTGAATTTGGAAAGATTGTTTTTTACTATCTCGATGATTTTATTGACGGGTACATTCGCGTACATATTTACTATGTCAAAGGAGTGAAGGGTGTAATGTTTCGGTAACGTGAGATTTTTTATTCTATTGCAGAATTCCAGGGAATTTTTAACAGACGTGTTGGCTTGAAAGGAATAATGTGTTTTAAGAAAATTGTGAATAAATTGGGATATTTTGTACGTCGGACTACTTCTGAAGTTAATAACGGGCCTTATCGGGACATCCGCCTTGTGAATCTTCGGTAACGCTTTCGCCGTAGGTAACTTGGGATTCATGATGATCAGTTTTGATTTTTCTACGTCATTAAACAAAAATAAAAAGTTCTTAATTAAAGCCTTCAGCTCTCTTTGTATTCTATTAGTAGGGTCTTTTTTTACTGCGTTAAAGTTATTGTTAGTAAAGAAGAATTGTGCTTTATTTACGTAGTCACTTTTCTCCATAACTACAGTAACATTACCTTTATCTGCTTTAGTTACTATTAAATCGTTATCTTTAATTTTCTTTTTTGAGATTGCGTACGTTGGTGACTTGTTCTTTATTGGGTTTGCCAGAACCGGTATGTTTCTGATCGAAAGATGAAAGTAACTTTCCCTTAACTTCATATCTAACCTCAATTTGAACGTCTGTAGGTAACCTATTAACCGCTAATTCAGATTCAGCCAACGTAATGATTAAATCGTCGTGGTTGAAGGACGTGTCCCAGTTGTGTTTTGGTCCCTTATTTAATATCTTGAGGTCCTTAGGATCAAGGTCAACTTGACGGAGGTTCACTACCGGCGGGTGAAAACGTTCGATTCCGCGTGATTCTGCGTGTTTGGAGTATTGTGGGAAGCTTTTATTAAGTTATTCCACTTCTTGTGAAGAGTGCTTTGTTTTTTCGATAAAACCTTATCGAGTCTATTGGTGACGTGAGCCTGAAAAGAAGTCCATTCGAGAGGACATAATAAGGTCGAAACTTCTAAATGAGTGTCGTAAAGATTATTGTTAAGAAGAGCTTTTTTTCTTTTGAAGGAATTTAATTCCATCCCCATAAGGCCCGTTATTAACTTCAGAAGTAGTCCGACGTACAAAATATCCCAATTTATTCACAATTTTCTCAAAACACATTATTCCTTTCAAGCCAACACGTCTGTTAAAAATTCCCTGGAATTCTGCAATAGAATAAAAAATCTCACGTTAACGAAACATTACACCCTTCACTCCTTTGACATAGTAAATATGTACGCGAATGTACCCGTCAATAAAACCATCGAAATAGTAAAAAACAATCTTTCCAAATTCAGTAAATTGACTCTAGGGGATATAGAAGAGTTTATTCATATTCTCAAGTTTACATTAAATAATGGCTTCTTTACTTTTAATAACATCATATACCAACAGAAGGGGCTTCCTATGGGGTCACCGACCTCGGGAATCCTCGCTGATATTTACGTAGATTTCCTCGAATACACTCACATTATAGGTAAAATTAATGGGATCAAACATTGGACTCGGTATGTGGATGATACTTTTATTATCCTGGATTCTCACATTACTGACAGCAACACCGTTCTTGAATTACTTAATAACCTGGATCCACACACAAAATTTACGATAGAATCCGAGAACAACAATTCCCTTAATTATCTCGATTTAACTATTACTCGCAATCAGAATAAAACCATTTCTTTTAATATTTACAGGAAGCCCACTTACACAAACACAATCCACCAAATTTCTTTACACCCAGGGACACAGAAGAAGACAGCTTACAATAGTATGATTTTCAGAGCTCTTAATGTTCCTTTATCCCGTAAGAATTTTAGAAAGGAAATCAACACCATTTATGCAATAGCCGAAGGTAATGGTTTCAGTAAAGCTTTCGTGAATAAAATTCTCAATAAATTTAGAAATAAACCCAAGACAACCTTAGAAAAACAATCTTCCCATAAAGAGAAGTTCACCACATTTACCTTTAATAATAATAATATATATCCTATTTCAAACATCTTTAAAAAGCACAAGTTAAAAGTAGCTTTCAAGACCGTTCACACCAATACAAAAATGTTTCTTAATTCGCATACTGTCAACAGCGAAAAATTTTCTAACTCTGGAATATACAAATTAAAATGCCAATCATGTCTTTCAACGTATATTGGGCAAACAGGCCGCAGTTTCAATGTAAGATACTCCGAACATCTTAATGCCCTAAAGTACAATCGCTACTCAGCCATGAGCGAACATTGTAGAGAGAAAAATCATAAATACACAACAATTGATCAAGACTTAAAGATCCTGCATTACGAACAGAAAGGTCTCTTACTTAATATACTAGAGAATATATATATATATATATATATATATATATATATATATATATATCGACCAATATAACAATCCCGTCTATAACTTAAATGAAATCAACGAAAAGAAAAATATTTTATTGGAAACCTTTATCCCGCTCATCTGCGAACAGTTCATTATTAAAAAAGAGTTTCACTACCGACATTCTAGAACAAGACCCGCCCTTCCATCAACACCCTCCTTCCGCGAATCACAACGTCCCTCCCTCCCTGCCCCTCCATTACCCCTCCCAACCACATCGACACAGATACACAGTAAGTCACACACAGGCTTAGTTGTCAATGTGACTTGAGACCGACAATGTCATCTCCATTCGAGACGACAACTTTTAGTTACAAGTAAGTCATGAGTTTTCTTTTTTACATCATTTTAACTTGTTCTTCATCCACTCATATAATCCTTTTTTCTCATTACAGATGTTATACACGTTTTATTCGTAGTATTGACGGTCTCAGCATAGTGTTTTTATTTAACAGTCAGCAAGATCTATTAGACGAGAGGACTTTGTACCGGTACCTCAATGTGTTTTTAACTCACTAATCATGATCACTGTCACTTCACATCATTACGATTTTTAATTTGTTTGTATATTATGTAATCATTGTTTTACTACTGATGATGGCCTTGAGATTAGGCTGAAACATGTATAGACTTTGCTTCATCTAACAGATGACTTGACTTGTATTGATAGGAGGATTTTATAAATATTTTCTTTTGTAAACACTAAATCCGCACTACATCAGATTAAAAACAAAATTATTCCAAGAATGGGTAAGCCACAGAGTGTATTAAGTGATCATGGGCCACAGTTCACCTCGCCAGCTTTCAAGAGGGAGCTAGAGAAAATGGAGATAAGACATGTGTTGAGTTCGGTCAGACATCCGGAGTCTAACCCGAGCGAACGTGTCATGAGCGAGATAGCGAAGTACTGTCGAATCTTCATACCAAGAGAACACTGGAAATGGCCAGATGTTGTACCAATTATTATGGAAAGCATTAACTCCACAAAGCATGAAAGTACCGGACAGATTCCCAGCATCATTCACCTCAATGAGTACCCACAGCGTCCTTGGCACGAGAAAATTCAATGTCCAAATGATCCACGACCGTCTGAAGAAATATGCATACGTGAAACTGCAGAAAGATTAAAGGCTCAGGCAGACAAGAGGCTACGCAGAAGCCGGAACAAGCGCTTCCATCGACAACTGCGGGTCGATGAGCTTGTACTGATAAAACGTGTTCAGAGCTCAGATGTGTCGACACGTTTTTGTCAAAAGTTTGCTGAACTGTACATAGCTCCATATAAAGTAATTCAGGTTTATGGAAACAATTCTCACAAAGTTCGAAGCTTGGACGGATCGGTAGTGAAAGTTTTCAATGCTTCCAACCTCAAGCTTTATTACCCCAGAGGTCAAATCAGAATAGATGACATCCCAGAAGAAGAGGAAGGAGAGATAGCAGAAGATGAAAGTGAAGATGATGGAGAAGAAGACCCGAATGATGGACCAGTGATGGCGGAAGGAGACAACAAAGAAGATAGTGAGAATGTAAACTTTACGGAAATGGAAAGTGAAATTTATTCAGAAGAAGAAGACTGAAGAGTGTGGTAGCGTGCAGCGACTTTATCACGCCTTACTAGATATATACTACAATATCCGCCAAGACAATGAGCGATTATGGGAAGAAAATGCAAACCTGCGAGACGGCAAATAGTACTGAAAGAACGAGATTCCATATATCCAGATGATCGTATACAGTCAAATAATATAGGTATTTAAAAAAAACACTCCGTATTCATTTTTTTTCCTGGGTAAGAGAGCGATGAGCCGTATCCTGCCGGCCCATATGAAATATTTAGAGTATTATTTGACAAAATATATAAATGTTATTCATATAAACAGTCATAAATGTTAAAGTATTGAATCCCAAGATAGTGGAGACCGGATGTCTATGGAGACATCAAGTCGCTGGACATTGCCTAACACTTCCTTGTGACCGTGAGAATAGGTTCGCGTAACCAAGCGTTGGCAATGTTCGGCACGTGTACTGGATGATGACCAAGCATTATATTCAGCCAATAAGAACGTGAGGATTTGGCAAGTAGGGAGTCTACATCGCGCCAAGTCTCAATCCCAGGTTGACCAACGTGTACAGTTGCTGGTGTTGATTTCTGTCATTCATCGGTTTTCCACAGGTCCTGAAGTGGAATATAATTAGAAATACGATATTATAATTAGAGGAAAAGATTTGCTATCGTTCGAACTGTTTTTCATAAATGTATTATAATTAATATTGGGTCATCATACATAGCAAGCTTTCTGATTGGTGGTTTGTTTAGACAACCTGGAACCCCAAAGTTGAAACGGCATTACCGAGGTTTCCTCAGCACCCGAGCTCTGGAGAGCGTCATTCTGACTGGGTAGATTGGAGAGTGTGGAAGTGTATTTTGATCGGGCTGCTTGGACAGTGTAGAAGTGTATTGTGATCGCGGATATTGAAGTGATATATCAGTAACAGTATCTAATTTTAAACAAGTGTTTCAGTCGTGCAGCTGGAAGATATAACTGTTCCAGTGTAAATAACTTTTCAGCAAGAAGATGGCTTCGCTTATGGAAGAAGGAAGTGCATTTCCACGTGTTGAAGCTGTGATCGACATGGAGTAGATCCTTATACAGGATGAAGCGTAATTCGCGCACTCGGGCGTCGCAGCGCGACTCCTCACATGCCAGCAATAAAAAAATGTCTCTTACAAAATTTCATCTTGCGAGTATATCCGGCAGAAGAACGACGTTGAAGATTAACAATCCGGCAACACTGTAACCATATGTAGGGTAACTACCTATCAGTGGCGGTTCGTGACATTTTACTCTAGCAGGGCTGTGCCGTCATCTCCTCCCCCCCCCCCCCCTCCAACGACCCAGGTTTCACTGTACAGCACCACGATAATTGTAGATGAAATATAATAATAATAATAATAATAATAATAATAATAATAATAATAATAATAATAATAATAATAATAATAATCCGATGACACTGGCTAAATACTGTATGTCTCTTCTTCCGAGGCAGAACGATCACGTAGCAAAAATCAGATAATATCGCGAAGCGGAAAAAGGTAGAAACTTAAAGCATCGCAAATCCGGAAGCATTACAATCTACATATCCTTAAAACATCGACAATAAACATATACTTATGTTCACAAAACCACTAAATTCATGACTCGGTATACTTTTCAGGTTGAGGTTAAAAAAACATAGGCTAATATATTACAACACATGTAGGGAAGTGAAGTGAAGTGTGAAGACGTCTAAGCGAACACCGCTAACAAGAAAACTCAACAACTGTATCCGAAAAACAATTCTAGTAGATTACGAAATGTCAGTCAATTGTTACTATAAGTATACAGTTCGTACTTTGATGATGATGATAATGACGGGATGAAGATACACATGAAAATAATACAAGAAAGTAGGTAACGATACCTTAGCTGACTTGCTTCTATACAAAATCCATTCTCCTCTCCTTCTGCTCTGCGAAGTGGTTGATGACACGTTCGTTGAAGTTAGGAACTGCCAACAGCTGTTTCTCGATGGAGCACATAGCAAGCGCGTTAAGTCGGTCTTCCTCCATGGTATTCCTAGTGAACGACTTAATCCTTTTCAGCGTAGAGAAGTACCTTTCATTTTCTGACGTTGTCATGGGAATTGTATAAATAATTCGTAATAACTTAATTGACAAGGGAAGAAGTACTTCCAGGTTGTTATCACAAATGCATGTCAGAAGAGTTAGGGCACCTGAAGCGTTAGCAAAATCACTTCTGCCGTATAAAACTGAGAGTTCAAGCCTTAGTTCAATTTGGTTAATAGGAAATAATCTAGCAGCAATTTCAAATTCAGTTTGCGGGAACAGTATCCTATACCTCGGAAATAAACTAGGCTGGAAAAGTTTGGCAACAGACAGATGGTCACTGAACAAAAAACGGTCCTCTATCCCGGATAAAATAACATCGCACACCTCTCTCGCTGCAATCTTTCAATTATCTTCAAACCGTGCGCGTTTCTGACTTGAGCCTGCTGGATTTCCATCAGTGGTGTCTGTGCCATTAAGCCAGTGATGGTCGTAATTGAGAGTTTCTGACTCGTTGCACCGATAACTTGAAATCAGATATACCGGTACATTTTTGAGCTTTTATACTATCAATTTCGCGGTGCTGAAGATCGTTGAATAGAAAGTCACAGTGAGGCATAACTTTAGAGATTAGCTCTAGCCAGAATAGAAAATCGGGATCCTTCAGTAGATTCCTTAGGCCTACAGCTTTTCTCACTGTCGAATAGTCATTATTGTCATCGGCGATCTTCTCGAGACACTCCGATATTTCATTTCTGTACATAAAAACCGTACTTACACACCGTGCCTTGAAGTTCCACCTTGTGGCGGCATTTTTGGGGATGCGCCTTTTTACCACTTCGTCCAAAACAGCAATTCGTTTCGCAGATTTTGAAAAAAATGATGAAAACCCTTCTAAATTACTAAAAAAGATCCTGACCTGCTTATTCTGAGTAGCACATCGCTCAACAATTAAATTTAATTGATGCGCGTAGCAGTGCACAAAATGAGCGTTTTTGTAAACGACCTTGACCCTTGCTTGAACGCCAGTCTGCCTTCCACTCATTACTGAATGGCCGTCGTACGTCTGCGCAATGACTTTGTCCGGAGTTTGGTCCAGCTTAAGTTTTTCCAACTCCTGGAATACTGCAGAGGTAATGCCTTCTGCTGAGTGATATCAGGCGACACAAAACCTATGAATCCTTCATTTGTTTTGCTACCCAGCTCGTACCGTACAACAAAGACGAGTTGAGATAAGGTGGAACAATCGGTGGTTTCATCAACTTGAATTGCCACAAAATTTGTTTGAGAGATTTCTTCCGAAATCATTTGATGGCACACGGCATAGATTGAATTCAGAAGCTCGTTCTGTATGGTATTAGATAACCCAACAAATACTCTGTTATTTGCTCTTTCGATATGTCCTTTCAGTGTGCTGTCTAGCTCTGATATTAAATTGACTAAACCTCGAAAAATGCCTGGGTTATCAGACGTGTATGTCTCATCGTGGCCCCTGAGCGCTAGTTCAAACTTCCCACAGAACTTAATAGCATCAATTAATTTACTAAGAATGTATCGATTCTTTGAAACCTGTTCATTTGATTGTTTAATTTTAAGTCTGTATGCACTGTCTAATTGGCATCGAGTCTCTACTCTACCAAGCATAGCAAATTCAATACCAGCGTTTATATGTTTCTCGCTCATTTTATGCTTTTTCAGATTTTCACCTAGGTGTTTTATGTCTGATACCCTATGTCTGATACCCTCACTGATGTTCATGGAGCGTCAACGACATTCATTGCTAAACAAGAGTAACAGAAGAACGCATTCCTTATCTCACATCCGCACAGCCAATCAGCCTGCTTATAAAGTGACGGACTGAATTTCCTAGTATATGCATGTTTGTTCTTGTAACCCTTCTGTTCTTGTGCAATATTTAAATTCGGTCGAGGAGGCCCTAATTTCTTTAATTCTATCCTATGTTCAAAACTTAAATTTCCGTCACTACTTAAAATACTATTTACAGAATTCATCTCCCTTGTCTTCCTAAATTAAGACTGTAACATTTAGTTTTCAAATGGGCGGGTAAGTACTAAACACACGAATGAAGATATTAAAACGACACTTAAAACTGAAGGTAGAATTTACAATGTTATTTAAACTATTATGGTACCGTAGTTTTATCTACTGAACACTTGCACAGCAACACTACACTACAATGGCATTTAAACACACACACATTAGCCGGCTAACAGCTACTGCAATCACGGCTACTCCTGTTTCACTGATCACAAACGACAATGACATTCACGAGAACAAATAAACAATGCACGCTAGAATTCCTTTCGGCTTCCTCAAATCTCAAAGCAATGTGACCAACGTACAAATAGTGCCGTCTACCTTATGATTAGATTTTAAATCTTTATTTTAGCTTATTTTTAGAACTGAATTGTTTAAATAGCCAGTCTAATGGAATCCATTGTTTTGTAAACAGTTTTAGAATTAACCTCTAACAACAGTTAACGTAAGACGTGTGAGAAAAGGCCTAGGTACATTGTAAAGTGGTTGGCGACGTTGCTACGGGCTCTGCCGAACAGACCAAGTATTAAATGCTCTAAGCATACACCCCGCCTGCACCCTTCCTTCCCCTGACAAGCCCATATCGTCTTCCAAGGCTCCTCCCGCACCCCTCACCCTTGTTAAACTCTAGGAGCTTACTGAGGGCTCTCCTGCCAGCACCCGACCGCCTAATGTCTAAAGAGAAAACATTGTGCTGGACTAAAGAGAAAACATCGTGCTTGCTGAACGGATGCCATGTCTTTGAAAATAAAAAAAAGCGAAACGTTTACAGCCAAAACAATAAAGATAACATTGTATAACTGAATAACACACTACCATAAGTTAGACTTTGCTACATTGTCCATCTCTTTATACAAACAGCTACGGAGTGAAATTATGTTACGTGCTTTAGTAAAGGCGGCGGGGCGGCGCCCAAAAGCCCTTCATGCACGAACCGCCACTGCTACCTATGTCAGCAGTAGTTAGTCGTATTGTACAGTTGGTGCAATGGATAGAGTTTTGGGTTAGCATGCGAAGGTCGAGTGGTCGATCCTGGGTTGAGGCGTATGTTTTTTATTTCGTAAATGTAGTCCAGGTGGCATCTTAATCGTCAACAGCGATTGCAGCGGGTCCCCTAGAAACCATTTGCACTTACATACTACGATCCTAGAAGTGGACGAACAATCGTTTTCATTGGCCAGCTTTGAAAGGCGCCCTTTCCACGTCGTGGGCGTGAATTTATTCGCACCACTTCATCTACTAGATGAAAAACCTGTTTTCTTTGTACCGTCCTCCAATGGTCCCATAGATTAGTCATCATCATCATCATCATCATCATCATCATCTGTTTACCCTCCAGGGTCGGCTTTTCCCTCGGACACAGCGAGGGATCCCACCTCTACCGCCTCAAGGGCAGTGTCCTGAAGCTTCAGACTCTTGGTCGGGGATACAACTGGGGAGAATGACCAGTACCTCGCCCAGGCGGCCTCACCTGCTATGCTGAACAGGGGCCTGGTGGAGGGATGGGAAGATTGGAAGAGATAGGCAAGGAAGAGGGAAGGAAGCGGCCGTGGCCTTATGTTAGGTACCATCCCGGCATTTGCCTGGAGGAGAAGTGGGAAGCCACGGAAAACCACTTCCAGGATGGCTGAGGTGGGAATCGAACCCACCTCTACTCAGTTGACCTCCCGAGGCTGAGTGGACCCCGTTCCAGCCCTCATACCACTTTTCAATCGAACCCGGGCCTCCAGGGGTGGCAGCTAATCACGCTAACCACTACACCACAGAGGCGGACCCCATAGAATAGTACCAACTATTATTCTTGCCTCGATTAGGTCCATTAAATTTCGTTAGGGCCTTACGTTACCAGTAGGCCTAGCAACGTGCTCTGCGAATAATGTCCAAACTCTGTTACAATTTGTATGTGTTATCACCATGGTCCCAATAATTCTGCCTTTCAACATTGCGTGTTGCGTCTGGTAACCGCATGCTGTTTAGTACGTATCTCAATGTATTATTATTATTATTATTATTATTATTATTATTATTATTATTATTATTATTATTATTATTATTATTATGTTGTAAATGTAGGATACATGTGACCTCAGAAACGATGTCTTACTGTATTACAGTAGGTAATGTCAGATGGAAATTATCAAATAAAAAATGCGCCTCAACCCAGGATCGAACCATCGACCTCCTGCATGCCAACCAAAAATTCTACCCACTGCACCAACTGTACAGCACTACGACGACGTGTTGACAGTGGCAGTTACCCTACATATGGTTACAGTGTTGCCAGATTGCTACTCTTTAACGTCCGTTTTCTACCGGATATACTCGCAAGACGAAATTTTGTAAGAGATATTTTTTTATTGCTGGCATGTGAGGAGTCGCGCTGCGACGCCCGAGTGCACGAATTACGCTTCATCCTGTATACAGCAGGGATGTGAGCTGCTACAATGTATCCCGGGAGTCGCCATAAACTTAAGATGCTTGTGTTAATTATGGAATGTTATATGAATTATGCTAAAGTACTAGGGCAGTTTAGATAGAGTTTTTATTTCATGTAAAGTAAGCCTGACGGCATGTATTTAATTCAGTTTGATATTCTTGTATATACGGATAAGAGAATAATGCATGTACTTTTCATTTTCATTCTGATTTATGAATAGATAGTTGGGATAATGAGGGATTTGTTAGGATTAGTTTGTTGTTCAGTTATGCATGTTTACTTAGAATATTCGGAGTTTTCCTTATATATAAATGCTAGGAGAATTAGATGGACAAGTTCATCCAAGATTAAAGTTATGTACTTACTACGTCATTTTATTTTGGTTATTCAGGGAGACAGGTATAGCTAATTGCATGACGCATGGTATTTCAGAAGCTGTTTGAAGGAGCTGTATAACATCGTCGAAAGAATAGGATCTTCGAAGTTAGGTTGGAATCTGTTTTTGCCCAATGATTTGCACAGGTAACGAACCGGATCTCATATCGTAGAAGGCCAATGTGATTCATAAGAGATATGAGAAATAAGATTGCATGCGGAATGATAAAGTGTTTATGCAGGCCGATTGAATGCCTGATATGTGAGAGAATAATGTGCAGTGGATATGTACCTGCCAATTGTCTTCTGAGAGTATATTGTTATCAGAATTGACGGAATTAATTCCAGACTAATGAGTCTGATGTGTGTTAAATGGTAAAATCATGCCAGGAAGGAATTATACGTGACTTCCCGCATAGCTGACGAAAGACGTTATCTCATTGCAAGCTGATATATTGGTCGTGTTTGTATTAGACGGCGCGAATGAGATGGTATTTCCTTATGACAATCTAGGGAGACAGAATCCATACTTTAGTACAGTGTTGAGTTCATTTCTTTTCAGCTCGCAGCCTACCCGCTGTTGAGCGCTGAAATGCAGCAGAAGGAGGCAATGTTGCCCATTGCTTTCTACATTATATTGGTGGCTATTTATATGTTTTTCCCTTTTAGGATGATGATGCATCTTGTTTCTCGTTGTTTGAATACCTTGTCTCGTTTTAATTGGGGAATAGCCCGAGTGCTAAATTTCATTGATGGTCAATCTAGTTCTGAGTAGATCCTTTGTGGTGAACCGCGATTCATGTAGAATCTGTGTAGCAGGTAAGACTTTTTCTCGTTATCCGATGTAAATAGACGTGTTTAGTGTCGCTTATTTGATTTGTTGTAAATATAGCGTAGGAAATGCCACTAGTATTTTACATAGTTCATATCACGTCCCATACCGTCTTCGTTTTTCTTTTTCATCGTAACTTTCTTTTTATTGTAATATTCTTTAACGTTAGAATTTCTCTTGGCGACTCTCGATTTAAATTAAATTCATAACCGTATCGTTGTGATGAGTTAGTGTGTGACTCCATGCGAAATAGCTACATAGCAGTGTATGCGTACACGTATTATCATTTTCCCATGAACTATGGAAAATAAGATCAGTTTTGATAGTATACAAGTATTCAATGTTGTGCTTGATACTTTATTTCAATTTTGTTTCTTGATATAATTAACGTTGTAAATGTTCTGGTATTTCTCTGATTTTGAAATTTTATAATGGTATTTTAGTATTTCATTTTATTAATTTTCAAGTAGAATGATTTGGGGATATTTATAAATAAATTCATCTTACCCCATATGATTGTTTCTCATTCGTGTTATTTATATTTTAGAGTAGAACTATACTTTTATCCTGACCCAACCGACAACCAACTCACTCTCTGCCCAACCCTGAGTTAGTCGGAAGTTCATACAGGAATGGAGGCATCGTCCTAGAGGGTATTTACCCTTAGGTACGGTACAGTACAGTCTGTGCATAGTTCTACGCATAGTTACACAATTGATGTGGCTGTGTCCATGAATGGCAAATTAGCGAACAAGCTTTACATTTGTCTGCAGGAAAAGGATGGAACGTTTGGTCCTCAGATTGCAAAGAAACTGACAGCAATGTGTCCACGGAACATCCATGTTGAAACGAGTAAAAATGGAAAAATGACTAAAGCACATATGAAGAGCTTCTTTAATTCGGTCCTCGCTGAACATGTTGCTGAGAGAGGTCTATTACTTTGCAATTCCCAGTCAGGACACAAAGACTACAGCGTCACTGAAGAATGTTTTCCAAATAAAGATATTGCATTAAAGATATTGCCACCAAAGACAACCAAATACTGTCAACCTCTGGATGTATATTTTTTTAGGCAATACAAGTTCTATGTCAGACGTCTTGTTGAATTTGTACGTTTGCAAATAAATACCACGTAGGCCACGTTACATGATCGATACTTCATCATCCGTCTTCACTCCATCATCTACAACGAACTATATGCACCGAGATACAGACCTATGGTAACATACACATGACAAAGAGCAAGTTATGATGTGGATGTTCCTGTTGCTTCGTTTGATAATGTGATCAGCGTGGCATTTGAGTTTGGACTATTTCAATGCGGGAACATTGTAAATAATGTAGTATGTCTACATGTAGCCCTCATTAAGTGTGCATACTGTTCCATTCCGCTGTGTTTTAATCACTTCATTGAAACTTCACATTTACACTTCGACGTTGAATTAAGGACAACACAGTATCTTCTATTGTGGGAAAGATAACTATGTCAACACGGTACTGCATGTGTTAAGAGTTCTTGTTGCAAGCACGTGTTCATCCTTTTGCCAGATGATGCTGCACCCACATCTGTTTCTTGTTACTATAAGGGTCCGAAGTGCCTGTTGCACGGTAGTTTCTGCTGCGAATTGTGTTTCTGTAACCTTCGTACGCCGTAACTTCCAAACATTGATTGTATACTAATGCGGGGTTTTACAGATAAATGCCCTTGATAGGTAGTAGAACAGACATATCTTCATATGATAAGCGCACTTCCAGTCGGTTTTAGCCATTCGAGCTAGGGCACTTCCCTTGTTAGAACTTTGGCAGGTAAGATTTAATACTGTGCAAATGTTGTCAAATAATTTTTGCTCTTCTTAATATATGTGCTACAAAGTCAGTATTTCTCCAGCAATATTATCACATAGCAGTTTTCTCAGGCTCAATGACGATATGTCACATTTACTATTTTAACCATTTCAATAATGCATGTTCAATACACTGTAACTTGACTTGTACTGTTTGATGCGTATGTTCCTAGCAGATAAAGCTCACCTGTGAGCTAACAATGCTCTCCTAATGTATTACCACATGTCAGTAATGTTCACAATTTTATGTACTTAATACATTTCAGTGCAACATTCTGTTGAATACGTTCTACTGGACCTTCTTCAGAAATTTGTCAAAAACTACAGTACTTACGTGAGAATTTTAACATGGCATTGTTGCTTGCTTTAATGCTTGTAAGCCACAATTTTCAGAGGCTTAGTTTTCACATAAAAGAAAATACCTGATACAGGTCTCCAATGAAATTAAAAGTTAGAAAATGATAAAGAAGAAAGGAAACTAAAAATAGAAGATGTGTTATGTGAAAATCACACAGAAGCTGAAAAGACCTACTCATCAAAAAACCATGATAAAGAGTTTGGAGAAATGAGTAAAAATAATTTCTTGATTTACCTTTGATTTACAACAATACCTCCCAGTGCCCTTGCTGAAATCATCTGTGGTGTTTTACAAGAGGCAGTTGTGGACATACAACTTGTCTGTTCACAACTGCACCTACAATGATATACCGGTAATGTGCTATAATGATGGTTCCAAGGCATCCAATGTTTTAAGGGACAGTCCCATATATGAATAAAATGTCCTGCATCCCATAACATTCCTACCCGAGATGCCAATTGTCCCTCACTTGGGAATTCCCTTTTTCAGACTGCTTCAACATTTCAAATTAGCTGCTGCATCCAGGATTATAGAAGTGAACATTGTTCCAATTCTACCTTGCGGCGCTTTGAGTGCTAGTGGTTGAAATCAATTAAGTGATTGGCTGCTTTCCAGTCTGTACATTCAGTTAAGGACCACTGACCACTGAATGCTCTTTTAGTGATATGCTCTGAACTTAGAAGATGAATGCAAAATATAAAGTAAATGCTTCTTGTAAAACAAAAGATTATGTGTATTTCAGGTGTCATGGTTGGAAGAAGATTACCTGCGTATGAGGCTGTAAAGTAGTAGTAATAAATATAAAGCAAGTTGCAAGTACTGTAAAAAAGAATTCCCAGCAGTACATGGTGGCAGCAGCAACATATTGCGACATGCTCAAGGAGTAGACCATAAGAATAAAATACCTACTTCATCTAGAGCATCAATAAGTAGCTTTTTTTTGGTAAGAAACAACAGTTCTGAATATGAAAAGGTAAATAGAAATGATTATTAAGGTTGTATATGTTTTTTTCTGAGTGTTGCTTAATTAAAACTCAAACATGCAAATATGACAAACTATAAGTAGGCTTAATTGTTGCATAAAATTACTGTTACAAAACCTTCAACATTATTTATATTTGATTGTAGGTTGCCTTGGCAGAGCTGTTCAAGTCTTTTTTTTTTGCTTTACGTCACACCGACACAGATAGGTCTTATGGTGACGATGGGACGGGAAAAGCCTAGGAATGGGAAGGAAGCGTCCGTCGCCTTAAGGTACAGCCCCAGCATTTGCCTGGTGTGAAAATGGGAAACCACAGAAAACCATCTTCAGGGCTGCCGATAGTGGGGTTCGAACCCACTATTTCCCGAATACTGGATACTGGCCACACTTAAGCGACTGCAGCTATCGAGCTCTGTGTGTTCAAGTCTTTCATTGTGAGAAATACAACCAATCATGTAATGCTATGGAGTGAAATAAAATGCACGTAAACTTCCCATGGACTCTAAAATATCAATCAAATTGGCATGTGGATGCTCAAAGGCAGAGTTAATAGTGGAAGATGTTTGCGGGCCTTTTATAGTGAATGCCAGTGTTAGTGACCTAAAAAAAGTTAAATTTTTTTCTGTTTTTACAGATATCTCAAAGATAACAAAAAAAGTCATCCAAAATGTGTGCAGAACTTTACCCCAGAGAAAAAAGTTAGCGTGAAAATATTAGATTTTATCGAGGAACCCCATGAAATTGCTGAAGCTACGATATGTCTAATTGTATTAAGTCTGCATTAGCCGAGCATGATCTTTCTTTTCGTTAAGTCTCTGCAGTTTGTGCAGATAATACAAATTTCAATTTCATGCAAAAACATTCAGTTCTTACATTCCTAAAGGAGAACAATGCGATCTACAAAACCTTTTGTGATGAAAGAGAAAACTTCAAGATGTTGAACTACCTATGTCAGGGAAACACTGACCCCTAACTGCTACCTCCAACACTTCACAACAGTACAGTGCTGACTGCCAAGAAGAAAAATAAAAAAAGAAGAACCCATTACATTTTGACGGTTTGCCATGATTTCTACCACACCCTGAAGACTGAAAATATTCCAACCAACGACCCAGACTTCGACAGTGCAGACGAGGTTTATATTATAACTGTTTCATTACTGAATTGCCTGATTTCCAGCATGAAGACTACTTTCAGATGGAATCTTAAGGAAGTTTTAGTGAAACAGCGTGTGGCTATTATGTTCAACCATATAATTTTAAGGTTTTGTAACTTAATCTCTTATACACAGCTACTTCTGAACTTTGAATAGTAAAAATAAGGGTTCATCAATTCAACGCATCATATACAATTTGTCAGAAGTGACTGTACAATAAGTATAAATAACAAACACATTTTTGAGAGTTTATTTTGTACATTTCTATTATGCTGAAATAAAAATTACAATATGTTTCAAGGATGAGGTATAGCAACTCAAGCCTCTGTAGCCCTGTATCTCTAAATAAGCTCGTTTGACTCATACTCCTCTTCCCTAATATCAAAGATAACCAGTCTCCCCTAGTTTTGACTGACAGAACATATTAAAGATTATGTACTAATAAAAACTGTAGTCATATCCGCAGTTTAACATTAAAGAATCATTCTTGTGAAGGTCTATTCGTATCATTCCCAAACTGTACTTGTTTATGTTGATCGGCTTGGTGTCCTTGTATTAATGCATTAATTTTTTGTCACTATTCCAGTTATGGTGGATCATATAGAAAGGAGAATGTATGTCAATTCAGTTAAAGAAGAGAGGGGTTATGATATAAACTTCAAATTGCAGGTCTCACGCACGAGAAAACGTAATAATAATGTACAGACTGCAAAACAAATTGGTGTTTAAGAATAACGTATGAGAGTACATCAAGAGAAGCATTCATTCATGATTATCAAAGACAGGGAAGTTTCACAACACTGATAGGCTTATTACTGGACTCACGCAGGAGAAATTAAACTTGTAAAGTTATAAATTAGTAGGAAAGTTATTACAATGAAGACATTTGGGGACAAGGCGCAAGTTAAAAATTCTGATATGGCTACGGCTAGACGGGCAATGTTAAACACAACATTTCTCCATTTAGGCCCAATAATGCAAAAAATTTGCAGATAGAAGTGTGAAAGATGAGACGGCTAGATGCATAATGTCAAAGTACAAAAGTGTCCTCAAGGTGATAAATTAACTGCAGCCCACATTCTTCTGGTTAAGGACACAACCATCAACAGCAACACACAAGTCAAGTAGAGCTCAGCCAGGAAGTCATGCACTCGCCACGGGCTTAGTTTTAGTCTGTGCAATGGACTCGTCTGTCACAGTCCACCTTGAGGAGTGTTATTTCAGTACATAACAAGCTGTCCTGCTGGTAACTTCACCACAGAATTCCAAGTTTATTGTTTCACTCCCTGCATCAAAACTTCTCTTACCGGGCGAGTTGGCCGTGTGCGTAGAGGCACGCGGCTGTGAGCTTGCATCCGGGAGATAGTAGGTTCGAATCCCACTATCGGCAGCCCTGAAAATGGTTTTCCGTGGTTTCCCATTTTCACACCAGGCAAATGCTGGGGCTGTACCTTAATTAAGGCCACGGCCGCTTCCTTCCAACTCCTAGTCCTTTCCTATCCCATCGTCGCCATAAGACCTATCTGTGTCGGTGCGACGTAAAGCCCCTAGCAAAAAAAAAAAAACTTCTCTTCTCACCTGCTAGCCTAGTCTGCTCTGCACGCAATTTGGTGCCACGACATTCTAGCCGAGCTCCAACATTGTGTATGAGCGACCGGATAGATCAATTTTATTGGATGTATCTGATATCTCTGTCATTTCTAGTTAAGAAATTGTCTAACAGCCAATAAAGAAACAGTTGCCTTTGACATTATGCTTAATTCTGTTATGACTTTTCAAAACACTTAATTTCTTTGAAAATACACAAGTCTTCACAGAGACTCTAACAGTTAACATAACTACATTAAAAATATATTAAATATATTTGTGTAACTCATGTGTTCCAAAACCTTCATCATTTAACACGTACATTACCGTATAATCCTGAACACCCTCGCACTTTTTTTTTCACAGAAATATTCCCCTGTAAATTAGGGTGCAGGCCATATTTAAGTGTTTCGCATCGTGGTCTCATAATACATTGTTCCAATGACGCAGCAACAGTGGTCTCATGTTGCACAAATTGGCAACGGCTGAAATCTCACTCTGTCGCTCACTTCTGCATTAGCGGAACCACATGGTGTGGCAGCTGATTAATACAGCGTGTTCTGAGTGAAGAAGCTTCAGTGGTAACAAGTGATGAATTAAAAAAAACCATTTGCAGTCGTTTATTGCGAGTGAGAAACTTAAATTTGTAATGGAAGCTGAAGCTATCGGAAAATGCGCCGCCAGCAGAAAATGTGATATTGATGAATCATGTATTCGTTACTGGAGAAAGAAGGAAATGTTATTCAAAATGGTGATCGTAGAGCTTTCCGAGGGCAGAGTACCCAGTTTCCTGAAACTGAAGAACAGCTTTATTAACACGTGACTGAAATATGTTAACTAATTTATGGTGTATCGACTGAAATATGTCAACTAAAAATATTAGGGATTGCAAAGGAACATAGAAAGGAGAGTTTTACTGGAAGCCGTGGGTGGATAAGGAACTTTTACTGAAGAAACGGACTGTGTATGCCAAAACATACATCTATTTCACGTTTCCCTGTTGACTACGAAAAAACAGTTGCCTGCCTTTCGTTGCTACGTTATTTGTTTGCGGAAGCAAAATTCATATTTGCTTTCTCAAATTGAGAATGCTGATCAGACACCTGTTTATTTCAAAATGCCACAAGCCAATATGGTTCACGTTAAGGGCTCTAAAAGCATTACCACTGGGACAGGTGATAACAAAAAGCAATGCTGCATGGTAATGTTGTGCATATTGCACAGGACCAATCTCTTTTTATGTACTGAATAAGGTGGTTATTAAAACAAAAAACTAACTACTATAACTATTCATGTTGTGCATGTTAGCTGGCGGAACCAAACTTCCTCTGTACGTGGTTCTGAAAAGAAAAACACTTCTGAAAGGAAATTTGCTGTCTGCTAATTTAGTTTGAATCCAATAATCTGGCTGGATGGACAGCGAGCTAACTGAAGACTGGGTTAAGTATGTCTGGCAACGTCGCCCGGGAGTTTTATCACCGAAGAAGAGCCTGCTTGTACTTGACAGTTATTGCAGGCCTACTACAGATGCCATAAAGGAATTTATAAATAAAGGAAAATCTGATCTGGCAATAATTCCAGGAGGGCTGACCTCTATGCTACAGCCAATGGATGTTTGTGTAAACTGGCCTTTCAAAGCTGCACTGAAACAGCTCTAGACCGAGTGGATGGCGTCTCCCGGCGATCATGCACCGACACCAACTGGACGAGTGTAACAACCCAAAGTGGAACTTCTATGGAAACGCATAAAGACTGCACGGGATCGTGATGAAAACTTTCAAGAAATGTTGAATTTAAAATTCTACGGATGGTGGCGAGGACAACTATGTAGAGGAAGGTGAGAGTGATCTAATTTCTGATAGTGGTAGTTCTGATGATGTTGAATCGTGATCGATTTATACATTAAACTAAGTTTATTTCTCATTAGCAAGTTTGTGGCATTTGCAGAAATGAACAAATTGGTAAGTAAAATCTGTAAATTTATTTTTGGCAAATTTTATCCTTAGAAATTCGGGTGTGCAGGTCTTATTCGGTGGTGGGTGGTATTTAGGATTATATGGTATTTTAACACAGGGTCTAGCCGGGTAAACTGAATAAAACATCACGTTCATTTCTGTAAAAATTATGTTTAAAAACGCTCATCTAGCCATATTCCAACTGAATTTAAGGCAAGCCTTGGGTGGTATAACCATGTAGCGTTCGGGAGTATTTACGACGCACTACTACTGTGCAATACCTACAATAGATTAAGCCAATAAATTTAGTCGCCTATCAGCATTACATAATCAAATTGAGGAAAGCCTACAATATTTTATAATAGAAAATTTTGCTCTCAGATTTACTTTAGACCTTATTATCTTAATAGAAGTCCGACTCCTTGACTGTATGGTCAGTGTACTGGCCTTCGGTTCAGAGGGTCCTGGGTTCGATTCCCAGCCGGGTCGGAGATTTTAACCTTCATTGGTTAATTCCAATGGCTCGGGGGCTGGGTGTTTGTGCTGCCCCTAACATTCCTGCAACTCACACACCACACATAACACTATCCTCCACCACAATAACACGCAGTTACCTACACATGGCAGATGCCGCCCACCCTCATCGGAGGGTCTGCCTTACAAGGGCTGCACTCTGCTAGAAACAGCCACATGAAATTATCATCATCATCATCATCATCATCTTAACAGAAGTGCTTGAATATGTAGTAATTACATTCCTTATTAAGTTCTTATCTTAGTTATATGAGAGCTGAAATATACAGTTATTGCATTCATTATTTTGCTTGTAAATACCTTCTGAAAATTCAAAGTCATCTTACATGCAAGGCAGTATTATATTCGAACCAATGTAGTATTTTGAATCACCCTGTACATACACATACAAAACATTAAAGAACCCATTTATATTGTATAATTTACTATTCTGGTGTATGTTAAAAGGGCAATTTACTCAATTTAATACATATAAGTTTTCTGAATTTAATTTGCTTTCATAACAGCACCTCAAACCATATTTCAGTGGTAGAAGATGTACAGTTTTCTTGGTCTGAATATTTCAACATTCTCATCCCAGAATTCTCTCCCTTGATTATGCCATGTGTTCCTTGAGAACTTATGGATGAACCATACTGATTATTGTAATTAAGTGTGAATGGGTTTATCTGCAATATGTTCATTGTAATATATCTTGACGTTGTGGTTCTATGATGATATATTACCACATCTTTACTTTCATTAAATGTTCAATATGCCTTTGAAAATATTCCGTTACACCCTCCATTATACACAGTAGAGTTTTAGTATCCAAAGGATGCCTTTCAATACTTATCTTAATATACTGAAAAAGGTACTTTCAAATATAACTACATTTGTCAGCAACCTATTCATCTTAGCCTTTGAATAAGCGACTGATTTTTGTTTGAACTACTCTGGAAAGATTAAGTCCATGAGACACTATCTTATATCTAACCAGATGTAAACACTACAATGGTGTGTTTTACTTAAAAGTTTTCTCATCAGTTCTTCACAACTCTTGTATTTGCGAATGTAAGTTATATACTAAGTATGCTCATGTTTCTAACAATGTGGACAACTACAAGTGCTACTCCTCGTCAATGCCCATGACCAACAAATAATTAACATTTTCGATGGTGCTTAACATTATATTCCCTTACATGAGGTTTTTATATTAACTGTGGTTGTCTAAAGACTTTTCTAAGAACTCCATTCACTAAATAAAATGCAGAACATATGAAATAACATCCCATTATACAAAGATGACATTAGGAAGAGCCATTTGATGTTAACAGAGAGCAGTTTCTACATTAATCTGAAGAAAGTGTTAAACTGTGTTAAATACAGGAATAAATTTGTGAACATTCATACAGGGACAGATATTCACACTTACCAGCTACTTCACTTTACCACAACTACTACTGATAAATAACAGCACCTCAAACCATATTTCAGTGGTAGAAGATGTACAGTTTTCTTGGTCTGAATATTTCAACATTCTCATCCCAGAATTCTCTCCCTTGATTATGCCATGTGTTCCTTGAGAACTTATGGATGAACCATACTGATTATTGTAATTAAGTGTGAATGGGTTTATCTGCAATATGTTCATAATAGTGAATACATCCCTCCACGTAGTAGGGTTGGCATTAGGAAGAGCACTTGTGACATATGCGACAGAGATCACACCCGTGACCTCACTATTCCAAGATATTCACAGAGACCCCAACAGCAATCTTCTGATACAATGATATTTTAATTTCAACAACCACCACCACAATACAAATACTGGGGCAATGACCTAGATGTTAGGGTCCTTAACCCAGCAATCCATGCAAATTAATATAAATACCGTATACAGTAGAAAGTATGGGAACAAAAGTTGAAGTAGCCTCCAATTTATGAAAAACTGCTTTCCTTCCATCCATTAAGGAAGATGATCACCTAGGAGAATAACGGACTCTGCCACAGAGGGCAACGAGAAGCAGAGTGAAACCATGGCAACAGTGGTTAGGTTTGAATGAGAGGTGTGGAACTAAGCAAGGACACAAAACTAGTTCCAAACAGAGGATTGTTGAGTCACTTAGTTAATTCACAGAAGCTTGCACACAATGCTGAAAGGCATAATAGTCTACATTGAAGGTGGTTGGATGTACGTTTTCTTTTAAACAATATAGTTTTTGCCAATTGCTTTACGTCGCACCAACACAGATAGGACTTACGGCGACGATGGGATAGGAACAGCCTAGGAGTTGGAAGGAAATGGCCGCGGCCTTAATTAAAGTACAGCCCCAGCATTTGCCGAGTGTGAAAATGGGAAACCACGGAAAACCACCTTCAGGGCTGCCGACAGTGGGATTCGAACCCACTATCTCCTGGATGCGAGCTCACAGCCGAGTGCCCCTGACCGCACGGCCAACTCGCCCGGTTTAAACAATATAAAGGAGCCCACTAAACCATGAGCCAGTCATAACTAGAAGTACAGAATGCTGACATATCTCTTTTTCAAAAGAAGTGTCAAATAGATTATCAAATCCTCCTTACAGCTCATTGTGACAATTCAGACCTACAGCCACACTAACATTTAAACTTTCCCATCCCAAGCCTGAGTTAACTTGGATGTCAACATGTCTCCCGCTGTCCTAAACAAGAGCTAACTCTGATTTCAAGCAATGCGCTTTCCTCCACTTCTGAGGTCAGTCTGATGCTGTAGTTTTCTTGATTATCACAAGGATGTATCATCTGAAATGCTCTATTCAGACAACAGTAGATTCATTATCTTACCGTATTTTTAACATAATTATGGGCCTTGTTGTTTTCTTTGACACCTGTCTTCTGTCTTCCAAGATGGCTGGATACAAGTGTAAAGAAAGCAGTGTGAAGAAAGATTATATTAGGAAGTTATGATGAGTCTCACTTGTATGGGTATAGTGAAGATAAGTTGCAATGTATAAAGCTGTAGACATTGTCAAGTTTTGGTAAAAGAGCCAAGAGAAAACTATTGTTAATGTTGTCTTTTCACAACAGTTCAGTAGCTGAGGAAATACAAGCTGCTTTTAGCCTATTTCAGCCAGTTGAAACATCCAGAAAAGTCTAGCATGGGACATGTACAAGGCTGAAAAGGTTAAGGAGGCCCATTTATTGCGGGATTAAAAAGGTACAAATATTTCATATAAATTTTTTTATACTATTACACACAATCATACAATTACTAATATTTCATATTTCGTAGTGATCTCATAGTAGAAAAAAATACTGAAGTAACAGTTTATATCTACAGATTAGCTAACCCGTCACACTCAACGGAATGGAATGGAATAGAATGGAAGATATTAAGTTTGTCACATTTCACTATAAATGAACATACAGATCTAACACACACACTTATCTTACATTATATTACAAGTAATTAATTCAACAAGAAAATACACCAACACCTTGGTCTAAAGCTCAATAAGAACGCATCATACCACCAACTTTTGAACTATATGTTGAATTTGGAGAATTCTCTTCATCTTGATACACCTTCAATCATGATTCCCCATTTTCACTTTTGAAGTCTGAAATCACAAGCAGAATAAAAACAAATCAGGTCAAACTGAAAATATTAATAAATTCAGACAATACTAAATACTTACAACATGCACTAAATTAAATAACAACCGTAAGTGCATAACTGGAATGAAAGAGAAAGAAGTCTTGACCTAATGATCATTGTTTTTAAGTAACTGTCAGATTCTTCAGTCTGCCGAAACTAATTTTGAGTAATAAATTTATAAACTACCTGAAAAGGAAAACATATGGTAAAAATATTATACTTGAAAAAGAAAACTCAAAATCGAATAACGAATCCCCCTCTGCTACTCTGCCTCCATTATTTAGAGTGATCATGAGCATGACTCAGTCATGGGGTAGACTAGAGAGCCGAGTTGAATTAACTGTCGAATGTCAACTAAATTATAAAAATACTGATTTGTTAAACTAATAAATAGGATAAACGAATAGCCTACCTACTTACAAGCTAGGTACTTTGGAATTATGTTTTGACTACCAATTTAACACTGCAAATAAATCCATATATTTATACCTCACTCTAAGAAGAGGACAGGGAATGCAAGTGGGTATTATTTTCAAATGAGCTGAGAGCGGGAGTCCTTTACAGCGTACGATTCTTTCAGTGTGCTACGGCTCTGTATATCTCGCTGCAGCAGGAAGTTCGGCTCCCTACCAATGTCCAGTGTGCCGATAGTTAACCACGTGTGTCTTGTGTCTCACTGATCTGCAAGTGCGCTACTCAGCACTGACTGCTGCGAGTCAACTGAATCGTGTGCCGTGAGCTTGCCATTCCTGTGAAACGATTCACTCGGACTCTTGAATGAACTGATCACTGCTTCGAATCATACACTCAGTAGCCAACACTACATCATGCCATACCCCCTGCCCTTGCTAGGTATAGGGCACACTGTATTTTATTTTTAGGTGTTTCATTTTTAGTGTTCTCATTATTATTATTATTATTATTATTATTATTATTATTATTATTATTATTATTATTATGTATTTGGGATAAAATTTATTTTAATGATTTGACTGAGCAATGTATGAATTGAATTAAAGAGAATCTTGTAAGACATTTTTATTGATAAATGATAACCTACTAAAACATCTGGAGTGGCCAAGATGCTGCGTAAATACAGAGAGTCAAAGTAACCTCCAGTGGGATTCATTAAGCACTAATGCAAGAAGTGTAGAATGTTGGTAAGAAATTAAGTAGTGCGAATAGGGGTGAATTTTTGAAATGTGTGTGGTCAGTGAGGTTGGCTTTGTTAGCTGACTGGTTCCTCCGACTTAAAAGTCAGAAATATGGGTTAGGATATTTGTATCTGTAGTAAATAATATGAATTTATGCAGTGTCTTGGCCACTCCAGGTGTTTTAGTAGGTTATCATTTACAAATAACAATGTCTTACTCTTTAATTCAATTCATACAATGCTCAATCAAATCAATAAAATAAATTATTCCTAAATAAACAACAACAAGAAAAACTATGAATATAGTTCCACGAAAGCCATTCACGTAAATGTAAATTACATAATTGAAAATTAAAGGAAAACTAGCTAGCCCATTGAAAGCTCAGTAAACAACCCCTAGTTTTCAAAAATAATTCAAATTAATAATAACAAAATAATAACAATGAAAATGGCAGCTTAATTTGAATAATCTCAACTGTCAAGCAAAACTGCAATGCCACATACATAGGCCAAGCAAATTAAGATTTCCATGGAAGATTAATAATAATAATAATAATAATAATAATAATAATAATAATAATAATAAAAAATGGAGCACTAAAAATAAAACATCTAAAAGTAAAACAGCATGTAACATTGACCTAGCCAGGGCACGGGGCTTGGCGTGGCAGAAGGCCTATGGACTAGCTAGCCAGCTGGACTCTTGCCAATGACAGAGCAATGGTTTTTCAACACCTCTCATTCTATGCTACAGTGGAGAGAAAAGAGGACTTCATTATGATAAGTTCCAGATTTCAAGTTCCCAAGTATTGAAACAGAAATAAACATAAATGTTTATACTTCTAAATATTTGAGTGTGATGTAATAGAATCTAATTATGTTCTTTGAAGAACGAAACATATCATTCTATTTTAATTGAGTTAACTGTTTTCCAAGTATAATACTGTTATGTTTTCTTTTTCAGGTATGTTATAAATTTAGTACTCAAAAGTAGTTTTGGCAGACTGAAGAACCTAGGTTATAAATTAACTGAGTCAAAACTAAAAAAAGAGAAGGCTTCAGATATTACAAACTAATGATCATTATCACTGAAAGACTGCTATGGACAGGATTAAATAACTTATCAGAGAGTTGAAATCTATCAGAATTAGTCCAGGAAATGAACTAGCGAGGAAGAGGAATGGAATAAAAAGGGGCAACAAGTTGCAGTTTTCAATATTCAACATCAGTTTTTCTAAAACAAAGGATAAATTAATTTATTAGGTCATCAGATTAGAGTGACTCGTGGGTGATTGTTCAGTGCTGTGGCCTTTGGTTCAGAGGGTCCTGGGCTCAATTCCCAGCCAGGTCAGAGATTTTATCTTGACTGGTTAATTCCTCTGGTTTGGCAACTGGGTGTTTGTTTTTGTCTCAATACTCATCTTCATACACACACAACACACTACACTACCAACCACCATAGAAACACATAATAGTGAATACATCCCTCCACGTAGTAGGGTTGGCATTAGGAAGAGCACTTGTGACATATGCGACAGAGATCACACCCGTGACCTCACAAGGGTGTGGGAAAAGCGGTAGAAGCAGCATCAGATTAGAGGTCTGTTGGATCCTTAAAAGGCATCGTTGTAAGTTATATGGTTAAAAGGAAACCCAAAACAATAAACAGCAAGTTTTACACTTATAAGCAACTGAACGAGACAGCTGCTGTAGTGAGGAAATGCCACTGTGCTCAACCCGACGAATTTAATACAAGAGCGTGGCAAGTAACAGAGAAGGCATCAGATCTCTTATGGACTGTAAGAATAACAGTTGACTACAGGATGCGTTAAACACGAGACCTCAGCCCATTTGATAATGGCCACATTGTCTGTGCCAGACGTATGGGCCACTTTATCTCTGAGGTCAAGGGCCATCATATCAGGAATACCACGTGTACGTGAATTGAGGGGAAAAGAAAACACGACTGCCAGGGTCAACTGTCATGGTGTACGGTGCGTTGGCAGGGGTCACAGTCAGCTAGCTCTGATTATAAGAGCAGATAGACAGGCCACAGTGCAGCAGATAACTTGTCAATTCAATGCTGGAAACTATGTGTGAGCAGTCATACTGTCCAGAACCATCTCCTTGCCATGGGGTACAGAAGCAAGCATCCCATGTCTGTGCTCAACACCAGCCACAAGGCATGACTTGCATGGGCAAAGGAACACCTCCATTGAATGCCTGAAGCATGAAAAAAGGTTGCCTGGATAGATGAGTCGATGTACCAGCTGATACATCCTGATGGCAGGGTATGAGTACAATGTCAACCATAAGGCTATGGATCCTTTTTACCAGAAGAGTAGAGTTCAGGCCAGTGGTGGTGGTGGTATCCTCGTATGGAAACTGTTCACATGGGATGAAATGGGACCCCCAGTACATCATACAACATCCCTAACTAGCGAACATTACAGGAACCTCCTGGCAGATAATGATCACCCCTTTGTATACCTCCAGCATCCAGAAGGCGACCTGTACCTACAGCAAGACAATGCTCCAGCCCATCGCTCCCGAACTATGGCTGACTGGTTCAATGACCACTCCATGGATGTGAAGATGCTTGCCTGTCCCCCGAGAAGCCCTGATCTCCATCCCACTGAACACACGGGATGCTGTCGAGAGAGACTTGTGCGCCCTGGACCCTGCTCAACCAATCTTTGTGGATTATGAGAGGCTGTGAGGCGATCATGGATTAGTAAACTCTCCAATACTTCTGGTGTCCGGAGGAGACCATGTCATGCTGTATCGCCACTGTTGTCAAGGCAAAATGGGGTGCTATACACTACTAGACAGGTATATCTAAACTGCAGGGACAGTTTGGTCTTCCTACCTTTCCAGAAGGGGTGGTGCAGATCTGACAAACATCTTTTCCTGCTCCTCTAGTTTTGGATTCAGGTCTATGGTATCACTATATATTGTATTCATAAATCCCTATATTCTCTAACATACATATGCAATCATTTGTAACATCACAAATTGCACTACAGATTTTTCTCCAAAGATACATCACTGCTTTCCTTACCTTCTAACAATATTTTCTACATTGAAAAATTACAGAAATATATTTTCAGGTCTCAAAGAGAACTCACATTAAAATTATTACGTAGGCTGTTGAGGAACATTCATCTGTACGTAGATCTTTATACTGCATAACCATAACTTCCTTACAAAGGAAAGTTACATGTTCAACTCTTATTTAATCATCTCCTATAAAGAAAATGCATTTGCTTTACACCCAATAAGTCTTTCAAACAATAGAAAAATGCTGAAACTTAAAACACTGACGTCTTAATGTTTTTGTGTGCATTGAATTCAAAAACTCATTCCTTTTTCCCTGTATCATGGAAGGATTTTGTTCAGCAAGGCAATCCTACTTTCTGTTAATGCGTCGCAGGGTAGACGTTCCTGAGTTAGATAAGATTGCAGGCAGAAGTTGATAGAAGGTATCGGTACACACATGTCCAGTCGATGAAATTTTACTTGCAATGCTGAAGTTCACCACATCTTCATCTTCACTTGACAGTTCTCTAAACTCTTCGTCTAATTCAAATAAATCATCATCATTTCTGCTATCTACATAAACGTGCATACGTATTTCTTCTTCATTCACATTTGCAGATTTTATATTGCAAATTCAACCAAGACAATTCGCATTCACATATAAACATGCCTAGTACAACACATGTGCAGCGCTACTCAATGTACATACAGCTGACCGGCCACGGGTAACCACGACGACACACGGCTACATTTATATATGTATATCCATAGAGATAACACAACAGCTTCTTTTGTGCACAAAAATTTGCTCTATTAACTCCACAGATATCGATCGACCTCAATCAAGTCAAAGAACTTCAATAAATAACTTCTCAAGTAGAACGAAACAATGTCGAGGTGACCTCGACGTTGGACAGGAAAAGGTTAAGAGGAAATGAGGTAATGGGCTGTAATATGTCCCTTAAAATCCATTTCCTGCACTCCCATCTTAACTTCTTTCCACCGAACCTGGCAGTGGTCAGCGAAGTGCATGGATAAAGCATCCACCAGCAAATATCCAAAATGGAAAGCCATATGTAGGAAAATTATCCCTAACATATTTGCTGACTACTGTTGGTTGTTTCTCTCAGGAATGTTCTGGGTCCAGCTATAAAAGGAAGTCTTCCAGAAAAACATTCTAAAATTGTAAATTTTTAAACCTTTCTTAAGTTATGTGCAAGTATTGTACCCGTACGGGCCAGGCTTTGTGTCATGATTTGAAATATTATTGATATATTTTACTTATACTAGCATACAATTCTGGGACTACAATTTGCTCACTTGGGCAATATTCAGATACGAAGAAGACACAGGCAGACAGCTCTCGCCATAGAGATTACTTGTAAGGCTTTTCAGGCGTTTGCTCTATTAACCAGCATTTCGTCTTAGGTCTGGGAACTTAGAATTTCCATAGAGATTACTTCTCGAGAAAGAGCAGGGGAAGTTGTTCTGTTGCAGAAAACTCTCAGTTAAGAAGATCAGCCGAGATTCAGAAGGAAGGACCAAGCCACTAATTGCTAAGGAAAACGGAGACAAAATGTCTGCTCCATACGAGTAGTCACATGCACCACCATTCTTGGAAATTGAGCAACTGAAAGCCCCACCCTCGAAGCAAATAGTCGCAAAGGTTGGCCTTTGCTTAGACGAAGGAATATTTAAGATCCTGCTTAACCCACTAGATCAATCAGAAAATTCTATTATAATCTTAGGGAAAGACAGGAGAGCCACCATGATTCTGTGAGGACATGACCAGGTTAACTTTGAGATTAATGATGTTTAAATTATACTGATTACAGAACAACAACCGCGAGAATTTTCGAAGGTCATCAGCATAACATTCTACAATAACTTTAATAATCTAAGGTGTCAATTTCCGAGAATCAAGCTCCGCTATCATGAGATTGGTCAGATGGTGAACACCACTACTGAAGCTAGAAGGCCCGCGAAATCCGGAAGAAGTAAATTTAATCACAACTGTTGATCCCACAATCAATTTTTTTAAACTGCAACATGGAAGTTAAGATTAAAGCCCTGTTCAATGATGCAAGTTGAAATGTCCAGCTTGGTCTATAAATTTAGATGCTAGAAAACCACCGTCTTTCTTTCTCTGGCTTGACCTCAGATGAACCAGGAAAAATGGCAGGAATACTATAAAATAAGACCCCTCGCCGAATGACACACACACTCTTGAACAGTCAAATGCAGGTGAACCTCTGGCCACTGGCGGTATAGTATTCGCGCCACACTCAAGTAATCTACATTACCCAGCCTGAGTACTTAGTTCCAGTATAATTAGGAGCAACAGTGATAAATTCAGTTTGAAAGTTATTATCATCATCATCATCGATATCAGCGATTTCAACCAAGTATAAATTACTAGCAGACGCCAGGAGCACCAGTAATACAGATTATGTTCTGAGCCTGCATTTTATCTATCCTCAGACTGTGAATAAATATGCACAGGGGCATTTCCAGCATTTGCTTAGGAGAGGGACTGGCAACGGTCCTAGTAAATATGATCTAGCGGTATTATTCAGGTGAGGCTTCATCTGCGGAGGAAAACCAGGTCAGCATGATGAACACTAGCCGACAGAGATAATAACATTTCCAGGAGTGCCGTGTTCAATCGTCACAGAGTACATGATGGGGCGTATAATGAGACTCTCTGATGATGATGATGATGATTATGATGATTGTTGTTTAAAGGGGCCTAACATCGAAGGTCATCAGCCCCAATGAGATACTCGGCGTACAGTATTGGCAGTTTCTACTTTAGGAAGGAACGAAAATAATTCTGTGAATGTAACTGTGATCTTAGGCACTTGAATGTCAGAATACTTTTATATTCTTAAGTTAAGGTATGTTTGATACACGACTGGCCGGGATAAATCCAGCTCCATGTCCTGACGGCCAACACCATGACTGCTTAAGGTAGATCCCTTTGTCCGTCCAATGCCGAGGAATAAAAAAAAAAAAAGTACTGTGATTTTTTGATACTATGTAGGGATGTTATCACTTTAACAGAAGGGGATAAATTTATTGATAATGGTCACAACTGTAGAACATGGGCCGCTTCCCATTTCCATGATTTAGTTTTAAATATGATAGAGGGACATATTTAAATGTAAATAATGGGTTAAATCATTAATTAAATATTGGTTTTGTATATAATTTACTTTGGGTTTGTTATTTGTTTACTTGTTGTGTTTGGGGGAGTATCACGCCCGCCATGTATATAGAGTTAGACTCAGCTGTGTGCTGATAGGATTTGCATATTTGCACGACCACTTTGGTCAGCGTCATATTTACCTTTCTTATTGTTAGAAATAAGGCATCTTGTTCCATTAAGTCCAGAGATATGAAATTGCTAGTGAATTTAAATGTGTGTCGTATGTGTGGGAGGTCTGCTAACAATAGATATAACTGAGATGCTAAGATTTTGCTGGTGGCGTTAAATAGCATCAAATATCAGGATTTAAACAAGAGATCTAAATGTAAACAGGTTTTTTTAAAAATCTGCTTTACGTCGCACCAACACAGATTGGTCTTATGGTGACGATAAGATATGAAAGGCCTAGGAGTGGGAAAGAAGTGGCCATGGCCTTAATTAAGGTACACCCCCAGCATTTGCCTGGTGTGAAAATGGGAAACCACAGAAAAGAATTTTCAGGGCTGCCGAAAGTGGGGTTCGAACCCACTATCTCCTGGATGCAAGCTCACAGCTACGCACCTGTAACCACACAGCCAACTCTCCTGATTGTAAACAATGTTAAAGGTTTGATTTTAAGAGGTTAAATGTTAGTGTGATTAGAAATCACTATTGCTATGCTCAGTTCATGAACCCGGTTTCCCAAGTTAAGTGAATGAAAATTTGTGTTGTGTCAGAACGTTGCCAGCAGTTATAAAGAATTCTAAATAAGGACCTAGATTTATTGTTTAAATTGTGGTTTGGGACCACGGGATAATAATCGCATGTTTGCGATCGTTAAGAGATATGGGAATGTAAAGTTACACCCTGTGATAATTCGTGGAGACTAACCTAAGAAAATAAGTCGAGTGTTGTGGGATCAAATTGAATAACATACAGAGGGACATAGTCAGGAATATTACTTTGATGTAAGAGGAAAGAAGGATTTCTGCATCAGGGATATTTTCAAATAAGCTATGATGAAATAAAGCTACCATGAGATAAATAAGGACTGAGGAACACAGAGAAAATGTTAGCATCTGAGTGACTGGAATATGAAATCATTAGCCCGTGGGACATATGTGGATTAAGACAATTACGGGGAATGCAGAGATAGCATCCCATTATGGTACAAACGAGAAGGACAGGCTGCATATAGTTATTTGAAATACTACGACCCCAGAGATAAGAGAGGTTTATTTTATGCACGAGTGATTGTATGGTGGAATGTCAATCATGACAGATTAAACGGTTTTAAATGGGACCAATAATATTAATGATGTATCAATTATCGTAAACTAATAAGAATAATAATGTCCCAATGATTGTAAACAAATACTCACAACAACAACAACATACCGATAGAGAACTTATGATCGTACGTATTGATGAGGAACATTTACTATAATGATGATGATGATGATATTTCTGGTTGCTGTGAAGCAAGGTTCACAAACCACATGATTAATACCACAGCCAGTGAATGTCAGGATTGTATGAGGTTTTAGGGACACCTTCTGAGACTTTTGTGCGTCGAACTGACAGAGTAACTCATGGTTAGAGTCTCTCCGTCAAATCCACCTTGTTGCGATAACATTCATTGGGTAGGATTCAAGGCTATATGATGGGAACAGCCATGGAGGTAAATCATCTGCAAAAACGTGGAGGCCACCTCAAGATAGGTCTGCGCTCGCGCCCACGTCTCCCCAAATGGTCTTAGGTTCAACTCATACGGGGGGTCCGTTGTTAGACCAATTCTGGTCTACGTGTCGAAGTACATGCGTCGCTGTTCGACCTCGTGTAGAGAATTCCCCCCTGCCAAAGTGGTAGGATGGTGATGGTATGATTTGTAATTTGATTCTGATTTTTCAGGTTTCGTTTGTTGTGTTTGTTGTCGTATTTGAAATTATGTCAGATCATGAATACTGCATCAGTAAGTTGAATAAATTGCTCCTTTGTGCATTTCAAAATGAAAGAGTTCCATTATATTTTTCTTGTAGTTTGTCAGTCCTGCCCATGGTAAGCAATCACGTCATCTTCCTAGTCCTAGTGTGAACTCTTTTCTTGAGATGGCCATATACACTAGATTTTTTTCAAAAAATAATCTCTAGCAATGTTAAACTTCTCTGTTAATTTATAGTGATGACATACTCTGAAGCTCATTTTATACCAATTTTATATTCATTGTTCATAAAAAATGTATTTCTTGCTATTTACACTAGGGCACTTAAGGTTGTCTATCTCCCATATTTCTAACCAAATACCTTTAACCTTTTTCAGATACAATCCACACTGCCTGCGAAATGTTTTCTAACACTTGCTTAAATTGGTCACAAGTAAGGGGTTTAATATTATACTACAATTTCAGTCTCTTCAAATTTAGTTTAACAAAATTGTTTAAAAAGTTATAAAAATTACATATTTATGGATGCCCTTTTTTCTCAGTGCTAGGAGACAGATACATGTTATTAACTTTAATTTAAAAATTAAAATCATGGAAATACCTTCACTGTGACCAAAGTAAAAGCACTTTGAATGATTTCAAATGTTTGAAAATGAATTAACAAGTAAATCACATTTAAAGTTTATGTAGCATATTTTCACTCATATGCTGTTTGGTTAACATCAGGAATCTCCTGAGACATACACAGGTCCTTCCTTGGAAGCTGTATGGTCTTCCTTCACCTTTCTCTGCCCTCTCAGGTACCTCCTCCTCATTTTGCCTTCTTGAGTAGACTTTCTAGCACTGGTTGAAATATGAAGATGGTCCAAACGTTTTGCTGAGTCTATGAACCTTCCAGGAATTATATTCATTCTTTTCATTACCTGATGCTCTTCCACAATTAAAGTGACATACAGCATCCATTACTGCTAGTTTTAATGAGGTGAGATCGGGCACTGCAGCAAAATGGCGCCATTGATTGATTGATTGACTCATTATATTGTGCCTTGCCGTGCAGACACATAGCAAGCATATCAGGAGCAGTGAGACGTTCATAAATAGGTTTCACTTCCTGTACAATATCAAAATGGGTGCCTTCTTTGACTTTGTAAGCATGTAGTTCTCTCTTAGCCTTCGACCTCTGGTAACAACTATTCCCTCTTGGTGGACATCTGTGGTGAGTCGAAAAATATTTTCTTGCTGCAAGATGGCCCATATAGTATTTTTCATTTTTTGTACACTTTCTGTATTTTCTCTTGAAAGCAATACCAAAATAATTTTGCATTTTTTCCATTTTAATTTTAGTAAGTTTGCTTTTGCCACCAAGCTTTTTATCTGTGGTGAGTATTCCTCAATTATTATTATTATTATTATTATTATTATTATTATTATTATTATTATTACAACTTCCCCCATGCGGAGGCTGCCACAAGGACAAAGTATGTCGACTACACAGTATTTTGTCTTGTATGTTACTGTTACAGCTTGAACATTTAGCTATTTCTCTACACAATCACCATTTTGGTCGATGCATTTTTGTAGACGCTGTGACATTTTTTGTATGCCCATGTCATACCAGCTCGCCGCCATCCTGTTCAAGAAGTTGTGAACCACACTCTTTCACCTCGTCGTCGGTGCTGAATCGCTTTCCAGCCAAATGTTCTTTCAACTTAGGGAACAAGTGAGTCACTGGGCGCCAAGTCAAGACTAAAGGGTGGGTGGGTGATGATGTTCCACTGAAACTGTTGCAGGAGAGCACTAAAGGGTGGGTGGGTGATGTTCCACTGAAACTGTTGCAGGAGAGCAACGGTTTGCCGGGCGAGCGTTGTCATGGAGAATGTTTACACCCCTGCTCAACATTCCTCTTCCCCGGTTCTGAATTGCCTGCCTGAGTTTTTTCAGGGCCTCACAGTACCTGTCAGCATTGTGGTCTCAGCAGGCATAAAGTTGACCAACAATACCTCTTTTCGATCCCAAACCACAGTTGTCATGGTTTTACCGGCAGACTGTGTTTGCTTGAATTTCCGCAGTTTTGGCGCAGAGGGATGCTGCTACTGGCATGATTGTTGCCTGGTCTCAGGTGTAAAGTGGAACGCCCAGGTTTCGTCACCAGTGACAACTGAGTCCATAAAGTTGTCCTGTTCGGCTGCAAAGCATTGAAGAAATGCGTGGGAAGAATCAACTCGTTGCCGCATATGGTCTTCAGTCAGCATGCGTGGCACCCATCTTGCGCACACCTTCGGTATTTCAACTTTTCTGTTAAAATTCTGTGAGCAGCGCTTCGGGAAACCTCAGGAACCAAAGTGCAGAGATCATCCAGGGTGATCCGCCGATCTTCACACACGATTTGCTCAACCTTCACGACTGTCTCGAAGGAAAGTGACGGTCTCCCGCTCCTTTGTTCGTCATGAATTTCAGTCCCAATGGCTGCAACCTCTCTACACCACTTACGAACATTTTTGACATCCATGCAAGGCTCGCCATACATTTCCATCAATTGGCGATGGATTTCAATCGGTTCAGTACCTTTTGCATTCAAAACCCAAATAACTGTGCACACTTCGCACTTGGCGGTAAAATCCAACGGGAGCTCCAATCTCAACAGCTGCCAAGCCAAGACCGAGTGCCTCAGCGTGGCGTGCGCACGTTTATATTCGAGCGCGGGAAACCAGATCAAACCAAACCACATGGCACTACAGCCCTTGAAGGGCCTTGGCCTACCAAGCGACCACTGCTCAGCCCGAAGGCCTGCAGATTACGAGGTGTCGTGTGGTCAGCACGACGAATCCTCTCGGCAGTTATTCTTGGGTTTCTAGACCGGGGCCGCTATCTCACCATCAGATAGCTCCTCAATTCTAATCACGTAGGCTGAGTGGACCTCTAACCAGCCCTCAGGTCCAGGTAAAAATCCCTGACCTGGCCGGGAATCGAACCAGAGGCCTCCGGGTGAGAGGCAGGCATGCTACCCATACACCATGGGACCGCCGAGTGCGGGAAACACTCTTCACAATATTGTGACCAGCCACAGAGTTTTGTATTTATATAACAAAGATATGATACATTTTGGTATTACCCTCATAGTTTTACCATTATATGGGTCAGCTTCTATTACTGATTTATAGCTCTTTGAGTCACCATCACCATAGTAATTAGAATATTGGAGTTGCCTTTCATCTTTGGAATGCATGAAAATTCGAACTACACCGACAGGCTCCATGTTAGGAGAAGTGCCTTTATATCACAATAAGCAGTAGAATCTGCTTTCCAGAAGAGATGTGCTGGATCATTTTTAGCATCTCTGGTATGCTTCCTACAACCCAAGCAGTCCTTGGATAAAACTTCTGTGTCCAACACTTTGCATGTATCCACGGATATAGCAGTGACAACACCCAAAAGAGAAGAAAAACTACATCCAGGTATCATCCACAATTTCACCACATTCATTCTTTCCATAACATTCTCTAACCCCATCTGCAGCTTCTTTTACTGTCAAGTTCAGTAACAACTCTGCATAGTTCCTTAATGTGGTTATGATAAGCACTGGGGTTTGGAAGGCGGTAGCATATTTATCATCGATGAAATGTTCTTGCTTCAGCATAACTCAGCCAATTTGCATCATACTGTACACCCTTCTGTTCACTTCAAAAGATTGGCCTTGTTCTGGAGATATGTAAATGTAATCTGTCATGGGACCACAAAATTTACAACACAAGGACAGTTTTGAAGCCGAACCCTTTTGCAATGATTGATCAGGCACTATATCAATTCCATTACAACTGCGATACTCAGAACAGGCTACCACAGCCAATAACATTTGTAAAGAGTGTAAATGAAATAATATAAGTGTTATCACTACTACATTCCTTGCTAAATTTGCCAGTCAGTAATTTTCTGTACGAAGCCCATAGAATATGCTATACTTAGTCACTTATTTTCTCTCCTAGCACTCACTTCATCAGTGTTCTGATTGTTTACATTATTAGAATACTGATTACCATGGAATTTCTTTTTCCTTTTATCTCTGTTTCTTGATCTGCAACCCATTTTTATCCATGAGTACACAGAAACCATTATTCTTCATTAATACACAAGAAGTTTTGATTGTTTCTATTTTATAAAATACAGACATGTGTTGTATTCTGGTGGTATGCACATGCACTAGTATGAAACAAATGAACAATATGCTACTTGCTGGAAACCAACGTGAATTTTAACAGCAATTCAATTTCAGCTCGATAGGTATTTTAGAGATCTGCAGATACGCCAGACAAGACGGAGGTAGAGACTGTGATAGCAGCTAAGGGCAGACCTGCATCATATTAACACCATAGCAACTCCAGTTAAACCAGTACCTAGGGTGTCCAGTTATTAATTGCAATGTAGTGCAGGGCCTATGTTATGCATAGTTTTAATGCTCATAAATTAACACATTGTAGAAGTGTATAAAATTTTAAGCAATAATTGTTCTCCAAAGGGTCTTTGTATGATAAAACTCTTAAAATGTTGAAAGCCAAGTTAGAAAATGTATTAAGCGATCCAAATATCAATCTTGATCAGACAAGCAGTCAAGTATCTCACTAGGCTTACTCCCTGTTTTGATCTGAAAGCCTTAGAGAACTCAACTAAAGATAAGTAAATTCAGATTCATATCAAGAAAGTCTAGCATTTTGAACCGTATAAATATGACTTTCCTATAAATTAATTCATATATCTTCACAGCATTTTGTAATACAAGGAGAGAACCCAACAGACAATGAATTCCAATAAAAATGTACAACCTCATTTTAATAGGCTATACAGTTAACTCAGGAAAAGAGGAAAGTCCAAGTAAAATCTCAAAAGTATGGGAAATACACATTCCACTTACCATATAAATGCCCACAATTAAACCAAATAATCCAATAGCACTACCAAAAATTTCCACAATGAGGATTTTAACAAAGAGTGCAGAATTGGCAGCATCTGCTAAAGCTGCTCCCGAACCTGCAACAAAGAAATAATTAACTTACATTAGTAAGCATAATGCTCATGAAGGAAATTAAAGAATTCTCCCTGAAAATTAAAATCAAAAGTCCAAATGTTAACTCCGAAATCAGTTAAAACTCTTGATGTAGGACATGTACTATGTGATACATATAATCAAAATCGTCATCATCATCATCCATCATCATCAACATGAATGTCCCACTCCAGTCGCCCGGGTGTGGTTAACAAGCCTCCTCCACTCCTTTCTGTCCTTCCACTTTTCCTGCTCCATCACTTCCGCCACATTCAATACAACTTCTCTAATGTCCTTCCAAATCTGATCGATTCACCTTCTTCTCGGTCTTCCAACTGGTCTCTTTCCTTTAACTTTTCTTCCTTCTTGCTACCTGTTCCTTTCCCAATTTTTTTTATTTTTAATTTTTTTTACATGCCAGAACCATCTCAGTCTTGCTTTCTGTATGTTCTGTACTAACTGTTCTATATTTAGCCCTTCTCTAATTTTAATATTTTGGATGCTATCTATTCTTGTCTTTTTAACCGATGTTCTTAAAAATTTCATTTCTACTGCTTGGATCTTACTATCTTTTCTCTTACCAGCGTTTCTAGTCCGTATGTTACAATTGGTATGAAATACTGTTTATATAATGGTAATTGAGGAGAGTTTTTTCAAAGGATAAATGCAAAAAAATTTGAACTTGAGTTATCATGCTAATGTTATCAGTCTGACCTTGCCCACCATCCTGCGCAATCATCTTTTGCATAAGCCAATATTTGCCATGTATACAAGTGGTTGAAATCACTAGGTTTTTGCAAAAGTTTATATATGCTCTCGGAAAGTTAAAAGCAAAAATCAATAAATGCAGTTAACTATTAATCACGTGACATTCTCATGGATAATTGAAAGTGTTATTCTATGGAACAATGGAACGCCGGACTTCATTATTTAAAGGATGTATTCTTGGAACTGCATGCCCCATGTTCCCGCTATTAGCCCTCATTGTCGTTGACAAAATGAAACACTTCTTGATAAGTTATAAACAAGTTACTGTGTGAGGATCTATTTCATTCTACAACAGTATGAACAATGAATCTGAAGATTCTGAAGCTGGCGTGCCGGATCAGGAATGTGTCGGTGGAAGAAAGTCTAGATACAAGAAGATAGTACCTGGAAAGCTGGCGAGAACTATAAACGAACCTAATATTAAATGGATTCATGGACTCAAAGACTTGCCCACAAGTACAGAAATTAAAAGGTTGAAACAATGCAAAGCTGCTGAACTCTGCTATGAAGATATCACAGAATTCCATCATTGTGTGACTTCTTTAAACAAGATCGATCAAGACAAGTTTCTACTGAAGTATATGTACATTTCCACATCTCAATGCAGGGTAGTGAACATTGAAAGTGCTAGGAAGAAGAAAACTGTTTCTGTGAAGTACAGCATTACAAAGAAAACTGGTGAAATACTTCCTGTCTCTGCTGCAGATTTTCAAGGAATTTCTAGCATGTCAAAGGACAGATTATCTTACCTGGCTAGTAGGTTTCATCATCCTGGGAAGTTACCTAAGGAAAATCAAGGTGGTGACAGAACAGGCAAGGACCACAAGGACACAACAGTTGCCATTAATGGTGATGCTTGTTGTTTAAAGGGGCCTAACATCTAAGGTATTTTTCCATTATCGTTCACATTGTAAATATCAAGTCTATTGTTGATCTATTCGGTCTAAAGCCATATTGTTCTTCCTCTGTGTTTCTATTATATCCCTCCCTATGTGATAATAGAGTTATACCTCTATAATTTTCACATTTCTTCCTAGTTCCTGTTTGAACAATGGTACAATGCTTCCTTGTTGTCAATCTTCAGGTATCCTTCCATATAGCACTGAGGGCTTGGTATAGCCACTGTAGTCCACTGCTTCCTGCTGCCTTAATCATATCAGCATTGAATTCGTCTTTTCCACATGCTTTACCTTTGGTCATTGCTTGCACTGCCCTGGGACAGTAGATGTGCTCAGCTGTTAAATCCAGTAGCACAAGTGTGTATTCAAGTTCAGCTATATGAAGTATGTCGAGAGGTGAAAAAATCACAGCATTCATTTTTATTTAAAGCAAGAATGATATAAATAGCATTTCATAGCATTAATTGAGTCCCTGAGTAAGAGAAGGGGCTAACCTACAGAAACAGTTTTGAAATAAGGTTTTATTAGATTATACAAAACACACAACAAAATGTAAAATTTAAATAAATACATATCAGTATAACTCTGAAAATTAAAAGTAGAATAAAATTCCATGTTTAGTCATTAATAAAACTATATTAGTTTAAAAATAACACTATGCAAAGAAGGTAATATTGAAAATTATTAGCATTCTTTTTTTTTCCTTCTTCTTCTTGGTGTTCATTGTCAAGATGTTCATTTACTATCTTAGTAGTTGGTTTAAGGTCTAAATATAGTCCACGATTCACTGCTGGAACGAATGGCATAGACTCAGCAAATCTCTGTGTTTGAAGTGATTAATATCCCTTCCTGATGGATACAGGGTAGTCAGGTTTTCCACTGCTTGTTTTTAACCGATCCTTTCATAACTGTGTTTTTTTTTTTGCTAGATTGTTTTTTAATATCTTCATTTTTGTCCATGACTCTGAATGTGAGTATGAGAACTTAAGGAACTAGAAATATGGCTTGTCTTTTGTTTCTTTTATTATTATTTCTCTACTCAGTACTCTTCTACGTTCAACACTTAGTTCACTTAATTTGTACTTCACTACAATGTTTAAGAGTATTTTTAAATCCTTGAAGTCTGCACATTCCATATCCACTACCGTAGATGGCTTTTTGACCCAGGCACTTTTAATAATATTTCCCCACTATTCGGAAATGTAAACATAATCAACTTGTTGAGACTTTTTCTCTATCATTCCGAAATCACTTCACTCGGCAAAATGCGTGGTCAGGCAAAAGAAATGAATGTTTTATTTCATCAAACTTCCCCATATGTACCAAAATGTAATACAAAATAAAGATAACCAAATTCTTATTTTGGCCACTTCAAGAATCTGAGAAGAACCAGAGTTTTCCTTTGTTTTGTGTTATCTGGTTGTCAGCCAACATTTTTAGTAAGCATGAACCTATTTCACAGGATCCCCGAGAAGCAATGTTTCCACATAAACATGATACCAGAATAATCATTGCAGACATGAACACCTAGATTATACCACCACAGCTGCCTGAGATAGAACACATTTTCTGGAGGTATTTTAGGTGAAGATAATGCCTGCTGTTATTCGTATGTGATAAGTACTCGTAAGTAGGACATTAAAGAGTCTTTTCTGGCATCGGTTACAGTTCTGCATCCTGGTTCTGCTTTTTTTTTTAATGATGCCTAACTGCAAATATGTATTTGTTATATGAAAGGGGTGGGCCTACGTTACACTGTTTCTAGTATTTTTTTCATATAGTGTGTGCATTTAAGAAACTGATGCCACTGATCTTATGTAGCTCTTGTGTGTGTTTTTCTTTCTACTACAGTGGCTAACATACCTAGGAAACAATATGTTTACACACAAAATTAAATTGACAAGGTTGTTTTTTTCTTCCAACTCTTCCCATTTCTTCCTCTTTTGTCCTGACATGGTACTGATGGAATGGAAAAAGAAAGTTTGTAATACTCACAGCACTTAACATTAGCCTTTTCATTGTTCAATGTATACTTAAATCCTTCACCCATTCTCTTAGCTGGAAAAAGTTTCTTAGTTTTATCACTTACATAAGCTTCACCACTATTTCTCAACCTCTTAAGTACAGACCTCTTCCAGTTTTCTCTGTTTCAATTATATATTTTTTATATTTACTCACATTAACACGTTCAATGTTGAGGGACTGGATCCGGCCCCTAGCACACTTCCCGCCAGTGCGCGTGACCCGGATCCGGCCTGCGTTGCCATGCCATTTCTAAGCAGTCAGTGTGAGCTCAGCTCTTGACCAAGACACATAGTATGTCGTACGCACCTTGAGTAGTAGTGGCGTGATATATTTTCGCTCGCCGCTCACATCTTTTGGTGATTTTTTTTACGATTGTGGCAATAGTGGGCCTATGTTATAATTTTGAATTATATTTAAATTGTTTTTATTGTGAGTGTGTGATGGCTCATTGTCGAGTTGATTTGTCCGGCAGTGATGATAAGTTTACGAGTGAAGGAAGTGCTTGCTGATTCTGAAACGGAAAGTTCGGAAAGTGAGGACGAACCAGAACTCAATCCAACCTGGTCAAATTGAACATTCGGCTAGAAGAATATATCATTTAGCAAAGAAAACAAACTGCTAGTGCCGATACTGGGAGAAAACAAGCCAACTGACTGGTTTCTATTGTTGCTTCATAATTCTTTGGAATTTGTTTGTCATGAGACAAACAATTATGCGTTAAGAACTACCTGTAGACAGTTGCAATACTTAATTTGAATTAATAAAGTAATTAACATATTTTTATTGAATCAGCGCTTTGCAGAGTAGTGGGTGAGCAGTAACGTCATCGCGTCAGTGGAATCCCCTAAGATATGACTAATACCGGGTTGATTGAGTGACGCGTAAAGAAGTGCCTGTGAGAGCGTTGCTACCAGTAAAGTTTTCGAGATGCTATAACCACGTGTAGCAAGCCTATACGAGTATGTATGCGTGTGCGGCAAGTCATTCTAATTCTAATTCTGTGTGTTTCTCATTTGGACAGGTGTGCGGGACCTATATACTTTGCGCAGTTTCCTATGCGATGTTCTATTGTTCTTGTGTATCCATTATGGGCCAAGCACAAAGGAGAACTTGCACATTATGAGATGGAAGGATGTCAATGTCAATAAACTAAATACATTTTTGGGTTTGCTGATTCATATAGGAACATTACGAATGAGCAGACTCCAAGATTATTGGAAAACTCACAGGCTTTTCAACGTTCCTGCGTTTCGACAGTATATGAGCCGGGATCGTTTTCTACTTATATTATGATGCCTACACTTTTCCCCGGCTAGACCTATCAATGATCCCTAACCCCAGTCATTAGACAGGCTGGAAAAAGTGAGACAAATTATTTATTTTTTCAACAAAAATGTCTAGTATTTATTATCCATCATGGGAACTGTCCATTGATGAAGCTATGGTACTTTGGCGGAGTCGCTTGATTTTCAAGCAGTATATAAAGGGGAAACGGCATAAGTATGGCATAAAATTTTATGCTCTAAACGAACCTGAGGGCCTCACTTTCAAATTTATTGTGTATGCCAGAGCCAACGACCAGCTGTCTGGGAAAGAACACTCTACAAAAGAGGTCATGCATCTTTTGGAGCAACTTCTGAATAATGGCCATGACGTGTTCATGGACAATTATTATAATAGTTTTGCCCTAGCGTCTAAGCTGCTGTCAGAAAACACAAGTACAGGAACACTCCGAGCTGACAGGCAGCACAACCCTCCAATTGTGAGGACGGCAATACTGCCTAAAGGTTGAACTATCGCTCAGTACGCCGGGGGAATTATGGTGGGAGGGACAAGCGAGTGGTACAATACATTTCCTCACAATTTGAGAGCACAATGGTCACTGTCACAAATAAAAGGGGCCAAGAGAAAGAAAAACCTTTGCCAACAGTGCAATATAATGCACGATGAAGTGTGTAAATAAGGTTAGGGATGCTCTTCGTAAAGAAGGTTGCATCCGTACGTAGAGAAAGTAGTCTTACTTTTCTTTACCAGATTAGGATTTTCTTCTTTAACAGTAGAGAGTGTAGTGGAACTCTTACCTGGAGGTATGTTAAGAAATGTATATAGTGAAAATAATTTTGTTGGTGGCATTTAGTGGTTTGTATATTTGCCCTTTTGTAAAAGGCAAACACGAGTTGGTCTCGTCAAGTGATTTTTTTTTTTTTTTTTTTTTTTTTTTTGTTGGTGGTTTTAGTGGTTTGTATAATTGCTCTTTTATAAATGGCAAACACGAGATGGTCTCATCAAGTAATGATTTTTGTTGGTCGTAGTTGTTTGTAATTTGCCTTTGTAAATGGCAAACACGAGTAGGTCTGGTCAAGTAATGATTTATTGTTGGTGGTTTTTAGTTGTCTGTATATTTGTCCTTTGTAAACGGCGAACAGGAGTTGGTCTCATCAAGTGATGATTATTGTGGTATTTGTCATATATATTTTTATTTATTTTGGGAGTAAAGTCATGGAATGAAATATGCAATAAATCTTTTATCAGTAGAGTAAGGATGAACCTGGCATGCTACCCAAATTCAATTTCAGGGGTTAAACAGCAACATGAAAGGTTGTAAAGTAAGTCTGGAGCTTCGTCAGCCTGATGACCGCCGCCTTGGGAGAGGCAGTTGCTCGTTGCTCTACAGAGTTAATTATTCCAGCAATTGTTTTGCGGGTGGCACCCAAACTTGTTATTTATACTTATTTTAGTCACCGTTTATTCATTTCATATTTTCAATAGCTTGCAGATGTTACAAACTCAAGGCATAACATCCTTTCGAAAGGAAAACCCTTCGCTGGTAGAAAAATTTTTTTATCCACAACATGCAATTGATCATCAATGCTTTCCACTTATACAATATGCACAATACCAAGCTTGGAAATCCGAAAATGGTTTTATACGACTTTTGCCTACAAATAGTGGAATCACTTCTGCCATCCCGTCAAGCAGAGGTAGTGCGCACTCCTCTGAGAAAGAACAACTTACATTGGTTGGTGAAAAATGATGAGCGAGACTCCAAAGGAGGAACCAAGCTCAAAAAGTGCAGGGTCTGCTATAAAGCAGGCAGTAAAAAACAATCAACTTTTGTCTGATCTGGCTGTCCAGATTTGCCGGGGCTTTGCCCAGTTGGGTGCTTTCACAAGTACCACAAAGACATGTAAGTGGACTGAACAGTGGATGGTGGGTGGAGCTGTAAATTATTGAACATAGTGAAAAAACAACATTAATAAAATTAAATGTGGTTTTTACAGTTTTCCAATTTATAACATGTCATAAACAGTAATTATTGTAATATATTTCATTATAAGATTTTCAGTAAAATAGTGATGAGTGGTGTAGCACACGGTGCTGAGGGGCCGAATCCAACCCAAAGACTTAAGACGTCTTCAGAAATTTTAATTTAGGCATGTATCATCCTTATAGGCACGTTTGGATTTTTGACAACATATGGTAAGTTTTATATAATTTTTTTCATTTTCAGCTTTTGAGGGTGGGAATGTGTAATTTGCATAGCAGCGAACGTGTTAAAGCCATTGTTTGTACCACCATACCTGCCAACTTCACAAAACCAAAACTCAGGAGATTTTGATATGAAAATCAGGAAAAATCAGGAGAAAAATTGGTGAAAACTGCTTATTCTACATGTCTTGCACAATACAGTACTATGATATTTATAACACATTGTCTCAAAGCCCGACTGTTGCTGAAACGAGGCTACAAGGCTAAAATTTACACATCTCTATTACCTCACAGGAAGTATGTGAGTGAGATGATCAGTCTCTGATAAGCCTTCCGAATATAGTATGAACTCGTGATCCACATGTGTGAATCAGTCATGCACTTAAGTGCCATTACTTAGCAAATGCATAGATTAATATAATGCATCAAGCACCTGCGCGACTATGCAAAGCGCAATGCTATTTGTATAAAATAACTAGCCGTTGTGCCCGTGCTTCGCAACGGAATTCTCAGAAAGACTGTCCTAATAGTTTTCCTAACTGAAGTTAACAAAGGTCAGTACGAATGTCATGATTAAAAGTAATGCTGTCATATGAAATATTCTATAAAATGAAAAACAGCACATTTTCTCACTTTTAAAGAAAAGTACTAGTGTCGATCTAACGGTTCAAAGTTCCAGAGCTAGAATGACCAGGCCACAGAGAGCCGCAAACACTGCTGTGTCATTATTCCATTTAAGATGATACTTGTTGTTTAAAGGGATCTAACATCTAGGTTATCGGACCCTAATGGTACAAAATGAGACTAAATGTAATGACAATTTAAAAGTCCGAAATCATCACGTGATGGTGAAGAATGAATGGACGGATATAAATTTAAAACAATTAGTGGACCTGACCCGCAAGGCCCCACATTCCCAGAAACTAGCGTTAATCAATCGTATTACTGACCAAGGGACTGCTTTAGAGCACAATCCTGAATAGATGACAGTTCTAGTCTAAAGAGGTCAAAAATCCAGGTCATCAGCCTCTCATAATGGTACTTATTGCTAGGAAAGTAGAACCATGGTATTTGTCATGTTGCGGTACTAATCAAAAGTAGCGTACACTCGCGGTATTCCACACATTATGGTACTACTCAAAGGTAATGCAATGCGCATGTGTAACACAGACCTATGGTGTTTCTCACACTGCGGCGCCATTTACAGGCAACGCAAACCTATAGTGTTCCTCACATAGGTGTACGAATCACAGGGACTCGTACTATCCCGTGGTGTTTCTCACATAGTGGGAACCAATCATAGGTAAGACAGACCCATGGTGTCGCTCAGAGTGGTACTAATCACAGGTACTGTAAAACTCACCCCGATTCACACACTGTCACTATTAATCACAAACCTATTGTGTACCTAACATGGTGGTACTACGCACAAGTAAAATCGACCTATAGTGTTCCCTGCATTGTGGTCCTAAAAGTAGTCTCATGGTTCTAATTCAAACATCCCTAGGTCGCCCCTTTTATTCGCCTCTTACTACAGGCACAGGATACCGTGGGTGTATTATTCGCCTGCATCCCTCACCTGGTGGGGAGTGTGTGGTCTGCGAGAGCTATTTCACTTCGCTCAAGTCCGCTGGCAAGCCGGTTAGGACCCCTATCCCCTACGTGGGAGTATAACCTCTCCCCCCTGCTACACCAGCGTAGTAGGTTTGTAGTTATTCCTTTTAAGTGTGCATACTGCTCATTCCAATCACTGCCTCAGAGTAGGGATCGAATAGCTGGAATACTATGATGATCCAGTGTGTTACATACCAGTAGAATCAGAAAATTTATGAAACAGAGGAATGGCATACTAAAAAAGAGAGAGATCTAACTCCCCAGCTACTTCCCGCCAATATTCAAGCAGGCCTAGTACAGGTACACAGCAGTAATCCCATCACAACAAACAATGGTCAATGTAATGTTATTGATGATCAATTTTGTGAGCTGTCTATATTGCAGGCCTTCACATTTAGTTTTCTTCCAACTCTGTGATATTAGAGCATCTAATGTAAAGCGAGTCCTCCTTTCTTTTATGACTCCCTCTAGTGTTGTTATTCAAGCAATCGTTCCTTCACGACTTTTTTTCGAATTCTTATAATCATCTTCACGATATTATTATAGTCAGTACGGTAAAACTGAATAAGACATAAATAATAAAAAATTGTACTCTCTCTTGCGTAATGTAGTACTTTTCAATATGACCAATTAGATAGGTAATTAAAAATTAAATTTTTGCACCTTTCCCCAAACTACAATTTCGAACAGGGTGAATAAAATTATTTATAGCATAAACTGTAGTTCCTTATTCCCCAACTTTACATACCGATTTTCATTAAATTCTGTTCACCCATTTTCTCGTACCTCGGGGCTGATATGGACTTTGCAACAAAAGTCCAAATTCATGAATATCTCTTATCATAGCCGGTACGGTAAAAATGTAGAAGACATACATGACAGAAAATTTAATAATATGTAACTTTGCTTGATGATAATGCTTGCTGTTTTAAGGGGCCTAACATCGAAGGTCATCTGCCCCAATATGTAACTTTAATTATGTATAGTATTTAATGATAGGGCCAATAATAACAACAAATATGTGAGAATTAAATTTTAGGCCTTCCCCTAAACTACCATTTCACTCAGCGTGAACACAATTATTTATGGCCTGGATTGTAGCGACTTATTCCCCGACTTCATATACCGATTTTCATTCAATTCTCTTCAGCCGTTTTCTCGTGATGCGCATACATACATACATACATACATAGGCCTACATAGAGTCAGACATTACGGAAAATTAAAACGAACATTTCTCCCTGTTACGGTGGTCATGGCCGGTCCAGAAATATCATTCTCTTTAAATTTTGAGCAATCTACCGATACTCTTATTTTATTTATATTGAGATAAATTAAAATTAGTAATTAGTCAGAATTGTCTCCTAAAATCTCTAGAAAAGTCGCTAGTCGTTATCATTGAAATTCTGTCACAAAATTACTAAAAGACTCCGTATCTAGCGACTTGTCTCTAGAATCGACTAGACTGATGTGAACGAACACGAACATAGCACGCGAGAACGAGAGATTGACGATCGATATACGTGTCGCGATATACAGGTTTCAATATACTGTACATCGCACATTCCTCGCATTAAAAAACGTAGGTATTTCGTTTGAAAGCGGCCAATGAGCGAAAGACTTCTGGCCGCTGGCATAAAAAATCTGAAATGGCGGGATTTGAAAACAAATGTTTGAAGTTCACCAAAAAAATAAGCTAAAATTGGGAGAAATAAGAGAATAATCGGGAGGTAGAAAAAACTGTCGAAAATCGGGAAAGTTGGCAGGTATGTACCACCAACACTAACTCTACTATTTGTACCATCACAAGGCATTTTTAGGTTAGAAAAGTAACTACATGTTACTCTTCGCTCTCCACTCCAGTTGACTCAGGCATGTGGGTTAGCCCCTTCTCTTACTAACTGTACAGCTGATTCCCAAGGTCTGATTTCTGTGTATATTTGGACAGACAAGGAACTATCCCACAATCACAAGTACCATATTTACGCGTGTATAGGCCCCACTTTTCATATTAGGTTTTTTTGCTGTTGGCTTTTACGTCGCACCGACACAGATATGTCTTATGGCGACGATGAGACAGGAAATGGCTAGGACTGGGAAGGAAGCGGCTGTGGCCTTCATTAAGGTACAGCCCCAGCATTTGCCTGGTGTGAAAATGGGAAACCATGGAAAACCACATTCAGGGCTGCCGTCAGTGGAGTTCGAACCTACTATCTCCCGAATACTGGATACTGGCCGCACTTAAGCGAGTGCAGCTATCGAGCTCGGTTTTCATATTAGGATTTTGAGACAAAAAACTAGAGTGGGGTTTATACTCAGAACAAACAAAAAAGTTCTGAAAATTTTATGAAAAATGTTATAACCTTAATTGTTACATTTGCTGAATAATACTTTGGTCATCACTAGATTCAATTTCAGTACCTGATGTAGGCCTATACCACAACGCACCATCTTCCGTTCTGTCCACTGCATTAGAAATTGACATAACCTCGAAACTTTTGCGAACAATGTCTGGAGATATTTCCTTCCATGCTGCAGCAATTCATTCACAAATCAGTGAAAGGAAAGCTCTATTAAGGCATCCAGTTGGAGTACTTTCTGCTGTGCTGCTTAGCCAGTTACGGTAAAGTCATCTCAAATTTGCCTTGAAAGGGCGGTTGATAGGAACATCGAGAAGCTTCAACATTCCAGTCATTCCACCAGGAATCACCATCATATTGCACTTTTCTTGCCGAAACTTCTCCTTTAACACCATCTGTCAAATGACCTTGAAAACTGTCAAGTACAAGCATCGAACGTGGGTGTAGGAGTCTACCCGGTTGCCAAAACCGCACTATTTTTTAACCAGTCCATGAAAAGGTCTTCAGTCAACCAGCCGTTTTGTTGCAATCGAACAATAACACCTGATGGTAACTTTTCTTTAGGGACAGTCTTAAGCTTAAAAGCAGCGTATGGTATAAGTTTGTGCCCATCAGCAGTGCTTGCTAACATCACAGTGCACTCTTGTTTTTCGCACCAGCTGTACGCACCTGAACTGTACTAGCACCAAGCTCATTTATTGTCATATCACCTGGCATATTGAAAAACACAGGTGTTTCGTCAGCATTACCAAAGGGCACCAAGTTGTAATCATTCTTCTTTTGTTTCCAAAACACGTTGAGCCACTGATGTCCGCCGCTTTGACAGATCACGTCGCTTGATAAAACACCGTACCCATCTATGGCTGGCTTTGAATTCGGTGGACAAAATGTTCTGTTTACTGGCTATCTTTCGAGCTTCACGTTGAAGCATTTCAACAGATACTAAAGAACCTTGAGCTCTTATCTTGCGCACATATTCTAGTAGCTTTGTTTCCACCTGAAGTTATTTTGCTTCTTTATGCCGAAAGGCCTGCCTGTTTATATTGGTTTTTTCAAGAGATTTCTTCTGATTCATCCAACGATGAACATTCTTAGGATCAATATTGTATTTCCTTCCTGCCTTTCTCTTACTATTTTTTCTGCATATTTCACCACCTCTAATTTGAACTCTGCTGTACAACTTGTTTGTACGAGACCCATGTTCAACCTTCACACTTCCAAAACCTTAAGTGAACAATGGTTAGGTACATACAGTACCGGTAAAACCTGTCGGGTAGGTTTGCTGGGTAGAGGAAGATGGGACTACTGTACTACTCCTTCAAGGTCACGCAGTCTGGAATTCAAGGCAGCAAAACAATTTAGTGTTGACATATTTCACAGTACCTTCACCACGAAAATGTTGAACTTTAAAAAAATTTATTTTTTTGACAAAATATTATGTCTTCAACAGTGGGGCCTACACACAGGCAGGGCCTATATACACGTAAATACAGTAGTTCACAGGACTGTTAAAAGAAGCAGCACTATGCAGAAACATGACAAATCAATTTCTGAACTTCTGTGGGTTAGCCCCTTCCTTTACTCAGGCACTCAAATATTTCAAGAAAAATGCATTTGTTAGGTATAATCGATATTACTATTTTAGTAAGGCTGTTTGAGAGGGGTAAACCAAATTGAAATACACTGCCTGACAAAAAAAAGTTAAGCACCCAGGAGTGGTCCAATATTATCCTATTTTGGTATACTGTATATGCATACCATTGATCTGTGAGTAAATGATTAGATTTACAAGGATCGGTAATGTGTAGAATGCCCACCAGACTGCATTCATGATGGCACCGTCCTGTTGTTAAGTTGTTACCAGTCAACTGCTGAGAGTCACACAGTTAAGCAAGACGTGTGGAGAGGACTACTACAGTACGAAGCACCTGCGATGCCTCGCAGATGCGTTAGGCAGCCTACCCACAAATTGACAGCATTTGACACAGGCCGCATTGTGGGACTGCATGAGGCTGGTTGGTCATATCAAGCAATTGCCAGGCATGTGGGCCATTCAGATGTCAGAGTGGCAAGATGTTGGACTCAATGGGTACACGAGGGCTCCCAATCACATCGTGCAGGTTCGGGTTGACCAAGAAACACCACCCTGAGGGAGGACTGTCGTATGGTGCGCCAAGCATTGTGGGATCCCATAACTTCGGCACCCACCATCCGCGAACATGTAATGACATTGCAAGAACGTATGATTTATAGCCTCAAATGCTTGCAGCTTTGTTCAGAGATTTAAATTAAAGGGTAACACTGCACAAGTTTCAATAGTTTTTTCCTTCACTGCTTCCCAGCAAAACACCAAAACCGAATGAATTTCAGTGTTTAAATGTAACGACAATACGTGATTACTGGATTTTAGAGAACAGCAATCTAAATATAATTTTTTTTTTTTTAACAATTTGCTTCATGCCGCACCAACACAGATGGTCTTATGGCGACGACAGGATAGGAAAGGGGCAGGAGAGGGAAGATAGTGGCCGTGGCCTTAAGGTACAGCCCCAGCATTTCCTGATGTAAAAATGGGAAACCATGGAAAACCACCTTTAGGACTATAACAAATTACACTCCTAGGGACAACCACCATGTGGTCCATAGTGGACAAAATTAAAGATCACTATCGTGCATGTACAGTTTCCAGCTGTGTCGTATATAGAGAATGAGAAAGTCTGGATAAACTTGATCCAATTTAGAAAATAAAATCTGAACGGAGCTGTTTTGGGGTCATGGCTGCAAGTTTTGATATAGAATACCTACTATGTGATAGGTATTATCAAAATAAAGTATCTTCTTGCTATGAGTTTGAAACTTTGCCACCACTGAGGCAATAGATGTGCTCAGTTGTAACTCCAGCAGCAGAAAACTTGTCTCACAATGCATGGGCAATACAACTGTGAGATGCTCACGATAAGCCTTTTATGTTTGGCATTAGTAATCTTGGACTTGAATTCTGGCCAAGTGTTCTTCCACCTGAATGCATTTTTGATCATTTTGAAGCCATTTATTTTGCATATGTCATGACATTTTGAGAAAGAAAGATATTTTTCAAAGCCCGGCATCCTATTTTTGAAGTAGAAAGTGTGTCGAGGTCTACTCGACATTCAAGTGGAAAGAGTGAAGGTGATGGGCACTGTATTAAAAGTACAGAAACAACCTTTACGGTATGCAAACAAAATAAGAACGGGAGCTGACATAAACTTGGGAACATTTTGGAAGGAGTTGAGATTTTCATAAAACCAAGAGTCTTGAGATTAAAACTTTAAAACGCCAGGAAAAATGAGTATTATTTTGATGGATGGACATAATACTTCAATGGAAGACATTGTCACAGAGATCAGATGGCATTGTTAGCTAGAATCACGGGCTCACCTTCATTACGTGTTGAGTGTGTCAGGTGATTAAGCTTTACGCATGAATGACAAGGGATGCCTTTGCCTATTTACTGTCATGTTATACAACTTCCCATATCTTTTCATTTCATTAGATATTGTTAAATAAATATATCTTTCAAACAACCTAGCCAAATATCATTCCTTCATAGTTTGTTATCCCTACCTTGCCTTGCCTGATATTAAATGTCAGCAACGAGAAGAAATTAACCGCACAACCCACCTGACATCTAACCGCCTGAGGTAAGTATCATGACATCTACTGACACAGCCGAGCTGAGGCAAATGAAGAAAACAGGTATAACACTGAAGCTCTCCTGTAGAAAAAAACCCCTTCCACTAAAAGAACAAATGTCTTTACACTACTAAGTAGCACTTACAACGGCAAGCTGTTTGTCGATTTTGACAAGTCCTTTCGGTTTTGTAACGGCGAGCTGTTTGTCAATTACGATTTTGACACAAGTCCTTTCGGTTTTGCAAGGTCCCTACCATCAAATAAGTCAATAAGTCAATCGTACCATCTCAAGTCTACTCATCGTGTGTATACTAGTTTAAACACAGCTGTGTTGCATTTGACATAACTCTTACCGTACATGTTACTCGGCAAGGTCGACTTTTTCCAACCAAGCACACAAGATGGTTATTTTAATTTTCAACACCAGGGTAACAGCTCAGCTCAGATTTTAATATTGTATGAGTAACAGTTCAGCTCCAATTTTAATATTATTGGAGTAACACTCTCCAATATCATTTCATTTCATCCGTCATTCATTATTCATTGCCCCAGAGGAGTGCGACAGGCTTCGGCAGCTGCCACAATTCCCATCCTCACCGCTCGATGGGGGTTTCATTCATTCCATTCCTGACCCGGTCGAATGACTGGAAACAGGCTGTGGATTTCATGTGTAACAGCTCAGCTCCAATTTTAATATTGAATGTGTAGAAGCTCTGCTCCAATTTTAATATTGTTTGAGTAACAGCTCAGCACCAATTTTAATATTTTAATAGTACATGCACTATTCATTTTAGATTAACACCAATAGCAATGTCACATATGACAAAATTTGAGTAATTAACTAGAAATTCACTAATTATTTATAGTATTATAGACAGAGATTTTTTGCCTCTTTTGTGTTATAATATGTAATATGAACATAATACTTTTAGAAGTGTTAATTTGATTGTATTTGCACTATAATGTATATTGTCAATTTTAGTCCATCGCTGAGGGTGACCCCTAATGGGGTCGAAACTGATCCCAATGTATAAGTGATTTGACATCATATTAAATGGTATTCAATTGGTGGACCTCCATTTTAATTTCTTATTAATGTGAATGTTTGTCAATACGGATCATGATGAAGTTTATATCGTACGATAATTTGATGGTCACAGCTATCGTGTGCAGGCATTTTTATTTTAAGCTATTTAGGATGCCTGTGCATCAATTTCAATGTTCTGTTTTACTCTGCCAGATAAAGTATCAGCTTATGTTGTTATTTTAATTACTGACCGTTAATCACTACTGATCTGCATTTAGGGCAGTCGCCCAGGTGGCAGATTCCCTATCCGTTGTTTTCCTAGCCATTTCTTAAATGATTGCAAAGAAATTGGAAATTTATTGAACATCTTCCTTGGTAAGTTATTCCAATCCCTAACTCCCCTTTCTATAAACAAATATTTGCCCCAATTTGTCCTCTTGAATTCCAACTTTATCTTCATATTGTGATCTTTCCTACTTTTAAAGACACCACTCAAACTTATTAGTCTACTGATGTCATTCCATGCCATCTCTCCACTGACAGCTCGGAATGTACCAGTTAGTCTCCTTTCTCCCATGTCTTCCCAGCCCAAACTTTGTAACATTTGTGTAACGCTACTCTTTTGTTGGAAATCACCCAGAACAAATCAAGCTGCTTTTTTTTTTTTTTTTTTTGATTTTTTCCAGTTCTTGAATCAAGTAATCCTGGTGAGGGTCCCATACACTAGAACTACATTCTAGTTGGGGTCTTACCAGAGACTTATATGCCCTCTCCTTTACATCCATACTACAACCCGGATCACTCTTGTCGAGTAAACAACTGTATCACCAGAGATATTTAACACGCCGACATCATACGACATGGAGCATTGCATGGACTTTTCTTTCCCACCCTTAAGAATCTGACTACTTCTACCCTGTTTGAACCTATGATCTTGGGATCCGGAGGATGGACACTATACCACTGATCACAGAAAGAGCATTTCAAGGTAGAACACAGCAGTGACAATGATAGGAAATGATTATATATTACAAGAATGACTTGATACTACTAACTAGTCTTGAATAGTAATTCTTAAAAAGAATTTGCATTTATAGATCCACCTTTCCAATATACATTAGACTAAATACTGAAAGTAAGTGTTGAATTTAGTCATAGAAGAATTTACAGTACGTGTTTCAAACCTTATTGGGCCATCTTCAGCTAATAATAAACACTGAAATGAGATCATTAAAGCTACACAAATATATAAAATATGATAGAAATGGTGATCGAAGAGGAACCACGTATAAGCAGAAAGCTCTTAAGGATATATATGAACCCAAGACTCCAAAGAGCAAAAGCCTTACCGAAAATCCACAAAGATGGCATTCCATTAGATTGATAAGTCAATTTCAGAAATAGCCCCACTTACAGAACCCCTCAATTTATTAACAAATTCTTAATGGAACATAATATCTTCAAGCGAACATCTGTCAAAAATACAATAGAATTTTGTATTCCAGAACACTTAAGTTACAACCTTACCACACCATACATTAATTTGACGTCCCTTTTATATAAAGCCAGAAGGCTGACATACTGTCACTCACTCACTGACTTTAAAGTTTACCCACTTCCAGATGAGCTAGGGACTTGAAATTTGGCAATCTGATAGCTATTCGGCTGTAACCCAAGGAAAAATTCCAATTTTTTTAAAATTTTTGCCCCACTCCCCTAAACAAAATGGGAGACGCCATGATGCAGTGCCATACAAAATTAAAATTTGGCAAAGTTATAGCTCCTAATCTGTAACCGATGTAGAAATTGCAACAAGTTCAAATATTTATTATTTTACCCATTAAAAAGGTCAAAATATTAAGCCAAAGTTAATGACGGTGCAGACTTTCGTTTCGAGCTCTTGTGGCTGAATGGTAATTGCTATCAATAAACTGATTGCACTTTCCATCCTAAAATGAAAATATCTACAACTTTGGTCCTGTGACTTTTTGTTGTATCTCGACTCCTCCTACCTTAGATTGAGCTTCATTTTCCTGGTTTTGGTCAATTTTGTTAAATTGACATAATTTATTTTACTGTATCACACACTCATAAGACAGATATGTGCACATTCATATGAAGACCTACTTTCATTATTCTAGCTGCCTTCAATGTATGGGAAAACGGAAGGAATACATGGAAACAGTAATCGAATTTCAGCCTAATTTATGTCCCTTAAGCAATTTATAGTGGAGCCCATGAAGATACGGCATAACCTCAAACAACAAAAATTGTAGGTCGTTACATCGTCGATTTGCCCGCCAAGTTTTAAGACTGTAGCTGTCTATTAAGTTTGCAAAATTTTTCTACTTGTGAACAGTGGACGAATTTTGACATGGATCGAAACGTCACTTCTTTCTATGGTATAAATAGCAGAGGTACAACATCATGTATAAGACAACAATGTAGACGACTAAAAGGGTCGTCTGATGCCGCAATCTGTTTCTCGATACGAAGCACCCTTTGGCAGCAATAAATTTCCAAATGAAAGTCTGCACTATTCAGCGTGCACATTCCCTGACCCTATTGGCAATCTGATAACTATTAGGCTGTAATACATACATACATACATACATACATACATAATCATTATAGACTGTTATGCATTTCAGCGTTCAGTCTGTAAGCCTTTGTGAATGTACTAAAAATCCTCTATTTGCAACTAGTGCTGTGGCTTCATTTAGTTCTATTCCTCTTATCTTTAAATCATTAGAAACTGAGTCTAACCAACATCATCTTGGTCTACCTCTACTTCTCTTACCCTCCACAACCGAGTCCATTATTATCCTAGGTAACCTATCCTCCTCCATTCGCCGCACATGACCCCACCACCAAAGTCGGTTTATACGTACAGCTTCATCCATCGATTTCATTCCTAAATTAGCCTTTACCTCCTCATTTCGAGTACCCTCCTGCCATTGTTCTCACCTGTTTGTACCAGCAATCATTCTCGCTACTTTCATGTCTGTTACTTCTAACTTATAAGATATCCCGAGTCCACCCAGATTTCGCTCCCATAAAGCAAAGTTGGTCTGAAAACAGACTGATGTAAAGATAGTTTCGTCTGGGAGCTGACTTCCTTCCTACAGAATACCGTTGATCGCAACTGCGAGCTCACTGCATTAGCTTTACTACACCTCGATTCAATCTCACTAAATTACCATCCTGGTAGAACACACAACCTAAATACTTGAAATTATGGACCTGTTCTAGTTTTTTATCACAGGCTTGCCTAACTCCTGTAAGTACCCTGAACCAAGAACTCATTCTGCCATCAATTCTCACTGAAGCCCAATTGTCAACATAAATGTCTTTGACTGATTTTAATAAACTACCTTTAATTCCATAGTCCCCCAGTATGGCGAACATCTTTTCCCTCGGTACCCTGTCATATGCTTTCTCCTGGCATATAAATAAAAATTTTAACACATATGAACTAAACGATAGGAATGATATTGACCGTGCAATTATTCACCTCTATAGTAAGGTGAATAATGCACAGAAGTATATAATTCATCTCGCCAGAAATCCAGCGCACTTGTCTACGCGCGACAATGGTGCTGGTCACATTGTCAGCAATGACAATGGCAGCAGATGTAATTTACCGCCAAATAGCGGCCTTGCATCTTGCTGCGGGGTCTAGAATAATAATAATGTTATTTGTTTTATGTCCCACTAACTACTCTTTTACGGTTTTCGGAGACGCTGAGGTGCCGGAATTTAGTCCCGCAGGAGTTCTTTTATGTGCCAGTAAATCTACCGACACGAGGCTGACGTATTTGAGCACCTTCAAATACCACCGGACTGAGCCAGGATCGAACCTGCCAAGTTGGGGTCAGAAGGCAGGCGCCTTAACCGTCTGAGCCACTCAGCCCGGCAGAATAATAATAATAATAATAATGTTCTGGACCCTCGTCAGAATGTGAGGACCGCACTGGAAACGGGACCTGGCCGGGTAATGACTACAAATGCAGGCCAGCCGCGAGTTCAGTACCGCCAAGGTACCCAAGACAACACCATGCCGGATCTCCTCAAGGATTTGATCCATATTAAAAATGCTTATAGGAAAAGATGGCGAAGATTTAGGGACCCAACTGACCAGGCGGAATACCTGGAGCTAGCCCGGGAAGTACGAAATCGATTGCTGGAAGGAAAGATTGAAAAATGGGAGGAACTTTGCCGTGGTCTCTCAGAAAACGAGTCGGATCACTAATTTTGGCGTCTTAAGTGTCAATTATCGTATACTTCAAAACGTTTCTCACATACAAACTTTAAGTTGTATATGGAGGTTGGTCTTCTTTGTGCTAGATATTATCTAAGAAAACATTCTACACTTCTAATACTGTTCGACGTACAAATCACAATTTCGCAGGTTGATAACTTCTGCGTCCTTGATGTTAACTAACGTAGGGTTTAAATAATTCCTATTCTAAACCACTTAGGGGAGAATAATCATTCCTCCAAAACCATTTGATGTAAAAACTTAGGATATATTTCACGTGCCCAGTTGACAGTGAACTTTCCAAAATGTTAAGCATTCAATTATAAATTTCAGTATAAAACCGTAGCGAAGCATTCCAGTGAATGAAACCATCAATTTAATCAACAATAACTTAAACACAGTAATCTTAGCAAATTAGAAATTTGCTTTGAGCAACACTTATTTCTCTTTTAACAATATCATTTATCAGCAAAAGGGCCTCCCTATGGGTTCACCAGCTTTGGGCATCTTGGCTGAGATATACCTTGATAATTTGGAAAATCTAAAGATAATCAACAACATTGAGATATTTCATTGCCCAAAAGATACGCTGACGATATCTTTGTCATTATTGGCCAGCTAACCATCGATAGCCAAACTTTACTAGTTCAACTTAATTTCTTATATCCCCATACAAAATTTACTGTAGAATCTGAAGTTAATAAATTCTATATTTTCACCAGAAATAACAATATTCTTGTTTTTGACATCTTCAGATTACCCACTCAAACAGTCAATGTCATCAAACAGGATTCCCTTCAGCCAGGCGTTCATAAGAAAGCCACCTTTTATAGTATGATCTACAGAGCTCATATGACACTATTCAACAAAAATTATAAAAACTAAATAAATAATATATACACTAGTGCATCTAATAATGGCTACAATAGAAATTTCATTGACAGAATCATCAATAATTTAAAAAAAAAAAAAAAAAAAAAACAAGCCAGCCACCATGCTGAAAAAGCAGCATAAGAAAAAGTGGGACTTTGTTACTTTCACCTTTGATAACAGCAATTTACATCAGATAAATGTATTTAAAAGACAGAATTTTAACATGGTATTAAAAACAACCACCAATGCCAAGCTTTTTCACAATATACACATTTTCTACTACAATAATAAATATTTGAATTCCAGCATTTACAAACTAAAATTTTTCCAATGTGACACTGACCATTAAGCAAGTTGGCTATGTGGTTCAGTTTGGGTAGCAGTGGGCTTGCATTTGGGAGACGGTGGGTTTAAATCCCACGATCGGCAGCCCTGAAGAAGGTTTTCAGTGATTTTCTGTATTCATACCAGACAAATGCTGAGGCCATACCTCAATTAAGGCAACGGCTGCTACCTTCCCAATCCTTGAGTCAGATGTGTTACTGTGATGTTAAACCACTAGTATGAAAAATACATGTAAAAATAATTCTCAATCCTCCAAACTAATTCTGAACAGCTTTGGCCTGATATCAATGTGCTATTTAAGTGAGCTCAAACCGAATACCATCAGAAGGTATGGCATAAATTCATAGAATTTTCAGTCACTCCTAACAAAAGATGAGTGGTACGTGGCTAGCATGTAATGTAAGCCTCATATATCAAAGTAAATTTTGCACTGGATAATCTGGAGGTATCAATAAGTAATTACCGTATAATGGGAAATTAACTCTCAGGTCACCTCCACACATTTTACCATGAAAATAAAACAGGAACTTACCAACTATTCCAACAGCAATACCACAGAAAAGGTTGACAAGTCCAACACTCAAGCCAGCACCAAACATCAAGTATCCAGAAAACCAGTTACTGCTTCGGAGTGATTCATTGTTTTGTAATTTATCCCAATCAAAAGGCTGTAAAGACAGATACAAAAGGACATGATAAAAGCTGCATTTTGTTTCTTTTTAATCACTCAACCTATCTCAAACAATATCTGAACATTTTACAGTGTAACATATTCAACTAGCATCATTGTAATGATGACTATTTTGTTTCAATACCTTAAAATCAAAGTCAGAACCTCTAATGGCATAAGATAAAATTTGTATTTTTAAGTTAAACAAACAAATGAAAATGTATTTGAAAACACAGCCCAGGATAACAGACATGAAAAGCTTTAAGGTTATTACCATTTAAAACCCTTGCATCAAAAATCTCAGGCCATTTGCTTAGTTACACAAAGATCGAAACACTTGAATTGAAAATTGTAAACTAGGCACATCCACTTGAAATAAAACACAAACTTTTGCACAAAGTTAATACTGTATGAATAGTTTCTTCATTAAAAACATTCAATATATCCTTGTGTATAAGGTATACCCATTTTTGTACACAGAAACTTCAAAGATTACATACAAGACATATGGCCAGCTGTAATATTTCCTTTTAAAAAAAAATAAAATGACTACTAGCATAAATTTCGGACAGTTTATTACAAAACAATTCACCAAGAAAGGATCTTGAATCCTGTACTTAAATAAGTAACCTACCTCCAGCATCCCAGAAAGTACAATAGCAGTAATCAAGCCATAGATGGCCACAGCCTCACAGAAGATCACAGAAATAAGATTTTTGGTCTTGATACGAGGGGCTTTCACTCCACCACCCACAATACTAACTCCTGTAGTATGGATTCCTCTGGAAAGAAAAATGGTACAAACTATATTGCAAGTTCAATACGAGATTAATGGAAAACACTTTATTGTTTTGGCTAATATGAAGACTAGAATTGGTACAGAAAGCAAACAAGTTTTCTTTGGGCGTCCTGGCTTGATACCACATCAATGGGTATGTGAACGAGTCTTACCAAGGATGTCAAAGAGATGGCAAATGAATGGTCTTTTTTTTTTTTCCACAATTGGCTTTACGTTGCACCGACACAGATAGGTCTTATGGTGATGATGGGATAGGACATGGCCAGGAGTTGGAAGGAAGGGGCTGTGGCCTTGAGGTACAGCCCCAGAATTCATCTGATGTTAAAATACGAAACCGCGAAATACCATCTTCAGGACTGCCAACAGTGTGGTTTGAACCCACTATATCTTGAATGCAAGCTCATAGCTGCGCACCCCTCACAACACAGCCAACTTGCTTGGTCATATTTTTTTCTCAAGCCACATTTGATAATGCTACCCTTCTGAATTTCATCTTTCTTGTGTCCTATGACTTGATAAGAGTAGGATTTCATTGTAACAGGTGTTACATTCAAACGAGTAAAAAAAGTTTACTTTCTCCACATTTATGATGATGATGATGATGATTATTATTATTATGATTTTTGTTGTTTAAAGCGGCCTAACATCTAGGTCATCGGCCCTCAATGGTGCAAAGTGAGACTAATTGTAATGACAATTTAAAAGTCCAAAATCATCCACTACCCAGTATTCAAAACGTAATGAAAAATGAATGGATGAATATGAATTTAAAACAAACCGTGGATCTGACCCGCAATGCCCCACATTCCCAGAAGCTATCGTAAAACAATAGTATTACTGACCAACGGACTGCTTCCAAAGCACAATCCTGAATCGATGATGCTTGTTGTCTGAAGAGGGCCAAAATCCAGGTCACTGGCCCCTCATGATGGTACTTACTGCTAGTAAAGTAGAACCATGGTATTTGTCATGTTGCGGGACCAATCGAAAGCAGCGTAGACTCGCGGTATTCCACACATTATGGTACTACTCACAGGTAACGTAATGCGCACATGTAACGCAGACCTATGGCATTTCTCACATTGCGGCGCCACTTACAGGCAATGCATGCCTATGGTGTTCCTCACTTAGGTGTACTAATCACAGGTACTCGTACTATCCCGTGATGTTCCTCGCGTAGTGGGTATTAATCAGGCAACGCAGACCCACGGTGGTGCTCATACAATGATACCAATCTAGGCAACGCCCAGACCCGCGGTGTTTCTCACATAATGGTACTAATTACAGGCAATGTAAGCCCATGGTGTAGTGGTACTAATCACAGGTACTGTAAATCCCATCCTGATTCACACTCTGTTGCTACTAATCACAAACCTATTGTATACCTAACAGTGGTACTACTCGCAAGTAAAGGAGACCCATGGCGTTCCCCATGTGATGGTACTAATTACAAGTAGTCCCATGGTTCTAATTTGATCATCCTTGGTTGCCCCTTTTAGTCGCCTCTTATGACAGGCAGGGGATATCATGGGTGTATTCTAGCGTAGTAGGTTTGTGGTTTCCACATCTACATATAAAATCCATTCCAATTTGGGAAAGACTATAGAAAAATTATTCTATTACATAACCATATTAATTTTGAGATAAATGAAAGCAACGGCACATTTATCCTAATAGAGGTATAAGGGCATTACAGCAATTGGACTACTTTACACTATGTACTGTACCAGGAATGCCGGAGGGCGTATTTTTTCCCCTGGAAATGTCGCCAAGTATTTGCAACAGGATGGCACAGAACAGCTGATTACAGCGTGTAAGCTAACGATATGGCGTGGAAGCTCAGAGCGAGAGGGTACGTCATCCGCTATGACGTAATCGCCACATGTAGCTGAAAGAAGTAAGTATAAATAACCACCTAATCGATACTTTATTAATGCCTAAGGCAAAATTGAATAAAATTAAAACTTACAGGACATGTTTCGACCACTTAGTGGTCCTCTTCAGCTGTATAAATAAAGAACTGAAAAGAAAAACATTATGACAATAAGCACAAATAAAAGTTCTTTGGAGACTCCTTTGATAAAAATGGAGGTCATCAGAATAGGTCATCTTGGCTCTCGTTCTTGTTTGGAAAAGATGTTTATTCTGCGCTGTCTAGAGGATCTGTCTTTGAGCGCGACCTGGTGAAGTAACGATGTGATACAGTTTGACAGTTCATGGAAAGCTCTGGAGAGAAGGGAAGTAGAGTTTTATCGTCATCTAAAATAACATGTGAGGGAGGAGGGAGATTGGACTGTGCTTCTGCGATGTCGTGTTTGATTATATCTCTCGTTCGTCTAGTCTGTTTCATGTCTACCCATTCTAAGTATTTGCTAATATTCTCATATAAGATGTTTTTATGCTCGTTTTCGTTGAGATTCTCTTCACCGTTTTCCAATTTATCAAGAACAATGTGGATGTTTTCCAGGTTGTTCATAAGATTACCTTTATTAATCATACAGATAATTTGAAGGTCCTGTTTTATATTGGTGAATTTGTGGTTGGACTCTTTCATATGGGATCCCATGGCAGAGAATCTTTTGTATCTTTCAGCATTGACGTGTTCTTGATATCTAATTGAGAAGTTCCTTCCAGATTGTCCCACGTAAGTTTTTTTACATTGAGCACAAGTCAGCTTACAAATACCCGATTCCTGGAATTCGTCATCTTTAAGTTTATTAGCTTTATTATGACTAAAGAATCTATGTTTCGTGTTGTTGTTTGTAGAGAAGGCTACCTTGGTATTGTGTTTCTTGAATAAGTTGGTGATTTTGTAAATCTTCGGGTTATTAAAGGTGAATTTTACATATCCTTTTTCTTTTTCTGAATGCTGTTTAAGTTTAATTTGTTGTTGGTATTTGCATTTAGTGATGATTTTATTGATGAATTTCAAACTGAAACCATTATGTAGAGCCTGTTGACGAATGAAAGAAAGTTCCTTTTTTCTGTCTGTTTCTGTTAGCGGAATTTCAAAGGCTCTGTTGACGAAACTATAATAAGCTGATTTCTTTTGCGAGATGGGATGTAAAGAATCACTTTTGATTGTAGTCGGGGTAAAAGTGGGTTTCCTGTATATTACACATCGATACGGTCATGAAATGGACAACTTGTAATACATGTAGCTGACTCACTATCATCTGGAACATTCCAGAAACCTTTTTATATCTTTGAAACCCATTGAGATATTAAAAAATGAAGCACATCACTGTAAAGCCCAATACTTGGATGTCACCGCGTTTTTATCTTTAAATGTGATAATATGACTAACATTCAACCAGTGCTACTTATAACCTGCAGGTTACGGAGATATTGTAGTGGAAAGAAAACCCATTTTTCTGTGAGCGAACAGCAGTGACCTTGACTGCGCATATAAGAGAAGAGCGTTCAGGAGGTAGACTCAGTTATGCATTGTAACTCAACCACGACAATGTGTCGTCCTGACACTATGTGGGTCGCGAACCTGTAACTTTGTTGTTCGTAGTGTTGTACTATTCGCCGGACTTATAAAATTTTTCAACAGTGCGTTGATATTTTGAAAATATCCAGCGTGTCAAGATTAACAAATCTCCGAAATTAACTTGGAACTTATAAAATTTTCAGCCTGTTAATGTGAACTTTAACTTATAAAATTTACCGCATGTGTATTGAATAGGTTGAACCTCTTTATTTATTATTTCAATTTTAACTGTGATACTTTTCAATACGGAACAATAAAATTTTTATCTTTAAATGTGATAATATGACTAACATTCAACCAGTGCTACTTGAGACTTATAAAATTTGTATCAATGATACTCAGGACTTAGAAAATTCTTGAGATTAACATTTTCAGTGATTAAATTTATCAGATGTCTTATTTGTGAACAGTAATACAAAACGATACAGTGAATCTTAAGGTTATTTTACCATAAATTAAGGAAATATCAACTCAGTTAAGGGAAATTAATAAATATTATTTGTTTAATATAGGTGCAGTGAAAAACCAGAAACATTTAAACATATTTTCGTGTGTGGTTAGCGATCAGAACTTCCACTTCACTCTTTAAATTCATTGTCAATCTAATACCGCAAACCCAGAGAGACTGTGACATTTTCGTGTAAACAGAATGAGTAGTACTGTGAACTGTGTAAATAGAATGAACTATGCTTTGAATTGTGTTATAAAGATAGAATTTTGAACCGTGGACTGTGCTTCGAAACTTCAAACTGTGCTTTTACTTCAAAGTGAATTCTTTGCTGGTCAAGTATCTTTACTTAGAACTATGCCTATAACTTCAACTTAAAAAGATAGACTGTGACATGAACTGTAATACTTAGTGCTATTTTACTGACTTCCAAATAAGTAGAATTGTGCTAGTTCATCACTCTTTGTACGTTAATCTGTCAATTGAACTTTCTAGTGTCAATACAATTTAACACATGACACAGAAATCTTGACCGAGTGTTGCCATTATCGTATCAACCTGAACGAGATAAGACGTGGTATGACGTGGGAGATGGTGCATGGTACGACGTGGGAGATCATACATGGTACGACGGACTGAACGTGGTACTTTGTGGGAGATGGTACATCACGACATCAATGGAGTTCATCAATGCTGTTTGCTGTACTACATTTCACCAGTTCCTGCTTAAATAATAATTCAGGTGATATGAGTGCCTTTAATTTCAAAACTTCTTAAACTGCAGAGACAGTGATAAAATTTTGAAGTCATTTCAAAGTGATAAATAATCCAGTTCAGTCACTAATTCGTAATAGACTTCATGAACTAATAACTTCATTTTTATTCAAGTCTTAATTCAAGGATTACAATATTTAAAAATTAAGAAGGTTCCTCCTATTCAATACAAAGATATTTATTAATGTGAAAGAATCACATATCGTGAACGATTAATAAATATCTTTGTATTGAATAGGAGGAACCTTCTTAATTTTTAAATATTGTAATCCCACTTCAATACGGATCATGAAATTTCTAAATATTAATTAATTCAAGGAACTAAGAAATTTCAAAGTATTCCAGAAATTTCCAGTGATATTTTTTTCAAGTGATAATAATCTTAAAAAGACTGTAGGCATTTTTCTTAAAAAGACTGTAGGCATTTTTCTTAAAAAGACTCTAGGTTTCAAATGTTAACTTCTTGAAGAAAACTAAGTTTTGTCTGATATTGAATTTTCAAAGACTCTTTTGAAGCAACATTTATTTCATAAAGAGTGATTCTTTTGACTTTCGTTTGCTACAGACATTTATTGAGAATTTTCTACAGTGCAATAATAATTATTACAAAAAGGAAGTACAATTAATTTGGTTTCACATCGAAATAATAAAGTTTTCTACGCATCATATCAATTGCATAAAGCTAGCCTTAGAAACAGAACATCTATTATTTCGCACCGCGAGTACCTTTCTCTGTACTGGCTCCTAAGAACCGAACACTACCTAGGACCCATCTCATGCTCGTTTTCCAGCAACTTTTCCTGGTACAGTACCAAACACCAGAAAATTTCTGTAAATGTTCCACATTTTTAAATTCCATAAAAATTCTGAATGATGAAAATCACCACTTAATCTCCTGATGTCATAATTTCAGGTTTATGAAGTTTTCCTTTCAGTAAAAAGCTACAAGTTCTGTAACGGGTGTTTAAAAGAATAATTATAACAGGTGTTGCACAGTACAAGCAAACGGGTAAATATTCAAAATTTCATGCAAAGTAGCAAAGAAATTATAATCTATCAACAACCTTAAATTATTTGTCAGGATATTAAGTCTGGTTCATTTTAAAAGTCTCAGCTGCCCTGCGGAAGCCCTTGTCGAGACTATACGATGCAGGCTGGTGTGCACCCATACTTTGAAAGTATCTGAAGACTAGGTGATGGCACCATCGACTTCTCTCTCTCTCTCTCTCTCTCTCTCTCTCGTATTGCTGTTATTAAGGCCTGTGCAGTTCGTCCCAGTGCGTTCAAACCTCTGTAGTCTGGCACAAGTAACAGTCTCCAAACTCTGCTGATCTGTAGGCCCTCTTCTCTCCTGCTGAAACAATTGTCATGCTTCATTATCTACCTGACCTACACTGACTGTCCATAGTGATGCCTACCATATCTACCTCCAAATTCATTCAGAGAGAGTTAGGAATTATACCAAACCTACCATTAAAAAGGGTGGCTGGATATAAATGATCTCACTTCTCCATGGAGTCCCAAAACACTTACAAAGTGATAAAAATAGTTTCTCTCAAATTCTTTAATTCTTTCCTGATGCACACTTCATAACACTTCCTTTTCCTGGACTCTGATAGTTCTATAGATAATGCAATCAATTTTATGACAAACTGCTGCTTTTAATAATACACATGACTTTTGCAAAAAATTAAAACACAGTGTTGACGTAACTAGAAGTTTTTTAACCTGAAACATGTAGATACACTGTGATAGTGTTACAACATACAGATAATTCCAATTTTATCTTGATTAATGCTTTGTTTCTTTTCTCAGTTTATGACAAAATCAGCAGCTAAGAAAGAACAACTTGCAGCTGCTTAACATTGCTGTAGTCTTTAGTGGACATGAACAGTTTGACTCCAGTATCCACATATAAATCCTAACTAGTATGAGAGAGAGGGTAATGATGATAACTACAGCTTTTCTGGGATTATTGTGAGCTAATAGCTTTATTTTTATGCATTAGTTTCCGTTTCCATTGCCTCAGCATTAGCTGTAACCGCACAACTCTAAATAATTTCACTTATCAATCTCCCACCTGTTTCACTGTTTTCCCAAGACGGTTTCAACTGAACCTTCTCCAAAACTATATTAATTTCTTATACACTGACCAGCAAAAATACTATCAATTACGCAGAGAAGCTGTAAGTCTTAATGTTTTATATTTGTAATGTTGAAAATTGTATTTATGGAATTAAAATGTTTTACTTGCTACTTTTTTAAAATTAAAGTAAGATACAATTATACCCATTGTAGAGTACTGAACTGACGGTTAAGGCATACTTACAAAGCTGCCCCTACAACTGAAAGTGCAACAGATAGTCCAATTCCAAGAGTGGCCCACATGTATGGACTTGTAGATGACAAAAACCTGTAAAGAAATATCAGATGCTTCTAAAAATGGAAAAATATGACAAACTACATATTTAACAACCCAGGGACAACAGATGAAAGTTAGAATCAAGTAAGAGTACACAATACGTGACGTTATAGTGATAGATAAAAACGGAAATGAAGTGCAGGAAAAAAGAAACTCGCAGGAATGTGGCAGGAGTATTTTTAAAATTTACTGAGGAGGAAGGTATAAGCATGGAGGATGGAAAAAACACAAAAAAAAAAAGAAAAGGACTTAAGATGGAGAGAAGTGGAGAGAAAACCCCAGAAGATTTAAAAAAACTATAGGGGAGTCACAGTGATATGACACTGTGTAAAGGTGACTGACAAGGGAACATCGGCAATGGCTGTCGCCGATCGCGATGAAACTTGGAAAACACATTGAGGTACACATAAAAAATATGTCAGCATTAATTTTGGGTGCCGACATTCATTAGGGTGTTAACTAAGGGCCCAAAAAGTTGCGACATTTCAAGTTCTGTGTGAACAGCGATGAATACCTGCTGGCCAATGCTTAGCCGGCACACTGTCTGCCTTGTGCCACACCTCTGCACCTCCTCCCCTCCTTCTGATTCGCCACCGCACGTTTCCTTTCTCCCCGCGCCTACTGTCTGCTTGGCTGTCGAAGAGAACCGGTGCTACACTTTGCGTACTCTATCTGCTTTCCTCATATCTCTCCTTTGTAATTTCCACATTGTATTAGTCAGTTTACATTTTCTGAAATGTTTATGAAAACGTTTGCAACGATTCCTTAAGCGCGATGTCGTTGAGCATGTCCAAAATTATTGTTTATTTTCAAGCAAATCACGGAAGTCACGGTGAAGAAGGTCCGCTGAACTTTTGGGAGCTGCAGCTTTATGACGCGATTGAGGGCGAGTGTTAAGCAGTCCACTGTTTTCAAATAGGTTTTGACACTCACGGGGTGATGTCACACTGTGTGACATAGGCCGTAATAACATAGACTGAAGCATGGTCTTTTGCGCTGCATATGAAATTTTAGGATTTAGCAAATACAGTAGAGATAATACGCGACACTCTACGAGATATCGAGGGACAGAGATTAGAGCTCTATCTAACGGAGTGACATGGAGTTACTGATTCTGTCGTAAGAGCACGTGTATTTGTTTGAGAGGTTTTTGGCGTTATTTATGCGTTTGCATTAAGCTGACATAAGTAAATAGTAGTGTGTGTCATTCCTTTATATCTCCTGTCAATGTGAGTGGAAAGATATGTGCTGCGTTTGGCTGCAATAACTAAATGGCAGAAGGATTCGCGGTCTTTCTTCAGTTTCCCTCGTGCCAAGAAAATGTAAGTAAACGCTGTGTTTACATATATATTCTTCCAGTAACAAAGATATTTTTAATATAGTTCCTAAACTTCTGACCTGCGTGACCCATATTTTAACTGGCTTAAAATATAATAAGCTTATTTTATTGTATTAGTGTAGCAGTTAACCTTCAATACCGATGTGTTGTTGTAGGTGTGATCTGTGGGTTTTGATTTAATTCAGGAAAATTCATATGCATGTGTGTGTGGCTGTTTGTGTTCCAAGTTACCCCATTTGGAATGCCATAATGCGTTGTCAAGCACTGAAGAAAATATGGGTGATTTTGAGAGGTTTTTGGTGTTATTTATGCGTTTGCATTAAGCTGACATAAGTAAATAGTAGTGTGTGTCATTCCTTTATATCTCCTGTGAATGTGAGTGGAAAGATATGTGCTGCGTTTGGCTGCAATAACTAAAGGGCAGAAGGATTCGCGGTCTTTCTTCAGTTTCCCTCGTGCCAAGAAAATGTAAGTAAACGCTGTGTTTACATATATATTCTTCCAGTAACAAAGATATTTTTAATATAGTTCCTAAACTTCTGACCTGCGTGACCCATATTTTAACTGGCTTAAAATATAATAAGCTTATTTTATTGTATTAGTGTAGCAGTTAACCTTCAATACCGATGTGTTGTTGTAGGTGTGATCTGTGGGTTTTGATTTAATTCAGGAAAATTCATATGCATGTGTGTGTGGCTGTTTGTGTTCCAAGTTACCCCATTTGGAATGCCATAATGCGTTGTCAAGCACTGAAGAAAATATGGGTGATTTAAGAAATGTACATATTTTGTTGAAACAATATGATGCAAATTTGCTTTATCCTAATGTAATGGCAAGTAATGCTTATAGGGAAATTTTGATTGTTTTTGCAGCTAAATTTATAGATTTTCTTTCTTTCAGTAGGGTTCAATTTAAAAGGAAAATAGTCCAGTTCTTAAGTGCAAATTCATCGAATCATGTGTGTAAGAAATGTGCCGATATTTTTATTGACAAGTGTCCTAATGTAATGATACAATTCTTTTAACTGACAAAAAAGACAAATCTAGCCATGAAAGTTCAGGCAGGTATGCTAAAGCTAAAAAAGAAATGCATAAATGAAAGATCAAGCCCTTTCACAGCAGGCCATTTCACATATTGATTATATGTCTAATTTCAGTCTTTAAATAATAACCTGTTAAATAATTCTTCATTCATTTATCCAGAATTGCTTTAGCAACTTTGAAGTTAATATTTTAGTAACACTCTTTCTAGACGTAATTTATTTATCCATTTCCGTATATACATTTCCAATGATATTTGAATTTAGCGCGAATTTCCAGGTCACGCCACTACGAGCGCCACTTGCGAACTGTCTCCCATTTTAACAAAGCTAAATCCGGGAGTGTCGCGTATTGTCTCTAATGTATTTGGTTTTAGTTTTCAGCACTGGACCGTCTGATATGTTGATACCGATAACTCTCTCGCTTTTTTTTAAACAAACATTTGTGTTCTCCGTTGTTTGAGTCAATAAATATGTATAAAACAACATGTATTTTAATCATTTTTATTTTGTTTTTCAGAGCTTATAAGTTACTGTCTTGAAGGTGACAGTCTGTATTTAGAGGCCGTTACAAGTTTGATGTACGGGTCTGATCAGTCGGAGGAACACGAAAAGGATTTTGAATATAGCGAGCCAGAACCGGGACAAATCCAAGACAGTGCCAATTCGATGGACACTGCAGACTTACAGTATAAAACAAGAGCAGTCAACTACTGGAGGAGTGGAAAACTGAAAAATCTGAAATTTGCAACTGTGCAAAAGAAATTCCGTCGTTTGCATAGTGAGGCACAGCTGTCCGCCTGGAAAAAAGTAGTGGATGAAGGAGGCTCTCTCCAAGACAAATTTGATCTCATTGCAATGGATTGCAAGAAAAAATTTGACCCGGAGTACCGTACATCCACCATCCGTGATGTCACAATCAAACAGTGGGCAATGCAAAGTGCTCACTCTCGAGGGATCCATGACTTTAAAGCGTCCTCAGGCTGGTTGTACGACTTCAAAAACAAATTTGGAATCACATCCCGAAAAATTACTGTCGTGACAGCAACGAAAAAACTTGATAGGGAAACTGACGTTACGGTGGAAGCCAAAATGTTTGTGGAAAATGTAAGAGAAAAAATACAGTTAAGTTTACACAAACCATCCCAGGTTTTTAACAGCGACCAAAGCAGCTTTAATTTGGAAATATACACTAGCAGAACGTTAGCGCGCTGAGGAGAAAAGTCGATCAGCACGGTGGTCCAATCAATTCCCTCTACTACGCACAGCTACACGATTATGCCTACCGTGTCAGCAGAAGGTGAGCTACTCTCCCCGTTGCTAATAGTTTTAAAGGAAAGAAATGGTTTTCTGGTTCCCTTGTTAAGAAAAAAATATTTTCACATAAAAATATTAATGTCGTGTGCACCATATCTGGAAAGATGGGCAAAGCAGAAGTTCAGAGATGGTATAACGACATCTTGAAACCAAGTTTACCCGATGGACAAAACATTTCATTGTTAGATTCTTTCTCTGGCCACAATGCGTTTGTTCATGGCATGGAAGTAGAAGTTGTGACGATTCCAGCTGGCGCTACAGCAGTTTGTCAGCCATTTGACGTGTATGGGTTTCGGATTTGGTGATACAGGTAATTTTGTGATAATGTTAACGAATGCCACCACAAAGTCTGTTCTGTTTTTGTGCTCGTCTGTTGTCAGCTGGGTGTCCTGGGTTTTTCCTTTGTCCTGCGCTCAGGTATAATCCTTGGCTTCTTTCACTTACTCAGGTATGAGATTTTATAACACTCAGCTGTAGTGATTTGGCAAGTGCAGACGTATTAAATGCAGTGTGCTATTCAAATGAAATAAACTGTGGCAATATACCGTTTGTTTTAGTTAGTACTGGTGTCAAACTGTTCCTAAGAAGGTTAGTTATTTTTTGCATTGAGAGAAAAGTTTAATGCCATAACAACTTTCGGCACAAATCTTAAGATAATACTGAAATACTTAAGCCGTTTCTTCTCAGCTGATGGTAACCCACAATAATGTTATTTTCTATTTCCAGCTTGGTTCATGAAATGTCTGAAGGAATGAGAATTTTAAATATATTTCAGTTGTAGGTAGTGTAAATTAACAAATTTCATCATTTTCAGAAAATAGCTTGTCATCAAATTAGCTTCGTCAAGATGATAATCCATAAGTGTACAAGCAGTACGACAGTGCAGACTTAGAGGAGGCGGCTAGATTAGCGACTGAATGTATGACAGTGCACCGAGCCTCAAAATTCAAAGGTTGTCCGTGGTCGTCTCTCAAACGATGGCTCCAAAACAGTGAAGAAAGAGGTATAGCAGAAGGTATCTTACCCAAACTTGGATTACATGCAAAATCATCCCAACGATAAACTAAACCAGTTTAATTTCCGTTCATTGTTCAATCCTGTATTTATTTCAAGTTTCTCCCATGCCAACATAACAGGTGGATTTAGAAAGGCTGGAATAGTGCCTTTTAACCAAAATGTGATCTCTTCTGTAGATTTGCTTCATCTGTCATAACTGAGAGATCTTTCTCAGAAATAAGTGAATCTGCAGACTCAAATTCCAATGTTGAGCACTTTCTTCAACTTCCCAGAGAGCCAAGACGTGAAAGGCTCACAGAAAAACAGAAGACACTTCCGCGAAGTGCCACACCCCTCCCAAGCAGCGACAGTAGTAGGAAAGAAGACTTAGCAACGCTCATGTAGACTTACTGATTCCTGGACCTTCAGGTGTAAAGTTAGATGATGATTGGATATGTGTCATATGCAAAAAATCGTACTCTAATGATTCAAAATGCAAAACTGGGGAAAAGTGGATTCAGTGCAGCTTTTGTACACATACTATGCATAAAGATTGCCAATCACAAGATACTGATGACAATTGTGTGAATGTGTCACTTGTGTTGTGAAGACTCATCATAAGACAAAATCTCCTGTGAAATGTAGTTATACAACTCCTGAAAGTAAAAAGTGTTCTAAAATAACTATCACCAAATTACCTTGCTACTATCACCAAATTAATATGTATCACCAAATAACCTGACTTAATTGAGTTGCACAAAATCATAAAGTGTTCAAGATGAAGTAATTGCAAGAAGACATTCATGATCAAAACCTTTAGCTAATGTTCTGTTCTATATGATAAATGGAATTTAAAAGAAATAAATCATGTATTTTCCCCCTTTATGTTGCTATAATCTAAAATTATCACTGAATTACCTTAATTTACCGGGCTACGACTTACGAATACCGGTATCGTGCTGCACCACCGTAACACCAACTTAAAGTTGCAATCACTGTTACATTTCCAGCTGACCCCCCCCCCCCCCCCCCCGCTCCCTCAATGGTACTACAGCCCTTGAAGGGCCTTGGCCTACCAAGCGACCGCTGCTCAGACCGAAGGCCTGCAGATTACGAAGTGCCATGTGGTCAGCACAATGAATCCTCTCAGTCGTTATTCTTGGCTTTCTAAACCGGGGCCGCTATCTCACCGTCAGACAGTTCCTTAATTGTAATTACGTAGGCTGAGTGGACCTCGAGCCAGCCCTCAGGTCCAGGTAAAAATCCCTGACCTGGCCAGGAATCGAACCCGGGGCCTCCGGGTAAGAGGCAGGTATGCTACCCCTACATCACGGGGCCAGCTGACATCTCGTCATTCAAAAACATGTGGAAGTACTCATGGTACCACAGTGGATACCTTGATGATCATCCTGGACAATTTGAACACCCAAGAAACACCACTATTGTAAAGCATAGTCCCGTGATAGAAGTATGGTGCCTGTTGTTAATTGTGTTTTGTTTCAGTTTTCTTTTCACTATTTTTTAATGTTTCGAATAGACCAAAGATTGTTTTTGTTTACTATCAGTTATTGACAGGGAGTTTGCCCGATGTAATGTATACGGAGTCAGTCAAGTTACTGTGTCGCCTTGTAATTGTTTGTTGTTGTTGTACCAGTTCGTACAATAGCCATTTAGATTTTTGCGTATGTAACTGCCTTGTACCCAGAAGAATGTAGTGTGATACCTTAATATCAGTACTTGTTGAATACACAGACCTTTGTCAGCTATACAGTAATGCAAAAGTACTGGTAAAGTAAGACTACAGGTCTGCCTGTGATTACTGTATATCTACTGCATATACAAATGCATATCTTTTTTTTTTTTTTTTTTTTTTCAAGACTTTTCTTATTATGTCAAACTTTACTACATTCCATGTCATACTCATATCAAAGTTGTCTATGCATTAAATTGATTTATATTCAACAACCATTGCTGCAATTGAAATGTGTTGTGTCTGTCACTGCAAAACATAAATAAACCGTTCAGTACAAGCACAAATAAGAACACTACCTATTTTCCTTATACCAGAGTACGCAATATGGAAAATACCAGTAGATTCAAACTCCAAGTTTATAATTGTTATTGTTGTCGTCCGCAATTTCACTTCGTTATGACAACTGATACTGTACACAAAATGGGTGGGGGGAGAAGGACATAAAGAGGATCTGGACCTGTAACCAGGTTTTGATATCTCTAGGTACCGTACCTCATTACATTCATTAAGAGATCCTCTAACCGGGCACGTAATTTATTTAAATAAAGATATTTAACGTTGTTTAAAGGTGGGTGATTTATTTTAATTAATTTCATATGTATGTCCACTCTAAAGGACACTACCAACAGCTTTAAGACGTTTTGGAAGTATATAATAATTTAAGTGTAGGTCAGACGCGGTACCCCATCCCACGTTTGACCACGTCCGGTGGTGCTTAACTTGGGGTTGTACCCATGAATATGACAACTCACCGGAATTAGCAGGAATGAAAATATAAAATTTGAATAAAATATGTGTATATTAGTTTAGGTTATTTATTATCATTATGTGTGAAACAGAACATTATTTATAGGATTTTAATAATTATAGTACGAAAAGAAGCAAAGTATAGCACCGGTCCCATTCAACAGCTAAGCAGCTGGCAAGCGCGGGGAGAAGGGAAATGTGTGGCGGCGAACCAGTTGGAGTGGGGAGGGGAGGAAGTGCAGAGGTGTGTCTCCAGGCAAGCAGTGTGCCTGCTCAGCAGGTTTTCATTGCTGATCGCACGGAACTTGAAATGTCACAACTTTTAGGCCCCTTAGTTAACGCCCTAATGAATGTAGGCACCCAAAATTGATGCCAACATCTTTTTTACGTGTACCTCAATGTGTTTTCAAGTTTCATCATGATTGACGACTTAACCATTCCCAATGTTCCCTTGTGAGAAGACTGGAGAATAGAATCAGAAAGAAGGTGGAAGAAAAGTTAAGAGGAGAGCAGTATGGCTTCAGATCAGAAAGGTCCACAGTAGATCTTATATTCACAATAAGACAACTACAAGAGCATCACTATGAGTGAGGTAAAGATCAACTGATGGCCTTATCGGAAAGCATATGATCATGTGTGCAGAAACAAGGTATGGGAAGTCTCACAGAAAAAAGGTGTTGAGAAGCAGACAATAGAAAGAGTGAGGGAGATGTATCATGGGAGTGTCAGTTGTGTGAAAGTAGGAAAGTGCTCTGTCATTTTTGCTCTTCATTGCAGTAAGGACAAGTTGATGACAAAAGTGGCAAGGAAAAATGAAAGTGATTATGTTTGCAGATGACTTGTTCATCTGGGGAGAGAAGGAAGAGGATATCCAGGAACAGTTAGATGCATGGGAAGACGAGGTGGAAAAATATGGAATGAAATTTAACGCTAAAAATAGCGAGATAGTGATCACAACTAGAAAGAATGAGAGACCTACGAGAGGGATAATGCTTGGAGGGAACAGCTTAGGAAGGTAGAGATCTTGAAGTACCTATGAAGTATGACAGAGGAAAGTGGAAGAAATAAGGAAATAATCAAGCATGGAAAACAAGCAGAAGCATTCCTGAAAAGTGTCAGAAGCCTGGTTTGGAGCAAGGATGTCCCTCAGAGAATGTACTATGTACATATTCTGACATATGCAACAGAAACGTGAGTAATGAGGCAAGAGAGCCATGACTAGGACACAGGCAAATGAAATGAAATTTCTGATAAGCAGGATAGGAGTGACAAGAATGGATAAGTTGAGAAATGAGAAGGTTCGAGATATAGTAAAAGAAGAGCCACTACAGGATAGAGGTATCTAGACTTAGATGGTATAGTCACATGAAGAGAATGACAGAGGAAAGGATACCCAGGAGGAAGCACAAAATGGAGATAACAAGAAATCGACCAAGAAGAAGACCAAGAGACAGGTGGATAATAAGAGTGGAAGAGTGTGTGCAAAGAACAGGAGAGGATTGGGCAAGAGTGAGGAGGGAGAAGTGGTGGGAAGACGAGAGGAGATGGAGAGGCTTATGTTCCAAGCGGACCTGGCCAACAGTTGGAAACTGCATATGATGATGTGTAGATGAAACCTTGCAAGTTATCTTCCTCATAGGATGCAAGATAAGCTTAATCACAAACCTATCAACTTCTAACCAGGGTGTTTTGGATTATCGGAGTATCACGTCAGGACAGTGGCGTAGCCTGCTTCTTATTGACAGGGGTACATAACCCAGCTAATTTTCAAAAAAATCTTGAGAATGTTACCTAAACACAAAATGAAATTACCAGGATGGGAGATCTAATGAACCAAACAAGTACAGAGGGGAATGAGGGGAAGAATGACTGGTACTCCTTGAAGAGACGTATAAAACATGGAAACTGTGATGCGATGCAAGTGCGGGGAAATAACTGTTCTTTTAGCCAATGTAATGCACATATCACTACTCTGCTACACACAGCTTTCATTGCTACTAAACATTCAAGCCTATGGCTTTCACATTGGGTCGGCGGATACAGGGTACATTTCAGCCTACAAGTGGCCATGGCTGATCCGTGGTCCGACACCTCTGCATTTCATCCAACCAACCGAGCAGAGGAGGGGTGGGCACGGATCTACGCCTCTGTATTCGGGAGATGGAAAGGGGCTGGTTCCCACCGTCAGCTGTCCTGGAAAGGGTTTTCCATTCTCCTGTATTAGGGCGAATGCCAGGACAGTTCCTAGTATAGGCCATGGACGCCAACCCCCTCACCTCCTCCGAACACCACCTTTACTGTGTAAAATCTCCCTGGCATGAGACGGCATTATTGCCTAGGATGCCTGCCATTGCCCTCAGGGAAAGGATGAATACTTTCAGCAGCAGCAGTTTTTTCACACTAGCGACCCATGAATACTCCCTCCCTCCCCTTTGTGGCCATAAGTTTCTACTACATATCTCGTTTGGTTCTTGCTACATCTTCTAGACTGTTATGCCTTTCAGTGTTCATTCTGCAAGCCTCTGTGAATTTACTAATCGCCACCACAATCCTCTACTTGTAACTATCTCTGTGGCTTCGTTTAGTTCAATACCTCTTATCTTTAATTCGTTGGAAACTTAGTCTAACCATTGTCATCTTGATCTCCTTCTACCCCTCTTACCCTCCATAACAGAGATCTTTATTTTTCTAGGTAACCTATCGTCCTCCATTCGCCTCACATGACCCCACCTCCTCCATTTGCCTCATATGACCCCACCACCGAAGCAGGCTTATGCGTACAACTTCATCCATCAAATTCATTCCTAACTTAACCTTTACTTCCTCAGACCAACAGACCAACGTTAAGATAGTTTGGTCCAGGAGCTGACTTCCTTCTCATAGAATAGTGTTGATCACAACTGCAAGCTCACTGCTGCGAGCTTACTGCATCAGCTTTACTGCACCTTGAGTCTATCTCACTATACCACAGTGCTGGAAGAAAACACATCCTAAATACTTGAAATTATCTACCTGTTCCAGCTTTGAATTCCCAAGCTGGCATTCAATTCTCTTGGATTTCTTGCCTACTGACATCAATTTAGTCTTAGAAAGGCTAATTTTCATACCATAGACTACTCATTGCACCTATTTTCAAATTCCAAGATATTAGACTGCAGGTTTTCACCACAATCTGCTATTAAGACCAGGTCATCAGCATAGGCCTGACTGCTTACTACATTTTCACCTAACTGAATCCCTTCCTGCCACCTTATACCTTTCAGCAGATGACCCATGTAAACTATGAACAATAAAGGTCAATTACAGCGTTGTCTAACCTCTGTAAGCACCATGAACCACAACTCATTCTACCATCAATTCCCACTACAGCCGAATTATCATCAATGCTTTTGATTGTAATAATCTACCCTTAATCCCATAGTCCCCCATTTGGCAAACATCTTTTCCCTTGGTACTCTGTCATATGTCTTCTCTAGATCTACGAAACAAATATAACCGTCTATTCCTTTCGTAGCATTTTTTAAGTACTTGCCGCATACTGAAAATCTGATTCTGAGAGCCCCTCTGTTGTCTGAAACCACAACACTGGTTTTCATCTTACGTCCTCTCAACCACTGCACTGATCGCACCCTCCCTTCCAAAATGCCAGTGAACACTTTGCCTGGTATACTGATTACCTCAATAGTTGTAATCCTTCCTGTTCCCTTGCTTATAGATAGGTGCAATTACTGCTTTTGTCCGATCTGAAGGTACCTTACTAACACTCCACACTATTCTTATTACTCTATGAAGCCATTTTATCACTGCCTTCCCAGTATACTTCACCCTTTCAGGTCAAATTTCATATATTCCTGCTGCTTTATGACAATGGAGTTTATTTACCACCCTTTCCACTTCATCAAAGGTAATTTCACCAACATCATTGTCCTTCTCCCCATGAGCTTGGTTGTTTGCGACATCACAAGGAAGATAGCCTTTTACATTGTGAAGATTTTCAAAATATTCCTTCCACCTCTCCAATGATTCCCTTGGATCTATTACGAGTTCACCTGATTTACCCAAAACACTATTTCCTCTTCCACCTCCCTTCCTAAGATTCTTTATTACTGTCCAGAAAGGTTTCCCTGATGCTTGACTCAGCCTTTCCAAGTTATCACCAAAATCTTCAGACTTCTTCCTGGATTCAACAACTATTTGTTTCACTCTTTTTCATTCTTCTACATACAATTCCCTGTCTGCATTAGTCCTTGTTTGGAGCCATTTCTGATATGCCTTGTTTTTATGTTTAAAAGCTGCTCTCACTTTATAATTCCACCAGATGTTTGCCTTTTCACATCCTTGCACACAGTTGCTCCTAGACATTACCTTGCTGTTTCTACTACAGCATCCCTGTATGCCACCCATTTTCCTGCTATATCCTGAACCTGCTTACTGTCCACTGTTCAGAAATTTTCACTAATCATATCCATGTACTTCTGTCTAACTTCCCCATTCTGGAGATTTTCTACCCTTAACTGTCTACAGGCAGATTTCACTTTCTCTATCCTAGGGCTAGAGATACTTAGTTCACTACATATCAGATCGTGGTCTGTATCATCAAAAAATCCCCAGAATACCCTCACTTTCCTAACAGACTTCCTGAATTCCAAGTTGGTTATAATATAGTCTATTATGGATCTGGTGCCCCTACCCCTCCCATGTGTGGCTATGAATAACCTTATGCTTGAAGAATGTTTTTGTAACTGCTGATCCCATACTAGCACAGAAGTCCAGCAAACACTTTCCATTTCTATTAGCTTCCATATCTTTCCCACATTTACTAATCACCCTTTCCTATCCTTCAGTTCGATTTCCAACTCTCGCATTGAAATCCCCCATTAGCACTGTTCTATCCTTGTTGACTCTATGATGTCACTCAATGCTTCATAAAACTTGTCAACTTCATCCTCATCTGCACCCTTACATGGTGAATACCATTCCCATCCTAATTCCTCCAACCACCAAATCTACCCACATCATTCACTCATTTATGTGCCTAACAGAAACTATGTTGCGTGCAATAGTATTCCTGATGAACAGTCCTACCTCACACTCTGCCCTTCCCTTTTTGACACCCGTCAAGTACACTTCATGACCTGTCTCTTCCTCGTTGTCTCCCCTAACCCCGAATATCATTATCTCCTAACACATCCTCTTTGCTGACTCAGCCAGTTCCATTTTCTTTCTTGCATAAGCCCCCCTATTAATATTGATAGTTCCCCATCTAATTCCATTTCATTCCCCAAGCTATCTCCAAGGAGTCCCTCGCCTGTCAAATGGGAGTGGGACTCCCTTACTCCCATAGGTCAAGGCTTGTTTAAAACGTTCTGAGCATACTCTATGAGAAATTCTGTGAAGCAGGATTCTACCCTTCCTTACACATAGTTCAAGTGAGGATCTTTCCTGTAACATGTCAGGGACCACTAAATGACAATATAAAAATTCACATTTATCTTATTTCTTGTAAATTAGCTGCATCCTCCTGCATTTTTGTGCAAATACATTGATGACATAGTCTTCAAAGGAAGAACTAGAGCGCACATTTTACAGAAATTTGTCTTCAATATTCATCAGTGCAAGGGCTGAGAATTTTTCTTCATGTGGGCATTGTAAAGATAATTTTTTTATTCTTCTCAAGATTTTTCTACCAAAGCACTAGTTCCTGATATGGCATGATTAAAGCTGTCAGTTTGAATGTTTCAGGAAATACTGTGGAATGTTCCATTGCTTTCCTATAATGATGCAGCTCAGAGACACTGTACTTCATATCAGGATCACCATAAATCACACAATTCACTTGTAATCCCAATTAAATAAAAAAAGACCCATAATTTATTTTAAGACTTGTAAGTAACTCCTCTAGGATGGTGTTTATTTTGGGGGGGGACTACTGGATCAAGAAAACAGAAATTGTAGCTTTGAAATTACACTAGGCCTATATCTCTCAGATACGCATTGCCTATGGTATCAATAACCTCAAAGAGCAATCAGCTATACTTACATGTGTCACCACAGGGGACACTGTCTAGATCAGGGGTTTCCAATTAGTATGAACTCAAGGGCCACATTGGAAACCTTGAGCATGATCGCGGGCCGCACTTTAATAATAGGCCAATTTTCGTAAAATTCCGCAACTAGGACAGAACTACCAGTATATAAAATAATATGCATAGTTCAATTGAAATGGAGGTTTAATAATTTTAATTGCTTAAAACACTATCTTATAATTGCATAAAAAGAGTGAAATTAAGAATAATCGCTAATATACCCAGGACGATTGAATTTTGAAGAAGAACACCCAACAATATCTGTTAATTTGAATTAATATTTGACAAATTTAAAAAATTAAAACGAAAGACAAACTAAAATTAATAATGTAGTCAAAACAAAAAGGACAATTTAGTGGGAGTAGTGTGAAGGGCACAGTGCTATACATTTATAAGGGCCTAAAAATCCCAACAATGTACTTCCAGGAGTACTTTCTTGAAAATGTTCACTATTTACCAGCCAGTACTGTGAACGAAAGAAGAACGAAGAAATGAAACCACTCCTTACACCAATGGCTTTTAAAGTATTTCTTACCTAGCTCGATAGCTGCAGTCGCTTAAGTGCGGGCAGTATCCAGTAATCGGGAAATAGTGGGATCGAGCCCCACTGTCGGCAGCCCTGAAGATGGTTTTCCGTGGTTTCCCATTTTCACACCAGGCAAATGCTGGGGCTGTACATTAATGAAGGCCACGGCCCCTTCCTTCCCATTCCTAGGCCTTTCCTATCCCATTGTCGCCATAAGACCTATCTGTGTCAGTGCGACGTAAAGCAAATAGCAAAAAAAAAAAAGTATTTCTTTTTCTTGGTATTCATTGCATGCTACGTTGAATAAAAAGGCCACAGTGAGGTTGGCATGGAATTCAAGAATTGGTATTGATCGCACTGCCATTTTAATAATGGTTAAGACCTAGAACTGGTATTTGTGAGGGTTCATTTTCTGGCAAAGTTTGGATTTTAATGTTATTAAATCAAAGAATCTATCCAGCCTAATTGAATACCAAAAAACAGGAAATAATATTAAAGATCGAATTAGTTCTGACTTTGGTCTATAAAGGATTTTAAAATGAATACATTTTTGAATGAGCTATCAAAAATATTTTTCATAAATTTTCTTCACATTTCTTAAAATACATTTTTAACGCCCTCACTGGCCACAAGGTACAGCTTCGCGGGCCGCCATTTGGAAACCCCTGGATGGATTCTCTTAGCCTGAGATTCAGTCACACTGTCATTTCCTCCCAAAATCCATTAAATTCATTTGTATAATTTTGAAAGTATTCCTTGAAATTATATAACTTTCTATTACAGCAGGAAATGTCTGACAATATTTCTGGAGCCCATGGAAGGGGACAGAGCACTGAAAGATGTTTGAAAAACTTTTAGAAATTGAAAGCAAAATCCTTGAACTTGGTTAATAAACCTGCTGCACATACAACAGTATCATCTTTCCATTCATAGTTTTCATTTTTGACTATTGACTCAAATTTTCCATGTCATAATGAAACTTCACAGAAAGGATGATGGGACCATAAGAAAGTAATGTACAGAAATTTAGCTGCCATTTCGAGCTGTCAGGTCCTAAAATCTATATGAAAATGTAAAATAAGATTGCACGTGTTAGAATATAGCTAAACGTGGACAGCCCTGGTGACCAGGTAAAGCAAACGAGTTATCTTGAGTTTTCTGTGCAAGGCAGTCGACACATTTTAGAGAGAGCAGTCATGAAACCGGCTAATGTTCTAGAGTATGCATTACGTTATTTCCATGAAAAAGGTTTCTCTCCTTCCTGTGAAATAATTTCGGGAAAAAAGCAGATGGGTCGATAAATGATTGAACTAAAATCATCCCACAGGTGCCAGCATTGTCTGGGAGTTGTGTCTGGTGAGAAATAGCGGTAGCGAAAGTGATGGTGGAAACAGCGACACCTCATCTACATTATCTGAAAGAGAAGGCAGCACACCATAGACAGGTACAAGAGATATTAAGGATCTGAGTTTGATTCCAGTCAATCCAGTGAAGCGACAATGCAGTCGCCTGACGAATCTACCAGTACATGCAATGCTTCCAGCCCACAGTAAAACATGTTGTAGATCTTATGTACAAGAGGGAAGCTGTACATTTATGGTTAAATGGGGAAGGGGTTAAGAAGCAGCTTTCACAAAAATTGTCGTAAGTTTACATCACTACAGCAACTGTGCATGTGGAATAACCAATCAGTATCTATGTCGGTAAGTCTTGTTGAACACAGGAAACTGATGTATAAAATTTTTTTTCTTGCTTTGCAGAAGCTAGAAAGTTGTAGCGGAAGATCTGCAATGAAGTCCTACAAGTGTGGGCTTTCTCAACAGGACAAAGTCATTTCAGCGCATCTACTGGCTGGTTGAGTTGCTTCGAGAAAAAGTACAGAATCAAAAGTAGAAAAATCACAAAACTTATATTCCATAAGTATCTGCAAGAAGAAGAGGAAAGCTATAAAGTCACGAAGAAATTTGTGGAAACAGCTAGTGATTTTTAGACTACACCCCTATTTCAATACACAATACAGATCAGTTTTTTGTATGAATTAAAAGTGGAAAGTACTATCGTTTGTTGGCAAGAAACATACAAAAGCTGCTGTTGAAACAGTTAGTGCGCACATACATTTGTGCACAATAATGCCTACAGTTAGTAAGACCAGTACTCTTTTTCCCAAAATTATTCACTGCACTACTTCAGGCAACAAACTTTTGGCCCGAGAGTTTCTAAGGAAGTGTTTCATACTGAAAATATAATTGTATCAACCACAAAATCAGGGAAAGTGAGAAAAAAAGGAATTCAATTATTGGTTTAAAGAAGCTTTCCACCCATTTGCCAAAGACAAGGACATTATTAAATATTTATGGTTCACAACAAATTGCACAAAAGAGAGACTTCGAGTACAAAGTGCCTGTGAAATATTGCCTTCAAACAAGTACGGAGGCCCTAATTTAATTACATCTTCTTTCTCAGAGAAATTTAAAATCTGGAAACCCCTTACGTTCAGTTTGCTGATAATGCAACATTTCGTTTCCATATTTCACGTAATAATACACTCAGAACAGTATAAATCACTAGAAATAATAGCATATTATTCATGTGCAACTCCTCATGGTGAGATGTACTGGGTGCTGTACATACCCAGGGTCACACCAAGCTCATGAAGTACACTGAGCATTTCCGAATTTTAGATGATGTACGCTGTTGTGAAATAAAACTTGCAACCAGCTTTGGCTAATTGGGGATAGTCATTCTTCAGCCGACTTGAATTTCAATCAAACTGCTTCTTGAAGGTGCAAAATATAGGTACAAGGAAACTTCATTGGCACCAAAATAACTAAATATTGGATTATTATGTTTAACTCACCTTGAAGGAGATGCCAAGGTACGTAAAACATCATCAATACACGCTACACACCTGGATAAGGATCAGTTACAACTGAGAGGGCACTGCATGAACAGCTACAATATCAACCTCCTTCCTACCAGAGATATTAACATACAATTACAATCTGAGCACAGCAGAAACTCTGACTGGGTTCCAAGCCTTAAATTTTCGGAGCACTTACATTACACAAGCATCTCCATTATAGACTGTTATCCCTTTCATCGTTCACTCTGCACACCTCTGTGAATTTACAAATCACCTCCACAATAGCCTACCTGTAACTAGCTCTGTGGCCTCGTTTAGTTCCATACCTCTTATCTTTAAATCATTGGAAAATGAGCCTAACCATCATCTAGGTCTCCCTCTACTTTTCTTATGCCGGGCTAAGTAGTTCAGATGGTAGAGCGCTGGCCTTCTGAATCCTTCTTAGCAGGTTTGATCCTGGCTCAGTCCAGTGGTATTTGAAGGTGGATTTCCTGGCAAGCAAAGGAACTCATATGGGGCAAATCTCCAGCACCTCGCCATCTCCCAAAACCATAATAGTAGTAGTTAGTGGGACGTAAAATCAATATCATCATTATTACTTTTCTTACCCTAAATGACAGTTCATTATTCTCTTTTTTTTTTGATAGTGGCTTTACGTTGCACCGAAACAGATAGGTCTTATGGTGACGATGGGATAGGAAAGGCCTAGGAGTTGGAAAGAAGCGGCCATGGCCTTAATTAAGGTACAGCCCCAGCATTTGTCTAGTGCGAAAATGGGAAACCACGGAAAACCATCTTCAGGGCTGCCAACAGTGGGTTTCGAACCCACTATCTCCCGAATGCAAGCTCACAGCTGCACGCCCCTAACCACACGGCCAACTCGCCCAGTCATTATTCTTGGTAACCTATCCTCCATTTGCCTCACATGACTCCACCACTGATGACTGTTTATGGGTACAGATTCATCAGTTGAGTTCATTCTAAGTACCCTTCTGCCATTGTCCTCATCTGTACTGGTGACCATTCTTGCTACTTTCATGTCTGTTACATACAACATTTGAATAAGGTAATCTGAGTCCACCTAGCTTTCACTCCCGTTCAGCAAAGTTGGTCAGAAAACAGACCAGTGTAAAGTTATTTTTATCTGGGACTCCTTCTTACAGAATATTGCTGATCGCAACTGAGAGCTCACTGCATTTGCTTTGCTGCACCGTGATTCAATCTCATGTACTATACTACCATCCTGGGTGAGTACACATCCAAAATACTAGAATTGTTCTACCTGTTCCAGTTTTGCATTCCTAACCTGATATTCAATTCTCTTAGGTGTCTTCCCTACTGACATCACTTAAGTCTTGGAAAGGCTAATTTTCATACCATAGGTACTCATTACACTCTCTTCAAGTTGCAAGATATTAGGCTGCAGGCTATCAGCACAGTCGTCAGCATACTCCAAACTGCTCATTACATTTCCACCTAACTGAATGCCTCCGCACCCTCCCTCCCTACTTTCAGTAAATGATACATGTAAACTATGAACAACAAAGGTGAAAGATTACAGCCTTGTCTAACCCCTGTAAATACCTCGAAACAAGAACTCAATCTACCATCAATTCTTCCTACATCCCAAATGTCAACATAAATGCCTTTGATTGATTTTAATAATCTACCCTTAACCCATTAGTGCAGAGCGTCAGAAAAATCGGACGACATAAAAAATAAAATTGTGTGATATATTATTTGCAGGGTTTTAAGCCCGCGATACTTTCTTGTGCTTCAGAAAGGCTGTAGTTAACAAGAACCAAGAATAAATCATTCTTTAACCTTACCATTCATTGTTGAATCACACTTACTGCAAGCATGGTGGCACAGTACAGAGTTTTGTGCAACACTCGAGATTTTTATTTACGAATTAACAAATATTTCCAATAATTGTAAACTTTGTTATGGACCATATTGTTGACACTCCTGTGAATCTACCGACACACAAAGGTGTGAATTATGCCTTATTATTGACGTGACAGGGGCTTGTAAATATACAGTCCTAAAAATCAGATGCTATGCACAGGGAGTCCTACTGTCTCAGACAATTGTATTCCCTTACTAGTTTGATGGTGAGTGAAATACCGGAAGTTTTGGAGGAAGAACCAAAATTTGGAGAGGAGCAGTGCATGAAACCTCCTGATGATGGGTGTGAAACGGTTGATGATTATGACAGATGAATATGAGGGTAATCTAAACTGCCTTGTTAGAAACCTAAGTATATATGAAGGGCAAACTGCTTCAGCAAAATATGAAAAAGGGAAGGCTTGGTAGTCAAAATATTACTGAAAGTTTACAGATAGAACTATAAATAATAAAAAAAAATAAAAAAAAAAGTGCAATAGGAAGCTGTCATACGAAAATAAAAGGACTCATATGTAGGATTGGGCCAGTACTCCTACTTCCAATATCTCTGATAGAAAATTCAAAAGCATTAGTAGGTCTAATTGTAACCCAAAAGAAGCAACCCTGAAGTGGACAAGATCAATCTATATCTCAATTATTAACTGACTGTTTTACTGTCTCTTCCTCCTCCCCAATCAGATGATCCACAAAATTGTGAAATTCCACTAGACTTTTTTCTCTGCCGGTGGTTATAGGATACCTTTACAACTTTCCAAATATATACAGCAATGTAAAATAAAAGGCTGAAATAATTTGGACTTGGAGGAAGTGTAGTCCTACCTCTCATTGATGCAGGTGGAACTGAATCACACAGGGGGGGGGGGCATACAATATTCTTTGACAACAACTTTACATTCCTGAAATTGGAAAGACATCTGGCTTCAAAGGGAATAAGTGCAAAAGGGACATTTCAAGTAAACCAGACAGAGAAGTGCCCCCTTCAAAGAAAGATGGACAGGAAAAAGAAGGGGATGTTATGGCTGCAGGAGTTTTGGTGGTTCGTTGTTGGTGCACTGGAATGACAAGTGTTGTCACCGCTGGTATGAACTACAAACAGATGATGCATCAAGGTGGTCCAGCAGAAAAAAATATGCAAAGTGTCTGTACCGCAATGAAAGCTGTTCAAGTCCTATAGTGGCATCCAAAGATTGGATAAGCTTGATCAGTTTGGACTTCACCCAAAATACTTCTGTGGATATCATAATTAGTAAATACATAACCATATACAGTTTACAATATTGTGATAAGGTCTTTAGTGGAAATTGTAGATGCACTTTACAGTGTAAATTGGATAAGGCAATCCAACTCTCTAACACTACCCAGCTTGAAACATTATTGTACAATACAATGCTGAGTAACTAGTGTTGTACTGACCTGAGTGCATAGCGTCCGATATATCGGATGGCCTGTGTAAATAGAACTATCACTTGTATGAACTTTCTCATTGTTGGAGCATGTTTATGCAATTATTAAGAGTAGAAATTTATAGATAACTTACAATAAAACACAACAAATTAACTTTATGCACTAATGGGTTAATCCCATAATCCCCCAGTATGGCTAACAGCTTTTACCTTGATATTGTCACTTATTGTCTTGTAGCAGGTAGGGGACCCTTTTCGGAGGCAACACTACCCAGGGAGTGGCGCCCCTGCCTATGTGAGTCCCAGAGCACACTGACCCGGTGTGTAACATCTGGTAAGGGTCCCAGCTCAGGGTTACGAGTGAAGACCTCAACGACTGCTATAGCGGAGAAGATGGACTTCGGTACGGTGGAGATGGCGGAAGAGGCAGCCCTGTATTCAGGGATTAATATGAGTACAACCTGCTGCCTTGTAGGTTGAGGTGACTGGACATCAAAGGCTAAGGGAGAAAACACTGAAAGAAAATCTCTGTCTGTGTTAGGCTCAGCAGGTCAACAGAGGGATTACTGAAGAAGTTGCTTTCAAGAATAATACGAGCCTCGGATGTAGGAATTCACGACGACGACATCAGTTTGGTGCGAATGACTGTTTACAGCCCAATGTTACACCAGCTACCCAAATCAAACGAAGACAAAGTATCAGAGTGGGAACATTAAATATCCTGATTTTGACAAACAAAACTGAAGATCTGATTGACCTCATGGAAAGGAGGAAACTTCTGATCACGGGCCTGAGTGAAACAAAGTGGAAGAAAGCTGGGAAAATGAACATCAGATTGGACTATAGACACTACTGGTCTGGAAATGAAGTAGAGTCTAAGAATGGAGTACGATTTTTAATACATAAAGACATAGATGCCTGTAGTGAAGTTGAGTTTGTTAGTGAAAGGATAATTAAGTTATCTGTGAACTTAGGAGGGGAAAAAGTACAATGTGATCCAAGTATATGCTCCACAGGTAGGATGCTCAAGAGAGGAAAGGGCGAACTTCCTTAATAACTTGGAAGAACACACTGAATGTAACAACCCAATTGAAATGGGTGATTTTAATTCACAAGTTGGCTCACAACGAACAGGGTATGAATCCACACTGGGCCCTCATGGAATGAGAATTAGAAATGAAGAGGGAGAATATATGCTAGATCTATGCATGAAAAACAACCTGATAGTGAGTAACATTTGGTTCAAGAAAAGGAACTCTAATAAAATCACAAGATATAGCTAGGATGATAACATAGGTACAGTAATAGATTATATTCTGATAGATCAAAATGTATGGAAAAATGTCAATGATGTCAAGGTCATTCCAAGTGAAGACCTTGATGGAGACCATAGATTGTTTGTTGCAGTTATTGCAGAGAAATGACCTCCCAAAGTCTGTAACAAAAGAGTCCCAAAAATAAAAACTTGGCTACTAACCGAGCCAAGTGTAAAGAAAGAATTCAGGGAAGGTATCCGCAGGTTGTTGCCGACAGAAGAACTGAAATTGGTAAATGAAGAATGGGATACTCTAAAGAAGGTTGTGGTTGGTACAGCAGAAAAATTATGTGGCGACAGAGTCAAATAAGAAAACCTAAAGAAACTGCCTGGTGGAATGATGATATTAAAAAGGCTATCAATGACAGAAACCGTGCAAGAAGATCCTTATATCAAGTAAGAACACAGGGAGATCAACATGAAATAGAGGAGAAGCTGTCACTTTACAGAAAGAAAAAAATACAGGTCAAACAGTTGGTTGTAGCTGAAAAGCAGAAATGCAAGGAAGATCTTTCTACCAAAATAACACAGGATGGAAATAAAAAACTGTTATACAGTATTGTTAAGAATAGAAGAACTCAAAATGAATCTATCCAATCTGTAGAACTTCCTAATGGTGAGGTGACTAGGGATAAAAGCAAAATATTACAGGCGTTCCAAAGGCACTTTGAAACTTTGCTGAACTGTTATGAAAATGTCATTCCATTAGGTGATGAACCTTATGATTTTGGCAGCACAAATACCACTAGTCTGACATGGTTGGATGTAAAGACAGCAATATCTAAGCTGAAAAACAACACATCAACTGGATCAGATGAATTAAGTGTTGAGATGATCAAAGCACTACGAGAGGTTGGACAACAGTGGATGTACAGGGTACTAAATAGAATCTGGAAAGAGAATGTAATACCCAATGACTGGAAGCAAGGAGTCATCATCCCATTGTTGAAAAAAGATGATAGAAAGAAATGTACGAACTACAGAGGTATAACTCTGCTGTCACATGGCCTCAAAAACTACGAATCCATCCTTGAGAGCAGCATTAGAAATTACGTTGAACCTACACTTGAGGAGGAACAACATGGATTTAGACCTCATAAATCAACTACAGACCTCATTTTTGCCACCAGAATGCTCTACGAGAACTATTGAGAGAAAGGTAAAACACTTATAACTGCTTTTCTGGACATCGAGAAAGCATATGACCATGTACCATGCAGGCATATATGAGAATGTTTGAGACATACTGTAAGAAAGTGCCCGATGACATAGCAAGAGTACAACAATTATATGATGAAACCAAGTGTTGTGTCCAGGTCCATGATGGAAGGTCAGGTTGGTTCGAAACGAACAGTGGAGTCCAGCAAGGAAGTTGTCTTTCACCACTTCTCTTCATAATCACAATGGATGAAGTTTTAAAAGCGGTTAAAAGAAAGGATCCAACATCCAATGCCCTGGTGTCTGCTGATGATGTAATGGTACAGGGTGAGACAGAAGTGGAAGTACAAACTAGACTAGATCTCTGGCATGAAGCTTTTACAACCTTAGGTCTCAAAATCAGCAAAATGAAGACAGTTAGCTTGGTGATGAGTAGAAACTCTCCAATTGTTCATCTAAGAATTGGAGATGAGGAGATGGATATTGCACATAACTTTCAGTATTTAGGTAGTGTCATCAGACAATACCATACATCAAGAGATTAGCAACAGAATACAGAAAGCTTCCAAATTCTATCAAGCTGTACGTCAAATACTTTGGGATGAAACACTTCCGTTAGTTTCCAAGATCAGCTTGTACAAAATATATCTAGTACCTATACTGATGTATGGCCTGGAAGCAGCAACACATACTGGACCAACAAAGAGTCGTCTTCAGGCAACAGAAATGAAGTTCCTCCATTCTTGTCTACAAAAAACAAAAATGGATAAAATAAGAAACGTGGATATCCGACAACAGCTTGGAATTGGAAAGAAGCTTGCTGGAGGCTCTAGAAGTGAAGAGATTTCAATGGTATGATCACATGAAAAGAATGGACGCTCACAGGACTCCTCGAACATACTTTGAACACAATGTTCTTGGGAAGAGACCAAGAGGAAGACCTTGTGATGTTTGGAAAAAACAGATATTGAAGGACCTTGAAATTAGATATGTGAACTGGCATGAGCAGCATCTGTGGATGGATAGGACAAACTTGAGGAGGCTTGTATACAACCGCACCCGGCTTGCTGGAGCGAAGAAATGATGATGATTGTCACGTTCCTTCTCCACGTCAACGAAACAAACATAACTGTCTATTCCTCTTGTAGCATTTTTCAATTACTTGACATATACTGAAAATCTGATCCTGACAGCCCCTATGCAGTCTGAAACCATACTGGTTTTCATCCAACTTACTCTCAACCACTGATCACACCCTTCCTTCCAAAATGCCAGTGAACACCTTGCCTGGTATACTGATCGATGAAATACCTTGATAGTTGTTGCAATCCTTCCTGTTCCTTGTTAATAGATAGGTGCAACTACTACTTTTGTCCAATCATAAGGTACCTTCCTAACACTCCATGCTACATGCTAATCTTATTGCTATACGAAGCCATTTCCTCCCTGCCTTTCCATGTGGCAGGTTTTGTAGAGAAAAATGTGTTGTATTTATTGTATTTAGACCTTTTGTAGAGAAAGAAAAGAGAAAAATGTGCTGCATTTGGACATGTAACTATGGCTAAATTGTAAAGGCTTATCATTATTGTTAGGTGATTTTCTGGAACATTGTGAAAACATCGTGACTTGGACTTTCGGAACAGGGGGTGTCTGCCCTTGTCAATTCTAGTAGCATGTTCTAGTAGTGTACAAGTTTCGTAAGATGAAAAGTTCTCGATAAATATTTCAGCTGGAGAAAATAACAGGGGTTTTGACTGGTGGATATGGGTGGCGGAGGTAAGCTTCTGTGGCCTGATTGGTTACCTGGTGATCGGACCGGGGCCAGCCTCGGCCTCCTCAAGAGAGCAAGGCAAGATTTCGTGGTCTTTTCGGTTCTCGTCAGTCTAGCGAGCAGACACACTTCGACAATCCTCCCACCCGGGATGACCTGCCTTGGGGTAAGCACTGTTGGTTTCTTTTCCATCTTAGTTTATATTTAATGTTTGCTTTTCTTTTCACATAGGACTTTACCCTTTCCCGCCCGGACTCGTCACCCAATTATTAAGATGCCTTAGCTATTTCAGCTGGGCCCCACTGCTGATTTGGAGGCAATTCCCATTTTCTCGCTTTGGTAACTGTGTAATTAATGGATAAATTTCATTTCCCTCGGGGTTGTTTCCCGTAACATTGTGTCACCTGATGTATGCTAGTTGTTCCTCTACTTCACACCAGAAGTGTTTTTGGTTGGGAGTAGGTTTAGCTAGCCTCTGCATCAAGTTTTATCATTTCTGGTCTCCCTCTTGTTTCCATTATGTATTATTTTAATACCATGTGGTTCCTATTACCTTTAATCATTGTATTCTGAAGGTTGCATTCCATAAAGTATCTTTCGGTTAGCCTCTTTGACGTAAGAGAATAGGCCTTGGTAAATTACTCCTGAACTCTTATATTTTGACCTATGCAACTTGAATTTTGAATTACTTAATTTTTTGTTTGTAATGTTTATTTTTGAAAAAATATTAACAGATTAAGGGATCACCATTGATTTTTCTTAAAATCCGCAACCTACGTATCCCCTCGGCCCTGGTAGGGTTCCCATGCCTGCTCCACATCCATCCTTATAGTCGTCACGTTGCCCAAACTGATGATTATTTGTTTAAATTTTTTGATGCAGTCTATCCGGTATTTTGGTTTGTCTTAAAGGTGTCCAAATTCCGTGTAACTTAAGTTTTATCCTTTTTTATTATTATTTACCATGTGCTGTGTAACTAGTTGCCAGTTACAGTTGTTGCAATCCTTCCTGTTCCTTGTTAATAGATAGGTGCAACTACTACCTTTGTCCAATCATAAGGTACCTTCCTAACACTCCATGCTAATCTTATTGCTATACGAAGCCATTTCCTCCCTGCCTTTCCAGGATATTTCACCATTTCAGGTCTAATTTCATCTGTTCCTGCTGATTTATGACATTGGAGTTCATTTATCATCCTTTCCACTTCCTCGGGCGTAATTTCAGTCACATCTGCATATGAGCTAGGTTGTTAACGACATCAAGAGAAAGATTTCCTTCATGCTATGTTGAGAAGATTTTCAAACTATTCTTTCCACCTGGCCAGTGATTTCCTGGATTCTGTTATGAGTTCACCTGATTTAACCAAATATTATTCATTTCCTTTTTCCCTCCCTTTCTAAGATTATTTATTACTGACCAGAGAGGTTTCCTTGACACTTGACCTAGCCTTTCCAGGTTATTACTGAAATCTTCCCATGACTTCATGGATTCAACAATTTTTTTTGCATTGTTTCCTCCATCTATGTACAATTCCCTGTCTGCTTCAGTCCTTGTTTGGAGCTATTTCTGATAGACATCACATGCCCTCACTTCATCATTCCACCAATAGGATTGCTTTTTCTCATCTTTGAACTTAGTTGTTCCTTGCTGCTTCCTCTACAGCAACCCTGTATGCAACCCATTTTATTTCTGTACCAGTTTATCTAGTGGATGGCTTTATTATTATAAAGAAAACTTATAAAATTATCTTTGGGGTTACATGTTTATATAAGGTGGACTCCTTGTTCAGCACAGTAAAATGGAGAAGGAAACTATCTGAATACCCTATGGAAGACCTGGCTCTTTATTTCTCACGACTCTCCAACGCCAAAAAGAACCCTTGATACGAGTGTTCTGGTCAGTATTGGAAAGTGAGGGTGATGTCAGAAAGCTTTTTTCTTTTTTTGCTATTTGCTTTATGTTGCACCGACACAGATAGGTCTTATGGCGACGATGGGATAGAAAAGGCCTAGGAGTGGGAAGGAAGCGGCCGTGACCCTAATTAAGGTACAGCCCCAGCATTTGCCTGGTGTGAAAAATGGGGAAACCACAGAAAACCATCTTCAGGGCTGCCAACAGTGGGGTTCGAACCCATTATCTCCCGGATGCAGGCTCACAGCTGCAAGACCCTAACGGCATGACCAACTCGCCCGGTGATGTTAGAAAGAACTCTAGTTTCTGGTCAGTATTAGAGAGTGTGAGAAATTTCCACTCTCAAGTAAGAGATGCAAAGGCTGTTCTGTTTGAAATTCTGGACGTGACTGGTCATTTGGTTCCGTTGTTCTGGAAAGGTGATGCATGCAAACTGGGAGGTTTAGGTGTTAAGATGCGAAGTTAGTGTTTTGATTTTCATCTTGGTTTTCAGTTTAGGTGGATGTGCCTATTCTGGCTCTTGCTCCAGAGGGGAGTTCAAGCCCAGGTAAGGGGATAGTGTAAGCTGTATTTTTTTTAAACATGTCTTAACTTATATAACTCGCAGGAATTCTACGGGGTAGCCTCGCATCTTCCGATGATTTAATTTATTTAAAATAGTGCTTTTCAATGCTATGATATAACTTGTTTTGGGAGCAGGCAACCTTACTATACAAATTTAATGTACATCGTATCTTTCTTTGTTTGCCTGTTTCTGGTAGAAACTCACTATATAATGGAATTTTAAATTCTACACCAAGTCCAACCATAGATTGTGTTGCCTCACAGCACACATACAGGTATTTTGGTAGGTCATGCTGATGTTTTCATGATCCCCTTGATGTTCTTTTGTGTTAGTACTTTTGTTAAATTATCTACCTTTCTTTTTTTTACAATTTGCTTTATGTCGCACCGACATTGATAGGTCTTATGGCAATGATGGGACAGGAAAGGGCTAGGAGTGGGAAGGAAGTGTCCGTGGCCTTAAGGTACAGTCCCAGCATTTGCCTGGTGTGAAAATGGGAAACCATGGAAAACCATCTTCAGGGCTGCCGGCAGTGGGGTTCGAACCCACTATCTCCCGAATACTGGACACTGGCCAAACTTAAACAACTGCAGCTATCAAGCTCGGTCTACCTTTCTTTAACAACTACCTTCCTGCGATTTAAAATATCCCTTTGATGATAATATTTTAAGCCAGGGCAATTTGTATCAGAAGGGTCATTGAGAAAGCATACGATAGTGTACCAAGGGAAAGAATTTGGCAATGCATGAAAGAACTTCAAGTGCGAGACAGCCTCATAGACAAAGTGAAAATGTTGTATAGTGGGAACAGAAGCTGTGTTCAAGTAGGATGTGGTTTGTCGGACTGGTTTGAAACAAAGAGAGGAGTGCAGCAGGGCAGCTCATTGTCACCACTTCTATTTATTATTGTAATGGATGTAGTAATGAAATCAATTAAAAGGAAAAAACATGGAGATATCAAAGCCTTCACATTTGCAGATGATGTTGCAATCTGGAGTGACTCAGAAGAGGAATTGGGAGAGAGAATACAAAGCTGGAATGAGGAGTTTAAGAAATATGGTTTAAACATCAGCAAGACCAAGACGGTGGTGATGAAAGTGTATGGGGAAGGAGCAGAACCAATAGTCATGTTAAATGAAGCTCAACTGGACAGCGTGCCAGTTTTCAAATACTTGGGTAGCGTTATATCAAATGACAACCTAGCAAAACATGAGGTGAACAATCGAATCAATAAGGCAACACAATTTTACCACCAGGTAAGACACCTGCTGTGGGATGAGCAAATACCCATGAAAACAAAAATGACATTGTACAAGTCCTATTATACACCAATTCTTACGTACAGTCTCGAAACCACAATACTGACCAATAGAGATAATTCCAAACTTCAGGCAGCTGAAATGAAATTCCTACGCACTATGATCCAGAAAACCAGGAAAGACAACATTAGGAATGAGAAAATTAGAGAAGAAGTAGGAATAGATGATTCTCTCCTCAATAAGATTCAGATATCAAGACTGAAGTGGTTTGGTCACATGAAGAGGATGCCAATAAACAGAACTGCAAGGAAGGAATTTGACAGAAAGGTAGAAGGAAGACGACCCGTGGGAAGGCCACGAAGGAAATGGATAGATTTAGTTAAGAGCGATGTACTGCTGAGAGGTCATGATTGGGACAAGTTGGTGGAGGAAGAATGGTACAAGGACAGGATGAGATGGAGGAGGCTCATATACCACACCCAGGAAACTGGAGATGGTTTAGGATGATGATGATGATGATGAGGGTCAACACTCAGGTTCCTAGGGCAGGGCCACAAACACTCACATGCCTGTGGACACAACGGTCAAGTTGATTGGTTGCCATCAATGTTTTCTAAAGTAGTATCTTAATGTAATGTTTACTGTTTTATAGTCCTGGACCCCAATGGTCACCTAATTTGTAAGGCAGGCATCGATTCTGGTTTAATAAAATAAATCATATTGTTACGGATACATCTTTGTCTGTTTCATTACTCCAATTTATTATAGGATAACCCAATAAATGCACACGCACGCACACACACACACACACACACACACACACACACACATAAACAAGTCTAATTAACCATGGATGGCCACACTTATTAATTACAGTCTATTTACTCATACAAATCCCTCTTCCTCATGGCGCAGCAGGCGGTTTTTCACTAAGTCCAGTGACTATAATGGACAAAATTATTATCTATCACAGTTCAGCTGGGAGGAGATGATTCAAAATGTATCAATTGATAAAGCAGTAGAAATCTTCTATTCAATACTACATTATGGCATGGAACTTTACATCCCTATACGGAATTTTAAGACTCCCAAATTCCCAAAGTGGTTTAATCATAAATTGAAGTCCCTGATTATTGAAAAGAAGAAAGCACACAAGCGATACAAAATATCAGGTCTCAGTAGTGATTATCAGCATTTCTCAAAATTAAGAAATGAATGCAAGTCTGAATCTAAATCTTGCTATACAATGTATGTCTCCAACTGTGAACAAAGTATTACTTCCAATCCACAGAAATTCTGGCAATATCTAAGCTCTAAAAGGTCATGTAATAATATTCCTTCAACAATGCATCTTAATGAAGTTACAGCCGATACTGGAGAAAATATTGTCAGTCTTTTTGCTAACCACTTTTCATCTGTTTATTCTTCTTATCAGAATAGTAGTAGTGTCATATGATTATCCTTTCTCTGTCAATCTATCAGTTATAAACATTAGTAAGGCAGAAATTTACAACAAACTGATATCTCTGGAATTAAAGAAAACTGTCGGACCTGATGGTGTTTCAACGTACCTGCTCAAGTACTGCTCATTCATTTTATGTGACACACTCTTTTATCTGTTCAACTTATCACTGAACCAAGGCGTTTTTCCAGTGGAATGGAAGAAAGGATTTGTTAGTCCAGTTTTCAAAAATGGTGATAAAACTGACATAAAACAATATAGACCAGTTATAATTTCTTCTCATATTTCCAAAATTTTTTACTCAATAATTCTTGACAAAATCACACCTCTCTTTAGAAACATCATTGATGAGCAACATGGATTCTTTTCAGGACGGTCAACCTGTAGCAATCTTTTATTCTATCAGTTCCTCTTGGATGCAATAGAGAACCACTCCCAAGTGGACTGCATTTATACAGACTTCTCAAAAGCTTTTGACACTGTCGACCACGATATCTTGCTGCAAAAACTAACAGGCTACGGAATTAATGGGCCTCTCCTCTCATGGTTTGAACCGTATCTTAAAAATCGCCTGCAGATTGTTAAAATAAGGAATCATTTTTCTGCACCTATTATTGTTACCAGTGGAGTTCCTCAAGGGTCTCACATTGCACCACTACTTTTTACTCTCTACATAAATGACATTAAAAATATACTTAAGAATTCTGAATTGCTTTTGTTTGCTGACGATGCAAAAAAATTTATGCAAATTAATTGTCCACTTGATTGTTTAGAACTTCAAGAAGATTTACATCATCTGGAAAAGTATTGCATTCAAAATGGGCTGAAACTTAATCATGAGAAATGTAAAATAATATCGTTTTTTAAAAACAAGAAGAAAATATCATTTCAGTACAAATTTAGTAATAACATTCTAACTCCTGTTTCACAAGTTAATGACCGTGGTGTTTTATTCAGTTATAACCTATCGTTTAATGAACATATTGAAAATATTTGTAAGAAAGCATTTCAAAGATTGGGTTGCATTACTAGATATAATAGAGAATTTTCAAACTTAGCTACCTATCGATTGCTGTATGTGTCTATGGTACGCCCTATACTAGAATACTGTACACCTGTTTGGAACCCTTCTCATCAGACCTCTATCCATAGATTAGATTCAGTACAACATAAATTTATTTGTTTATATTCATTCTCATATGATAATGTTGATTATACATCCTTACAACAGTCTTTAAATATGCATAGCCTGTCACAACGCCGTGAATTATTGGATACACTCTTCATTTTAAAACTGCTTCATTCCTTGGTGAATTGTCCACAACTCTTTGCAAAAATTAACGTACATGTACCAGACAGACGCACAAGGTTCAAGAATACATTGTCTACAAATTGGCATAGAACTAACTACGCATTCAATGGGCCAATTGAACGAATGTCAAGATCTCTAAACAAACTGGATATTGATATATTTAACAGCTCATTGTCAAAATTGAGAAATTGCTTACATAATCTCCAAATTTGACTATTATTTTCCTGTGATTACTTGTAATATAACCTGTGTATATATCTGTACATATTTTTCTACTTATACTCCATTGAACTTTCTTTTTAGTGTGTTTTGTTTATTCTTCTCTACTGTTATGTAAAATGGTATTACCGTTAATAAAGTATTATTATTATTATTATTATTATTATTATTATTATTATTATTATTACTACCTCATACAGTAGCTCTGTGTAGAGAACTGAATCTGAACACAGGGCTACAGACCACTCGCCACATGATGACTGTTCGTTGGTTCGATTCCACAGACAGTCCAGTAGTTCACACAGTCACATGCAGTGAACAAACTGAATGAACAAAGTGAACAACTCAACAGTATTCAACAGTAGAACGATACATCAGTGAACATTAACACAGGTCCATTTACTATCACACTCGCGATAGCAGCTTCCCTCGCTGACACACGCCACGCCACAGCCCACAGAAATAGACGAACACACAGTACAGTCTTCCGTTCCATTGTCTCCAGCCCACCCACTCAGTGGTCTCTCCGACACCACAACAACCGTTCCTCGTTCAGACAGTAGCAACAGCCAACACATCTGTCGTCCTAAGCCCAACCACCGAACTCTAATACACCGAGTCTCTCAATGACTTCAACATGAAGCCAAACTGCCACCGACTGTCCGCGGCTAGCCTCCCTTTTTATAGCTCAAGTGATTTCAGCCAGAATGTTTGCGAGGTGATTAGAGGCAGAACATTCCCACTGACTCCAAGAAAGTCACAGATAAGCCGGCCGACGAGAACAATAGCCGGAAAGGCCGGCCCCACCCAACAAGCCGGCTGGGAGATCCCAGGTCGTCCGAATACTAGCCCCTTCCTGGAAGTACTGAAAGGGGCTACCACAGGGTTGGCATGTAACAATATCTCCAAATCATTTTGTGGATGTTAATGAGCACTCAGCATCAAAGGTGCCTGTTAAAGCTGTTGATGTTTAACATCAATTTTTTGAAGGCTTTTAAGGAATTTTATGTTTCAAACTGTATTTTAAGGAACCTCAACCAGGTTCAAGAAAGAGTCAGCAAGTTACGTTATTGGCAGGGTTGTTCAGCACCTTCCGCATCCTGCTGTCAGTCAGTTCATATCGCATTTAGTTGCCCTTGCATTTGTATATTTTGTTTTTTCTTTCTTTGGTTTCTTATTTTATTGTTTTTATGCGTATGTTACCCACGCAGTACGCTACATCTTGAGCCTATTTTATTCTTTGGAAATTTTCACTAATCATATCCATGTATTTCCTTGTTCTGGATATTCTCTACCCTCATTCGTCTGCAGACAGATTTCACTTTCTCTATCCTAGGCCTCATGTGTAGCACTGAACAGCCATATGTTCAAAGAATGTATTCATAAATTTAATTCCACATTAGCACAGAAGTTCAGTAATCGCGTCCCATTCCTATTAGCTTCCGTATCTTGCCTACATTTACCCATCACCTTCTCATATCCTTCAGTTCTATTTCCAACTCTCACATTCAAATCGCCCCTTAACACTATCTTATTCTTGCTGTTGACCCTGACTATGATATCACTCAGTGCTTCATAAAACTTATCAACTTCATCCTCATCTGCACGCTAACATGGTGAATAGCTTGAGACAATTCTCATCCCAATTCCCCCAAATGCTAACTCTACCCACGCCACTCATTCATTTATGTGATTAACAGAAACTATGTTGCATGCAATAGTATTCGTAATGAACAGTCCTACCACACCCTGCCCTTCCCTTTTTAACACCTGTTAAGAACATTTTATAATCTCTCTCTTCCTCGTTATCTCCCCTTAAATGAATATCATTAACTCCTAATACATCCAGATGCATCTTCCTTGCTGACTCAGCCAGTTTTACTTTCTTCAGCAAGTCCCATTATATTAATAGCTCCCCAACAAATTCCATTTTCTTTGCCAACTCAGAGCAGTTAAAGAAAGAAAGCAACCATGGATGACAGTGGTAGAAGGGACATATCTGAGTAAGGAGGGAAAAATTCTCCATAATCTAAAATTAAATACAGAAGGTTGTTTGGGATCTCTGGGGATGGTATTTGAAGGGTAATTAGCTTATGAATAGCCATGTGTCCTCCAACGAACATGTCCAACTGGAATGCCAGCATTTCTAGCTATAGCCCGACAACATACAGAATGTCAGTAAAAGGAATTGCACGTATTCCAGTTTCCATCTCCATTCTCTCTAAGAACAGATGAGTCGAACGAGAGGTGTGGCTGGATGCTTTACCTAGATGTACCCAAACCTGATTTTTCGCCCTTCCATACAGTGCTGGCATATCTGTTGTAAATGGATGTTAAAACCACTTGCTGATATTATGTAGAGTTCACCTTCACATTAGTAGCAACACTGAGAATGATTAACTTGTCATTGTAGCAGTATCTAGCGATGGTCATGAAACCCCTTGGAAAACTTTCCTGGAATTCTTTATACAATGTTTGATAAAAAAATTTGTCTCTAGGGCAGTAGTAAATCGAGCAGTGTTTGTTACAATCACTAAGCTACACATGCTTCGTCTAATGTCACCATATTTTTCCATCTGTCTCCTGCCAGAGAGGCCTCATAACTTTCTTGTGTTAGTGCAATGTTCCAATACATGATAAGGCAACAGCTTGTGAACTGGGCGCTTATGCTGCTTTTCTAACTGCAAGTCCTTGTTGATTATGGTGTTAACTGTTGAAACAGACATCCCAACTTACATGTGATAGTCCTTTGGGAAGCAGAGTTACCACCTGAGACAAGGGCCCTCACTTTCCTCACCACTTCTGGGGTCTGGCTGGTGGCTGGTTGTGGATTTACCTGTTTTTTTCCCTCTGCTATTAAGCCCAGTCGGCCTCTGCCTTTTTTATTCAATACAGCACTGATCCCATGCTTTGAAACCAAGAAATAACGCTTCTTGCACATTCCTTGGATTGCAGAACAGCTATATTTAGCATCGGAAAGGGCTGTGATGGAGCCCTCCCAGTAAGGGTCAATTCGCTTCGGCACCGTTGCAGCTAATGTCACGAAACTCTATGAACACGTTCTCAGTACTAACATGAATCATCACTCCTCGTTTCAATATACCCAAGTAGATAACAGCGCCACCAGCGATCTTCAAAGTCATCACCGGGGATCCCAAATGACCTTCTGTATAACAGTAGTCACTAATCTCTCAATCTTTCCAACACATTAAATGTTTCTAAGGTCCTCTCTATAAAATGGTACAACTTCAAAAAAGTTCCTGTTAATATCACATATATACACACACACAAAATATGTGGTATCTGTACTTACCATCCAAGACTGATTCGTTCTCCCTTCCCGGTTAAGACATAATACAAGGCTGTAAGAAAGATAGTTTAAAACAGTTACAAGTATAAAAAGAAAACAATGAATACCATTTAATGAAGCAAATTATACAATCAAACAATTGAAACTAAATTATTATTCTTCAAATAGACTTTTTTAAATCACAGAGAGTGAAGGACCCAGTTTATGTCACAATTTCTGGGTATTTTTCCTCATCCTGGCATGATGAAAAGCATTATCTGCACCAAATCAATTCACAACAGCTTTTAAATGCACTTGCACTGTACAAACATCTGTGGCCAATGAATAACAAAATAGTGTCAGATTCAAAATGCATTGATGTTAAAATTAATTTCTTCAGATCAACTGAATTTGTAATGTATTTGAACACAGTAATGGATTTGCAATTACATATTAAACAAAAACATTTCTACTTATTAAAATATTTTGGAAAAAGTAAAATTGAGTTCCCCAAAGCCTCAACAGTAACTAGAAATAATTGGAAGTGGAATCTGTGACAGCAATGGCAAAATATAATAAATGATATATTAAAAATAATAAAAGTGTAAGCAAGCATGTAAGGTTTCAATTTTACTTGACTGTTCATACTGTGATCAAAGCCACAGGACATCCAGTCCTTACATGGAATTCAATTCAAACCAGAGTCAAGCATTCGAACTGTGACTGTCTTGGTGAGAAGCCAATGATGATTTTACTATTGTTGCTAGTAAGATTTCCAACCATCTGAGTAAAATGCTATTTCACAACTGCCAATCTTACCATTAACTTCAATCCATGCAAAAGAGTCAGCTAAGAAAAACATGATGGCAAAAATAATTGGCTGCCATATCAATTATAGGGAGCAATGGATGGATATATAAAGATATTTTTAAGGCAGAAACAGGTTCCAGGAAGGACATTCCAAGGATCATTAATGAACAAGAGGGGTGTATATGTGAGTACTTATAGAAGGCAGAATTATTGAGTCGCAGTATGTAAAAGTAGTTAGATAAAAGGATTAGGTCCAGATAGGGGATGCAACTAATACTGGTGAATTACTACAATTTACCTATGATAATAAAGACATTTACAAAATGATTCAAACGTTGAAAGCTAGGAAAGCAGCTGGGATTGACAGATTTCTGGGGATATATTAAAAACAATTGGCTGGGATACAGTGCCATACCTGAAATACTTATTTGATTACTATTTGTATGAAGGAACGATACCAAGTGAATGAAGAATTGCAATAGTAGCCCCAGTGTACAAGGGAAAGGGTGATAAACATAAAGCGGATAATTACAGGCCAATCAGCTTGAAATGTATTGTTTTTTCAAGCTCTAGGAAAGCATTCTTTCTGATTATTTGCAAAATTACTAACCGGTTTGATAGAAGGCAGTTCAGCTTTAGGGAAGGTTATTACAGTGAGGCTCAACTTGAAGGATTTCAGCAAGATATAACAGGTATTTTAGATTCAGGAGGTCAAATAGACTATCCAAGGCTCTTGAACGGGTGGGAATTTGATTAAAGCTATTGGACTAGACAAAAGAGTGGTTGAATTGGTGGCTAAATTTCTAGACCATAGAACTAAGACAATTAGAGTAGGTGAAGTGTCAACTGATCCTGTAATGATTAAGAGGGGACCCCACGCCGCAATATTATTGGACTTCAATGTTTCTTACACATATAAACAATATGAGTACAGAAATGGAATCGCAGATAAGGCTAACTGTGGATGATGTTATACTGTATAGAGTAGTAATTAAGTTACAGGATTGTGAGCAACTACAAAAAGATCTAGAAAATGTTGTGAGATGAAGAGCAGAAAATGGTATGATTGTAAACGGATGAAAAGTCAGGTTGCAAGTTTCAACAAGAAGAAAAGTCCCTTCAATTTAAATGACTGCGTTGATGGGGTAATAGTAACTCATGGGGATCACTTTAAGTACCTACATGTTAATATAAGGAATGATTCTTCATTGGGGTAATATCATTAATGAGGTTGCAAAGAAAGGTTACAGATTTCATATGGCTACGAGGATATTTATGGGCTATAGAAAAGATGTAAAAGAGAGGTTATATAAGTCTCTGGTAGGACCCTAATTAGAGTATGGTTCCAGTGTATGGGACCCATGCCAAGACTACTGGAATAGACCCAAAGGAAAGCAGCATGATTTATTCTTGGCAACTTCCGATGAAGGAGTAGTGTTATGAAAATATTGCAAATTTTGAGTTGGGAAGATTTTTTCTTTTACAATTCGCTTTACGTCACACTGACAAAGAAAGGTCTTATGGCAATGATGGATAGGAAAGGGCTAGAAGTGGGAAGGAAGCAGCCGTGGCCTTAAGGTACAGTCCTCATTTGCCTGGTGTGAAAATGGGAAACCATGGAAAACCATCTTCAGGACTGCTGACAGAGGGGTTTGAACTCTATCTCCCGAATACTGGATAATGGCGGGACTTAAGCGACTGCAGCTATCGAGCTCGGTAGCTGGGAAGATTTGGGAGTAACAAGACGAGATGCTCAACTATGTGGTATGTCAATTTCTATAAAACACTTTCCCGCCTTTTCAGTACTTTAGATATTTTATTATACTTAATTACCGTACATGTTTCGAGAGCTAACTGCTCTCTTCTTCAGCGGTACCAAAACATCAAAACTAAATCTTTCGACTTGATACATTTGTACAGATTTAGTTAACAGAACAATTATATATAAATCTTGAAATTGTTAAAATATTTCTTTGTGTTTCAACTTTTACTTACTTACTATGTCATTTATAACAAACTTTAAAATAGAAAATTTCAAATCATAAAATGAATAAAACCTATTACATTAGTCACTATATGCTAAAATTTAGAATCTGCTCTGCTCTTGGAACTTACGTCCTTATTTACATCTAGAAAAGAAATGAAATGTTTCTTTCTGTCTAAATTTACATTTACTTTGTCATGTAGGCCTAGTAAAAAACTTTAAAATAGAATAATTTTCAATGCATAAAATAATAACACCTCTTAAGTCACTGTATGCTGAATTTTAATTATTTTCTGCTCTCTTCTTGAAATTTCTCCTTTCCTTAATTCTTGAAAAAGAAAACATATTTAACTTTCTAATCTGTAATTCAATTACCTTATTTATTCCAATAATTGTTGATTAACTTAATGCTATGTTTCCGAGACCTTTCACATAAATCGAAAATTTCTCCTAATCCCGTCCGACCATGCTAGCCATTTTAATCATCAAATTCCTTTAAATAAACAAGCAACAAACCAATGTTAGCGACATTTTTTAAGAACAGGACGACATCTCAGAAGATTAAGAGAATTTTATTTTACTTCAAATTCAACTGGTTACCAAATTTATCCACAAATTAAAATAACATTCCACTAGTCTGAATCGAACAAACATGTTCTTGCTCTTTGCTTGCTGTCAATGACCTTATGAGGCGAGCTGCTACTTTACAAACCATCACTCTCATTTTTGATCCGTATTGAAAACATCGATCTCACTTAGTTTACAAAAGGAGTACATTTATTGAATAGGTGGAACAATAAATGTACTCCTTTTGTAAACTAAGTGAGAGAGCTGCTACTTGTCGCTATGCTGCCGGTTATGTAATGTAGGTGAGGGAGGGGGAGCATGTCAACGCCCGGAACTCTTTCTTCTGCTCTCTCTTTCTCTCCTTCCTTATATGATTGTATCCTAATCTTTACATAGCATTTTCTTTATTCAGCAGTTCATTTAAATTATTTTTATTATTGCTTCTCTGATCAATATATATACTTATTTTCTCTAGAGCGTTCATTAATTTTCCTTTCGATGTCGTGTGCAGTATTTCCATATCTTTATCTATTTCTGTAAAATTATGATTTTACTCTTCCATGTGTTCACCCATTGCTGAGAACATTTTGTCTCTTACTGCATTCATGTGCTCCTTGTATCTCGTCTTCAAACTTCTCCCTGATTGTCCAACATATTTCTTTCCACAACTTTGGCACTTGATGTAATATACTCCTGATTTATTGAATCTACTGGACCTATTATCCTTATGTGAATTGAATAAAATTCTCTTATTATTGTTTGTCTTAAACGCAATGTCAATGCCCTTTTTGCTAAGAATCTATTTTATTCTGCATGGGTGTCTGTTGTGGAATGTTATTACTGCTACATTCTTCCTTTTTTTCCAAAGTTGATCTCTGGAAGGGTCACTTGACATTTTTCATCACCCTTCACTGTGATACGGAAAGGCCTTCTAAGGGGTGGAATGTGGTAATTGTGTAAATTATGTGTGTGAATTATTATGCCTATAGTCTGTAGTATGTATCTATCTATCTATCTGTAGAAAATATTTGAAGAGGTATATCTGTACATGTGTCTCATTTTGTATTTATCTGTAACTCTTATTGCAGTTATTTAATTTTCTATTGCATCATCTTTAATTGGGTTATCCTCTAGATGATACACACATACGACACTACAGAAAAAATAAAAGTAGGAAACCTACTGTTTCTGTAACAAGCCTGAAACTGAACCGAACCTTTCCCCTTCACCAGCGTTAACATCCTCTACCACTACCTTTGCCATTCCCTGTGGCAGATTAGCTACCTATAATCGCTCATTGATTGCAACAGGAACTAGATTTCATTTCATTGCTCCAGTTTATGACAAAGCTGCATCAGTTTGGAGTTCTTAAACCATTATTTCAACTGTTATGTTCCAATTTAAAACATAGACAACAATCTGTTTCAAATGTGAAAATCCAGCTTTTACAAAATTTGATTGCCAGATTTTGAGATCATCAATTTCATTACAAATACTGAGAAAAAATTTTAATGGAAAGATAGACTGTCGAGAAAAAATTAGTTTCATCCCTGTTCATGTACTACAAGATCACTAGGCCTATAGCAAACACTCTTTCACATTCCAAGATCTAAATTGTTCATCACTCTAATTCACCATTAGTTAAAAATATTATTGGTATATAATACAACTGGTACTCAAGTTTATCTATTCGCTGGCACTAAATTATTCAATAAACGAATAAAGGCAAATGCTACTAAATTGATCATTACTGAATTCCTTTTTTGTTGGAATACTGTATACTCATAAGTTTTTATTCTTTATCTAATATGTTTAATACATTTCTATAGTTAATCTGTCTAAATTATGTTTTTCATTTGTAGTTTCTATCTTCAATTGTGTTCATATTTTTATTCTTCATCTTTTTTTATTATTGTACCGGTAATTATTATTGTTAATATTAATTAGTTTTGATGTATTTATAGTTCAAACCTCATGTCAGGAAGGAACATAACTGGGCTAAGGCCTGTGTACCTTCAAATTGTAATTAAAAAAAAAAAAAAAAGGCTTTATAAATTGCAAAATACAGAGTAAAAACGAAAAGATATGACATCTGCAGCCCATTAAGGGCTTTGGCCTGCCAAGATAACTCCTGCCCAGCCAATTGGATTGCAGATATTGGTGTGCCATGTGGTCATGGACACTCAGCCATATTGCTTGGCTTTTGTAACCAGGTCCACTGACTCACATGAAACAGCTCCTCAGTCTCAAAATGAAGCCCTCAGTCCAAAATTAAAATTCCTGGACTGACCATAACCAAACCCAGAGCCTATGGGTAAAAGTCAAAGGAAAGTATGCCATCATCACAGGATCAGGACACAGAGCAGGGAACTTATTTGCTAGGTACTTATGTTCACAAAGTCAAGAAAACAACTTTGGAGTCTATACAGATGAAAATTTAAGATTAGAACACATCTAACTTGTGCGAGCAGAAAACAATTTTACAAAAACCATATGAACGCGCCCTGTTGGCAGGCTGCTGTTCGGCTTGTGTTTTCTTATGTAAATCAGCTGGAAGGGTCACTTGATATTTTTCATCACCCTTCACTGCGATACAGGAGTGGGTAGGGAGGAGGGTAAGGAGAAGGTGATTATTTTTCACATTGATACCGATAACGTAAGACAAGCAGAAATGCGTACCAACATAGCTAGAGACTTGTGGGATCTGGTTACGACAGCACGGAAGAAGTTGAAGGAAGCAGAAATTGTAATCAGTGGGATACTGTATAGGAGGGATACTGACAGGAGGGTAATTGGGGATTTAAAAGTGACTATGGAATGGGTATGAGTGAAATTGGGAGCGAGATTTGTAGATCATAATGTGTGGGTAGGAGATGGGGATCTACGCTCAGATGGCCTTCACTTGAACCGCAACGGTACATGTAAGTTAGGGGGCTTCTTTAGAAGAGTTATAAGTAGGTACATTCAGGGAAACGAGGTGGACTAGGGAGCACTGCTTGTTTAGAGGGACCTAACATCTAGGTGATCGGCCCAAACTAGGGAGTGGAAAAGACAGTATAGGAAGCATGAAGTCGATGTAAAATTTTTAGTGTTAAACTGTATACATATTGTAAAGAAAGGAAGGGAATTAAGTCATATGACAGATATACATACATTATATTTACCCGATACTGTAATAGGAATTAACTCATAACTGAGAAGTGATATTATGGAAGCCGAAATTTTCTCATGAAACTGGAGTGTTTATAGTGGAGACAGGTTAGAAACAATAGTAGTAGTATTCATAGTGGTGAAAGAAGAATTTGTAAGCTACGAAAAAGTTAACAATGTAGAGCAAGAAATTCTAGGTGTAAAATTTACCTGTAAAGATAACAGACAACTTGATGCTATTGTGATGTACAGACCTGGTAAGGCTGGCACTGATGCGGAATTATTTATTTTTTTGCTATCTGCTTCATGTCGCACCAACGCAGATGGGTCTTATGGCGACAATGGGATAGGAAAGGCCTAGGAGTTCGAAGGAAGCGGCCATGGTCTTAATTAAGGTACAGCCCCAGCATTTGCCTGGTGTGAAAATGGGAAACCACGGAATACCATCTTCAGGGCAGTGGGATTCAAACCCACAATCTCCCGGATGTGAGCTCACAGCTGCGCACCCCTAACCGCACGGCCAACTCGCCCGGTACACGGCATTATTTAAGAAAATCAGCTATGTGGGAATGACAGAGAAAGGACCGTTATTATAGCGGGTGATCTGAACTTACCAGATGTTAACTGGGAAGGAAATTAAAATGACAAAGCATGACCAACAAATGGTGAATAAGTTAATATGGGTAGAACAGCTGAATCAGAAAGTGATGAAACCAACTAGAGGGAAAAATATTCTAGACATGGTGCTGATAAAACCAGAAGAGCTCAAAAGGGAAACTGAAGATAATCAGCTATGTGGGAATGACAGAGAAAGGACAGTTATTATAGCAGGTGATCTGAACTTACCAGATGTTAACTGGGAAGGGAATGCGAATGACAGCAAGCATGAACAACAAATGGTGAATAAGTTAATATGGGAAGGACAACTGAATCATGAAGTGATGGAACCAACTAGAGAGAAAAATATTCTAGGCGTGGTGCTGATAAAACCACATGATATAACAGAGATTAAGGAGGAGGAGCAGATTAGAAAGAAATAGAATTAGGAATAATTGCAGGAGTAATGAGAGATGGAAGGAGCTTACTGGGAAATTTAATTCAGCGAAACAAAATCAGCTAAGGATAACATGAAAGCAAACATAATTGGCATCCATACGAATTTCGGAGAGCAATGGAAGGATATGTCCAGGTATGTTAAGGCAGAAACAGGTTCTAGGAAGGACATTCCAGGAATCATTAATGAACAATATGTGTGTGTGTGTGTGTGTGTGTGTGTGTGAGGACGTACAGAAGGCAGAAGTGATGATGATGATGATTGTTGTTTAAAGAGGCCTAACATTGAAGTCATCAGCCCCTAACGGTACAAAATGAAATAACAAAAAATTCAAATTCATCCAATATAAAAAAAATTGTCATGAAGAATGAATGAATCGATATGAACCCTACAAAAAAACAAAAACAAACAAACAAAAACAGTGGATCAGACTAAAAAAGAAGGTAGTTAGAGTATTACTGACCAAGGGACCATTTATAAAGCACAATGATGCTTGATGTCCGAATGGGTGCTAAATTCACGTCTAAGGCCCCACAGAATGGTACATATCGCGAGTAAAGTAGAACCATGGTATTTGTCATTTTGGGGTACTGATCAAAAGTAGCAAAGACTCACGGTGGTCCACACAAGATGGTACTACTCAAGTACTGCAATTCGTACAGGGAACGCAGACCTATGGTGTTTCTCACACAATGACGCCACTCATAGCCAACGCAAACCGGTAAGGTTCCTCACCTAGGTGTACTAGTCACGGGCGCCGGTATTCCCGTGGTGTTCCTCACATAGTGGGTACCAATCACAGGCAACGCTGACCCATGGTGCCGCTCATATAGCGGTACAACTAACAGGCTACACCCAGACCTGTGGTGTTGCTCACATGGGTACAACGCACGGGTACAGGAATCCACCAGGCCAGGCTTTTTCCTGCAACTAATCACAAACCTATTTCATACCAATTTAGTGATACTACTCGCAAGTACATGCAACCCATGGTGTTCCCCGCATGATGGTACGAATCAAGAGTAGTTTCATGGTTCTAATTCAATCATCCCTTGGTCGCCCCTTGTAGTCGCCTCTTACGACAGGCAGGGGATACCGCGGCTGTATTCTACATGTGCGTCCCCAACCCGCAGGGGGTAGTGTGTTTGGTCCGCGAGAGGTATTTTATTTCCCTCAAGTCCGCCGGCAAGCCGGTTAGGAACCCCCTATCCGCCACCTGGGACACACCACGTGGGAGTATCACCTCTCCACCTGCTACGCCAGCGTAGCAGGTTCGTGGGAAGGCAGAAGTATTCAGTCACCAGGATGTAAAAGTAGTTGGCTATGAAGATGAGGTCCAGATAGGGGAGGCAACTGATACTGGCTAATTACTGAAATTTATCTATGATAATAACGACATTTACAAAAAGATAGAAAAGTTGAAAGCTGGAAAGGCAGCTGGGTTTAATAAGATTTCTGGGGATATATTTATTTTTTTTATTTATTTTTTTTTGCTAGGGGCTTTACGTCGCACCGACACAGATAGGTCTTATGGCGACGATGGGATAGGAAAGGCGTAGGAGTTGGAAGGAAGCGGCCATGGCCTTAATTAAGGTACAGCCCCAGCATTTGCCTGGTGTGAAAATGGGAAACCACGGAAAACCATTTTCAGGGCTGCCGATAGTGGGATTCGAACCTACCATCTCCCGGATGCAAGCTCACAGGATATATTATTAAAGGCTAAGAGTTGAGATATGCCATATCTGAAATTTATCTGATTACTGGTTGCATGAAGGAACGATAGATACCAAATGAATGAAGAGTTGCAATAGTGGCTCCTGTGTACAGTGGAAATGGTGCCAAACATAAAGCGGATAATTACAGGCCAGTCAGCTTGACATGTGTTGTTACAGTGATCGCTATGAGATATTTTCACCCCAACAATATAGTAATCAAAAACTGAGATTTTTTCTCTTGGTGAAACTTACAGTGCAACTTATCACCCTGTTTACCAACATACTAAGTTACTGTCTGATGCCCGTATCAAAACTTCGTCGAAGTCTTCTTGCAGTCGCTCGCAATTCTGTAAATTATTTATCACAATATATGGCATAACATCCACAAAGATCTTTGTGTGCGATTCCAGTTCTTTACGTATATCATGTAAAGATAAGAAAACGTAGAGGTCCAATAATCCTGTGTTGATGAACCATCTTTTAATCTCTACAGCATCGAATAATACTTCACCTACTCTAATTCTCTGAGTTTTATTTTCTAGAAACTAAGCGAATCATACAATCAATAACTAGTACAAAAGCCCTCATTTTTGTTAGTAGTCTCCCATGATCTACAAGCCTTTGAAAGGTCAATAGTGACAGTTCACTTGACCTTAATAAATAATGTTATTGTCTTTACATCCCACTAACTATTGTTTATGGTTGATTATTTTAACCATGTTGGTTCAATGTTGCCTGTATTTACTTGTATTCAATTTCTATGAAACACTTTTCCGCCTTGTCAATTACATTTTATTATAATTATCTACCGTACATGTTTGATGTTTTGGGACTACTGAAGAAGAGAGCAGTAGCTCTTGAAACATGTCCGGAGGCTAGTTATAATAAAATGTAAAGTAATGACAAGGTGGAAAAGTGTTTCATAGAAAATACTTTTACGGTTTTCGGAGACGCAGAGGTGGCGGGATTTAGTCCCACAGGATTTCATTTACATGCCAGAAAATCTACAGATACGAGCCTCGGTCGTGGCCTTAATTAAGGCACCCCAGAAAACAATCTTCAGGACTGCTGACATTGAGGTTCGAACCCACCGTCTCCTAAATACTGGATACTGGCCGCACTTAAGCGACTGCAGCTATCGAGCTCGATACTATAAAATAAGTCTCGTCACACTAGTTTCTCATATCAAATTTCACAGTCAAAGAAATACAGGTCAACGTAACTTTTCTAGAGTAGTAAAGAGGAACATCACAAAAGTACTCCGGCAACTGCTAGAAAACATCTTTCAAGACAGAAATAAGTAAGTGTAAGACATGGGGGATACGCCACGCCCCCTTACACAATTTTATTATATACCGAACAAATGAAAAAGAATAGGATTTATTCGTATTTACGAATTTGTGAATGCATAAATGACAAAACCCTTGTCTTTATTTTATAAACATGTTCTAGATCTTCAAAGTTGTAACCTAGAAAACATTCAGGTCATTCCGATAAATTCTACGCGAATGAAAATGCAGAGAATTTTGGACGCGAATGAATAAGTATACTTACTCAAAATCAAGCTGGCAGAGAACCCAGTTCCCAGAAACGTGTAAGCAAGTGTACCTCTCATTACTAACGAGAAATAGTTCAAATTATAACACAAAACACACAACACTCCCTTCGACAACTACCAGACACAGCTGATCATATAACAAAGTAGTCATATGACAAAACAAGGCTGCCAACATGCCGCATTACTTGCTTGCTCCCCTTCGCCAGACGCAAACCTATAGCGTATTTTTATTTTATTTTTCACGGCTCAGTTATGGAACCTAATAACTACAGAGACAAAAAGATATGAGAAATCATGTCTTGTCACCACATGCCAGAGCACAGCAGTGGCGCCCTGTTACATTGATTGAAATGAAGGCTTTCATTGCTATTTTGTTGGAAATGGGTATAGTTAGAAGACCGAGCTTATTTTCTTATTGGGTAAAAAAGTCGCGTTGTATTCCATGGTTTGGAAATATGTTCTCAAGAAACAGATTCCAATTGAACTATTTAGTCCAGAGAGTGAGAACCTGCAAAATTCTCTAAATCTGTCCGGCACTCTTGGCATACTGTGAGCACCCGGGCCTGGCACTAAGAGGGCTAATATGCATCCGGGAGATAGTAGGTTCGAATCCCACTATCGGCAGCCCTGAAAATGGTTTTCCGTGCTTTCCCATTTTCACACCAGGCAAATGCTGCGCTGTACCTTAATTAAGGCCACGGCCGCTTCCTTCCAACTCCTAGGCCTTTCCTATCCCATCGTCGCCATAAGACCTATCTGTGTCGGTGCGACGTAAAGCCCATAGCAAAAAAAAAAAAAAGAGGGCTAATAAAGGATGACACGTACCTAATATTGTTTTACGAGGGTCATTAATTGGAGATATGTTAGCGGGGCAGCCCCATTATGTTGCATGTGGGTCAAAATATAATTATGAAAGGTGTCGGGGATAAAAATTTTAAGTGTTCGATGGAAGGATTTGTACGTTTGACACACCTGAATTCGGTTTTGTTTACTGACTCCGACTGTGAGAAAGATGGGGAAATGGTCACTCAGGTGTGAGACCTTGATGGTTTGCCAGGTCATTTTATGAGCTAATGATATACTACACAAGGATAAGTCTACTGCACTTGGAGAAACTCCAGGAGCAGTTAACCTAGTGGGTGACCCATTATTCAAAATTAAGAATTGATACTCGTAGGCAGCGTGAATTATGTTTTTACCATTAGAGGAGTCGAAGTGACAATCCCAGGAGGTATGGTGAGAATTTAAGTATCCCGCTATTATTAAAACTGGATATTCTGCAAATTGGTGAAGAATATAGTCGACTGCAGTCTGGTTATATAAAGGTCAGGTGGACAATATACATTGACTAAACACACTAAACACATATTAAAAAGGTGACAGTGAGGACATACAAATTGGGGATATTATGATGGACTGAAACTTACTGATATGACAACTTAGAGGCAAGCAAAATGGCTATACCATCATAGCCATCTCCATCAAGTCTTTCAATGTTATAGCCATTTATGTGAAAACGAGATGTGTGTTTAAACCATTTTTCTTGAAGGATAATTATATGTGGCAGATATTCTTGTATTAGTAAGAGTAATTCATGTTTCTTGTTGAGTATACTCCTACTATTTCACTGCAGGATTCTTATCATATAATTTGAGGAAAATGCTTACAGTATCCCTTAACTTAAACACGACGTGGGACCACTAAGCATTGGGCCCTAAGATTTGTAACAGTTGTGAGATATTATTAGTAATTTCTGTTTGAAGATGGTTCTTTTGTACCAAAAGTGAGGGTGATTGCACACTATTGGGAGATAGAACAGGTTGAGGGGAAGAAGAAGAATCTTTAGGAGGGGTGGGACTCACTTAATTTACGTATGACGCAAGGATACTAGCAGTTGGTGTATGTACAGTGAGGCTACGAAGAATGTTGAGATTCCCCTCTCGGTTATAACCTGGTAAGGGTGCGGGACGTGAGTCCCGAAAGGTGACCGAAGTAAATTTCTAGGGGTCTCAGGCGATGACTGTGTTTCTGGTATTCGTATTGAAAGTGGAGGGAAGTGTTGTGGGTGGAGTTGGGGGTTATACGGAGGAGGGTTTAATTTTTTACTGGCCTCCTTAAAGGACATATTGTCTGTAGGCCTACACATAAGTTTCTTGACATTCACTTTATATTCATTCATAGAACAATTGACAGAGCCCACTTTATGATTACCCTGACAGTGAAGACATAGAAGTAATTCCTGTTGACATTCTTTAGGGAGGTGCTGTAAGGAACATCTCCCACAGTGACGGGTTCGTGATCTGCAATGAATAGCTAAATGTCCATAATGCTGGCAACTGAACGTCGAATACTACACTGAGGAGTGAAATCTGGGTGGGGAAATTTTCGGGAGCGATAACTCACTTTAACTGAACCCGTACGCCATTTTCAGTGACAACACTTCTATTTAAACGTTGCACACTTTTAACGGGGAAAATAGACCCAAAGTTATCCCGAATTTCTTTGATGGTTAATGATTTGTCTACACCTCTTATTAATCGAACTGGCAAGACATTTGAGGTTGGAATGAAGGCCTTTAGATTGTTGGCCAGTAGGATAGGGTGAGTTAGGAATTCATTACCCTGAATAGCATATTTAAAGACGACCTGTAATAAATATTTTGTAGGAATGCTTTATGTACGAAATCATCGAAATAATCACAAGAAAAATATCGGAACTTGCTTCATAAAGATATGTTCTTAATAAATGCCTCGCGAGGCGGTGAAGGCGTACTCGGTCCACCTGGAAGGAAGTGGGATCGATTCCCCGTCAGGTCGAAACATTAAAGGAACGAGATTTCCACTTTCGGAGTTGCATTTGGTCCTAAAGTTCACTCATGGTCAATGGGTTCACTCAGCCTGCACCAAAAGCGAGATGCTATCGGAGGATGGTTTCATCCTAATAAATAAGAAAGAAGAAATAATGTACTTTACAGTCAACGGTTCAGGTATAATACGCGGACCTTTTCTTGATACCAAGTTCCGATTCAGCACTAGGGAGCTCAGGTATCAGAAAAAGCTTCGCATACTATACTATAGGCTTTGTTTCTACAAATGATCTGCAATCAAATCAAAATCAAATCAAAATATCTTTATTTGCAAATGAGGTGTCTACCTCGGTGGCAAATGGTACACTAAAATACATTATTGTCAAGCACTAAATATTAAATTAACAAGAGAATAAAATTTTCCTATAATACAATATTATATAATTTAAGCTAACAATTTTTCTATTAAACACATAGCTCATCCTTAATAAATTTACATTGTTTACAAAATTCTACTTATAATATCTCCTGTACTACTTACAAATATAGTCAACTGATATACAGTATGTGGAATTACTTCAAATGATACTGTGCAACTGGTATAAGATTAAAATTTACATTGCATTTATTTACTTTTTCGTTTCTTTACCCATTCTGGAACCTAAGTAGCATAACGACCTGCTGCGTCTTAACCAGAGCCCCTTTTACCACCACTTTTCAGAGTTCCTGAAGGGCCTTCACAGCTACCGTAGCGGTCTCAGGGCCCTCGAAGTCCCCACTGTCCTTCACCCCTGAAGGCAGCCCCCTACTTTGGCTGTCCAAACTCCTTAGAGCAGGGGATGGAATTAATTTATTCACACACATTTTTATTTACATTAACCTGCACTGGTCGAATGCCCTCTAACATTTCATTTATTTTCTCTGTTGCTGTTTATTCTCTTTTTGAATATCTGTACAGATTTTGGAAAAGGATCAAACACTACCCCTGGTATACTGTTCCACTCCTTCACACCCTTCCCAATGAATGAAAATTTACCCCAATCGCTTCGGCTAAAATTCCTCCCAATTTTATATTTGTGGTCTATCCTGACGATATAATTATTTTCCAACTGAAGCCTCTCACGGATATCTCCCCATGCTTCTTCTCATGTATAGGCTCTATATAATCCTATAAGTCTAGTTTTCTCCCTTCTCTTACTTAAAGTTTCCCACCCCACTTCCTTTAACATTTCTGATACACTACTCTTTCTTCTGAAATCCCCTGTTACAAATCTTGCTGCTTTCCTCTGCACACTATCTATTTCTTTTATTAGGTATTCTTGGTGAGGATCCCAAACACTGTTTGCATATTCCAATAATGGACGAACCACACTTAAGTAACTTTTCTCTTTTAGTTCTTTGTTGCATCCTTTAAGTAGCCTCTTTATGACATGTAACGATCTGTATGCTTTCCCAACAATGTCATCCACATGACCCTTCCAGTGCAAATTACTTTCAAATCTTACACCTAAATATTTGCACTAGCCATCTTGTGAGATAACTACCCCATCCAAAGTATATTCAAATTCAGTTTTAAAACTTCTGTTTGTAAATGTTGTAACAGTTGATTTGCCTCCATTATCCTTCATGTTGTTCTCTTCAACCCATTGTTGGATACTCTCAAGGTCCCTTTGTAATTCTGAACAATCCTCAATGGTATTTATTTCCCTATAAACAATTATGTCATCTGTATACAATTTATTTTTGATGTTATATTGTTCCCTATATCATTTACGTATATTAAGAAAAGTAACGGACCGATTATACTACCCTGTGCAATTCCCTTCCAAACTTTATCTTCCTGCGATACGTTAATTCCTACTTTCACTTTCTGAACCCTTGAATTTAGAAACGTTTTAAGCCAACGTGTAACCCTTACGTCCAATCCTATTCCCTCCAATTTCTTTAATAATATTCCATGTTCCACTCTATCAAAGTCTTTGGAAAGATCTACGGCTATGCAATCTAACTGGCCTCCTGAATCCAATTGATCTGATATGTCCTGCTGAAATCCCACCAGTTGTGCCTCACAAGAAAATTTCTTTCTAAATCCATACTGGCTCCTCATGAACCAATTTTTATCATCACATATCCCTCTGATGTACTTTGATATTAAACTCTCCAGTATTTTACAAACTATACTGGTCAGGCTGATTGGTCTGTAGTTCTCTGGTATCCTTTTACTCACCCTTTCCTTTCCTTATCACCATACAAAAGAAAGAAGTTATCTTGAAATGAGGTGCAGCTCCGATAAAGAAACACATACCAGTTGCGACCGGCATCACAATTATGAAATCCATTCCAAATAAGTATACGGACAGAGAGAAAAAATTATCAAGAAGATTGGACACTGAAAAACTACAGAAAAGGGAAGCACTTACATTGATGATGATGTTTGTTGTTTAAAGGGGCCTAACATCTAAGGTCGTCGGTCCGTACTTACATTAGCAGAGCACCTAATACAAGAAGGATATCTGAACGAAGCAAGGCAAATCGCTACAGATCTGATAAGGGAGCCAATTATACCAGCAAAGGAGAGAAATTCACAGCTGTGGTTCGACGGCGAATGCTACAACAAAAGAAAAGAAACCCTAAGGTTTTTACATGAGGCAAGGGCCAGGGACTCTGAAAGAGAGCTACAAGAATACGCCACACAGCGGAGGGACTATAGGAAACTCTTGGCACTGATGAAATTCTACTACATGGAAACAGAGGCAGAAAGATTAGCGGAAGAAGGAAAATGGGATCCCTTCCTGCCACTCAGAAGAAAAGTTGCTGTAAGACCAAAGGGACAGATGGGAGACACACTTCAGAAAGGTATTGAACCAGGAGAACAAAACAAGTGTATGCAAAATGGACGAAAGGCCCACAATAAAACAATCGGTAAAAATAATGCAAATAACACGCACAGAAATCTCAGAGACGATAAGTAAGTCAAAAAACAAAAAAGGCTTCTGCTCCAGACCACATACCAAGGAACACCTAAAACAGTCACAAAATATTATGATACCGGTATGGACAAATTTGCTAAACGAATGCCCCACATCTGGAACAATACCAGAGTGCTGGAGAAAATCAACCATAAGGATACAATACAAAGTGAAACGGGATACAGGCGACCCTAACTAATACAGGGGAATCGTGCTGGAAAGTAATATTTTCAAGATATAGGTACTCAAAAACACAACGACAAAACTGGAGACTTAAGCTAATATTCCTGAATGCCAGTTTGGTTTTGCACGTGGTAGAAATACAATACAAGCCATCAAATACTTAATGGAGGAAATAGAAGAAGCTCTGACGCACCCAAACGGAAAATACTTTTCTGTCCTTATTGATTACACGAAGGTGTTCGATTCACTAAACAGAAAAATGTTGGTTGGATCAACACGTCCACTTGTGAGAGCAATATAAAACATCAGATAATTTTGTGCAGATTGAGGACATAGTCTACGTATCTGAGTCTTTCGAACAAACAAACGGAGACCCGCAGGGGGATCCAATGAGCCCTCTATTGTTAGGAGATATATTTTAAGCTTACCCCGCGGGAGCCCACCGGCAAAGCCACTGACCGTTGCAGCAAGGCCATGCGTGTGAGGAATGTTAACTACACCGAGGTCTTTATGTAAGAGGCAATTATTTCTTGAAAGTTATTGCGGGCGAGGTGCATTGACCATGGGGGGACGGGATTTGCTTTAAAGATCACTTGCTGGTGAAAGGTGAACAGGATTTTAGTTTATGCAAGAAGCAACTTGTTCTTTACTGAAGGCAGATGAGGCAGTGCAGGTGTTAATAGGCAAGATGTGCTTTACAGCTTGTTGAAGGTTATCTACCCGCGAAAGGTGAACTGGATATATATGGTAAATTGTAATTTTGAGTGAAGGCTAACCAGCAACGACTCCACCCAACTGGTGAGGAGTGAAGGTGGTAGCAGGGAGTATTTAAGGAGAAGAGCACAGCTTGCTAACCATCATCTAGTTGGAAGAGAACTTCATTACTACTCTTCTTTATTCTTCAGTAAAAGAGTTTAATTTTATTTAGTTTGTTTTACTATTTCTAAAAAAGCAATACTAATTTCAAAGTAGTGGATATGCTACTGAAATTGTATCAGATAGCAAAAGCATCGCAGTTTCATAACCGAAAATTAAGCGATTTGCAAATTAACTATCCTTTTAAAATTAAAGGAGTGAGGGCAGTGGAAACACGTTTCGGAAGGAAAATAATAGCCGATATTGAGGGTGAAGATTAGGAGACTACAAGTGTTTGCCTACCAGCTTAATTTGCAATACATTCTGCAGGAAAATTAGGAGAAATAAAATGATTAAAAAATAACCTGAAAATGATGTATAAAGTCATGGAGAGGGGGTATCATCAAGTATGCTTCCTACAGTAGAAAGTCGACAATTTCAATATTTATTTCAAATAAGTAAGTATGCAGAAGTTCTTTATTCTTTCTCAGATATAACTTCCTTTTTCTTTATTTGCAAGAATTTTTTGTTTATTTAAAATAGTATGTGCTGTTTCTTTTCAGGTCCGTGTTGCTATGATGGAGTGGAAGAAAGTACAGATTAAGGCTGGATACCAAATTCAAACATTACAATCAACGATTGCAATTACGATTGCAATTATATCGAGGGTAGGAAGACGACGGAAGTGCGCAGCATGATCAATGTGAAGCGGGACAGCTGAGAGCAGTACAACAGCAAGAATTATCTGGTAATTGCTTTGAAGTATGGAACAGATTGTGTGCTCTCTTAAATTTCACAGTGTATGTGACTAATGTTAGTAAAGCATACGAAAGCCAGTAGGAGGTAACAGCTGCTGTAGTGCGATTTCTCTTAACTGAATTTTTGAGTAATGAAAATATTTACTGTTTGTTGGTTACAACACATTCGAAGAAATATACAAAATTGAATTTCTCTTTTCCTCACAAGAATCGACTAAACTTTCTTATTACCGGAATACATTGTTAGGTAAGCTTCAGGACGAGTTTCCAAGCGAAGCTGTTCACTGTTCACTAGATGTAGTAGAAAGTGAGCTACCTCGATAGTTATTCTGTGCGATGACTGATTTACATTATTGATAAGTCATTGCTATAGCAACTGTTGGACTTGTCTTGAGAACGCAGAAAACTTTAGCACCAGAACGAAATTTGTGACCACATTTTAGTCATGGAGTTTCCTTCGAGCAAACGTAGAAAATTAGACATTGATTTGCAGACGGATGAAGATTAGGGAAGGATGCAAGCTGATTTTGATAGAGCGTTTGAACGCATTCGTGAGTTAATGAGGGGGGGTAAATGGATACCTATTAATTTTGTGTAAGTTCGAACCTAGCGATGAGCGAGAAGTGATTGCTCAGCTAGAGGTGATTGAAAATTTTAACGAACTGGAGGAATTGCGTAATCGGATTTTAGAATTTGTTTACACGCTCACAGTGTTAATGGGCTAACCCTTCAGATTGAAGATCTGTCTGCTTTACAGTGTAAGCAAATTGAGGAAACCTTTCGTGGTAGTGTGTACACACTAGCGGAGGTAAATGTTAAAAATGATTTCTTACTTCCCGAAGAGTTCCTAGATAAATCATATGTATGGTTTAATAAATATGTGAAGAAAACACCTAATACACGAGCATTGAAAGCAAATACTATTCCCTGCACACAACATGTTCTTCACGATAAAATCACTAACAAATATTTTCATACTAGGAATGCAGAAATTAACTGATGTACGAATTTAAGAGAGTGGTACAACGAGCATGTAACTAAAATGATTCTGAAGAAATTGACACAGTTCGAGGCTCGTGATTCGGGTTGATCTCTGCTACGAATTTTTGAATTGCGGATAAACATTAATAAAGGGTTTACCCTTGTTCCTTTGTACGTTTCACACAAAAATTATGAAAAGAAAATAGATCTACCAATGCTTCAGATTGGTGACAGTGAGAAGTATCACTTCCGTTTAATTAAGAATCTTACACGTCTTGTGCGCTCATCTCTCACGAAGTGTAAGAATAAAATTTATATATACAGACGATCTTTGTGTTACTTCCGTAATGAGAAAAATTAAATTTCCGGTGGGAAGAAGTATAATGCCTTCGGATAGTGAACGACTAGTTCACTTAACAGAGTATAAGGTTAAAGAGACAGTGCATTTTATTTTATTTTATGCTACAAAGAATGCATATTGAAACCTGTGTCTACTTGTTTTCTAAATGAGAACACATCGCATTCAACTCCAATGAACGAACGTGTGTCATACAGCCTGGCATATTACACTGACTGACAGAGCAAATGCAACACCAAGAAGGAGTGGTCAGAAGTTTATGCCAATTGCAGGGTAGACTGACGTCACTGAGGTATGCTCATGATGTGAAATGCGCCGCTGTGCTGCGCACGTAGCGAACGATAAATGGGACACGGCGTTGGCGAATGGCCCACTTCGTACCGTGATTTCTCAGCCGACAGTCATTGTAGAACGTGTTGTCGTGTGCCACAGGACACGTGTATAGCTAAGAATGCCAGGCCGCCGTCAACGGAGGCATTTCCAGCAGACAGACGACTTTACGAGGGGTATGGTGATCGAGCTGAGAAGGGCAGGTTGGTCGCTTCGTCAAATCGCAGCCGATACCCATAGGGATGTGTCCACGGTGCAGCGCCTGTGGCGAAGATGGTAGGCGCAGGGACATGTGGCACGTGCGAGGGGTCCAGGCGCAGCCCGAGTGACGTCAGCACGCGAGGATCGGCGCATCCGCCGCCAAGCGGTGGCAGCCCCGCACGCCACGTCAACCGCCATTCTTCAGCATGTGCAAGACACCCTGGCTGTTCCAATATCGACCAGAACAATTTCCCGTCGATTGGTTGAAGGAGGCCTGCACTCCCGGCGTCCGCTCAGAAGACTACCATTGACTCCACAGCATAGACGTGCACGCCTGGCATGGTGCCGGGCTAGAGCGACTTGGATGAGGGAATGGCGGAACGTCGTGTTCTCCGATGAGTCACGCTTCTGTTCTGTCAGTGATAGTCACCGCAGACGAGTGTGGCGTCAGCGTGGAGAAAGATCAAATCCGGCAGTAACTGTGGAGCGCCCTACCGCTAGACAACGCGGCATCATGCTTTGGGGCGTTATTGCGTATGATTCCACGTCACCTCTAGTGCGTATTCAAGGCACGTTAAATGCCCACCGCTACGTGCAGCATGTGCTGCGGCCGGTGGCACTCCCGTACTTCAGGGGCTGCCCAATGCTCTGTTTCAGCAGGATAATGCCCGCCCACACACTGCTCGCATCTCCCAACAGGCTCTACGAGGTGTACAGATGCTTCCGTGGCCAGCGCACTCTCCGGATCTCTCACCAATAGAACACGTGTGGGATCTCATTGGACGCCGTTTGCAAACTCTGCCCCAGCCTCGTACGGACGACCAACTGTGGCAAATGGTTGACAGAGAATGGAGAACCATCCCTCAGGACACCATCCGCACTCTTATTGACTCTGTACCTCGACGTGTTTCTGCGTGCATCGCCGCTCGCGGAGGTCCTACATCCTAATGAGTCGATGCCGTGCGCATTGTGTAACCTGCACATCGGTTTGAAATAAACATCAAGTATTCGTCCGTGCCGACTCTGTTTTTTCCCCAACTTTCATCCCTTTCGAACCACTCCTCCTTGGTGTTGCATTGTCACTGTCAGTCAGTGTATTTGCACTGTAGTTTTGACAGAGATTTGTGCTCTTTCAAATTCTATCGAGGTAATGATTGTGATAAATGGTTCGTAGATAAGATGTATAACTTATTACACACACTTGCTCCATATTATTTTGAAACGAATCCGATGTTACCACCTACCTGTTTAGCAGGAAAATTATTTCCTCTCGCCTACATTATGTCACATATGTGAAAAGAGAAATCGCAGATAATGAAATTAAAGTTCATGATCATTGTCATTTAACGGGTGTTTACAGAGGATCAGCTCAGCAATCGTGTATTTTAGTGTATAGTAAATTTTCTACAATGCAGGTTGCATTCCATAATCTGACGGCCTATGATGGTCATTTTATAATTAAAGAACTGCATAGCAGTAGAGGGGATGCTGCGGCAAATCTTGAAGGTAACATTAATTTTATTACCAGTGAACATGGATCCATATAAGGGTGTTTCAAATTTTATACGTTATGACCCAAGTCAATGTGTTGAACTAAGATTCATAGACACATACAACTTTATTCCTTTTTCGCTGGACAAATGGCATTATTAATGAGAATTCAAAGCTTGTAACGAGACGGTATATCACCGATGATTTACAATTTAAACTTGCTTCTCGGAAAGGAATATTTCCATACGAATATATCACTTGTATGGAGGTGTTAGACGACAGTAGTTTGCAGACAAGAAGTTCATTCTTTAGCTCTTCGAAGGGTCAAACTGTTACAACATTTATTATATTAATATTGCAAAGATAACAATAGAGACCAGAGGGACTTTGACAATAATTAATGATTGAATATTATATTAAGCGCATGGACTTGAGCAAAAAGTAGCCACCGGCTCTGCGTATAAAAATATTAACATAAGTAAGACTGTTGTCTTAAGACACCTGAGAAATACCTGAGTGATCACATTAATCTGAAGGCTGGTCAAAACCACACCGATAATTGAAGCTAAATAACATGAATAATTAGATAAATGGTTTTAGCAAAAACAAAAACAACGTTGAATGTACGAAAGTACGATAAAAATTTTACACAGTAAAGTTACAATTTGGATCAGAAATTCTTAAGTTGGATCTTACAGCACTCAAAGCTCCGCCGGGGAGTAAAAAAGTTCAAAGAAAATTGTAAAGGACATTTGTTCAGCAGGTGCAATTAATAACCTTCATAGAATAACTAGTCGACATATAAATAAAATGTGTCCTTGCCAAGTATTAGACACTACTGGTTAAAATAGTCAATAAAATCTCAGTAGATTAGCGCATATCTCGCTATGAAGAAAACCAAAGGCTAGGCTGGCGTTCATTTCATGTCTGAAGTGAACAATGCAAAGGCCGGCCAAGCCAACATAGAGTGCAGCTACGCTGGTCGACGAGTCATACTGTAGCGCTCAACACATGAGCGAAAGGCGAGGTGATTGACCTCGAGCAGAATGTAGCGCAGTACATGTAGACGAGAAGCCGTTATTCCAAATGCGTGCGGACAAATATGTTTCCAAAATGAAAGTGCAGCATAGGAGCTGCCGTAGTGTACTAGCGGCGATTCCGGCAAGACCCGGAGTGTGAGAGTGCAGCATTCCTGTATGTGTGATCCTTAAAGAGCGCTGTAAAATGTTCCAGATAGAACGCAATATAGTGCTGTAAAACTAACGGAAATAATTACAAGCCTGTACATGAAAATCTTGACAAAAAATACAAAATAGTGAGGGAAAGGGAGTCCAGAAAGAATATTTTAAAAATTTCCAATTAATTAATTAATATAACAAAGACTAAAGACAAATAACAGAAATGACCAATGGGAAAATAGAGAAGAGCGGAAGACTACATTCTCGGTACCATTTAGAAAGGAAGTGGCCGGTGACGCAAACAGTCATGTCAAGGTGATGCAGCCAATCAACACCAAGAAAGAATGACGTAAGGCAGCGAAGAAGAGAAAGAAAATAAGCAAGCAGTGTTCGCATGATCTGTGACATGATTGCATGTCGAAGGGAACTTATAATAAATTAACGAAAAGTAACCAGACCGAAACAATCAATGTAAGAACAACATGTAACATAAATTCAGACAAATAGGAGAGGTACCGAATTAGCAAAAATTACCAACGAATCGTACGTTCATGAACGCATGAACCAGATAGAGAACGTCGAGACTTTGGACATTATGAATGTAGGAGATGAAGCAGATGTAGGGTTCATGGTGGAGGCAGATTTAATCAATCCCTAGAACTTCATGATCAACATGATGATTATCCTTTATGCCCTGAAAAATCCACGAATCTAAAGTACACTCTTTACAACAAGGAACGGTGTGTTCTTCATTATAGACTATTAAAACAGTCTGTAGAATTAGGTATGCAAGTAACTCGCATTTACAGAGTAATTCAACTTAATCCCAGCGCATAGTTAAAATGCTACATTGATATGAACACTGAGAAACGAAAGCTAGCAAAAATGTGTTCGAGAAGGTTTCTATAAATTAATGAATAACGCAATTTTCGGTCGTTCATTAATGAACGTAAGGAAACTGCGCGACATAAAATGGGTCACACTGTGGAAGGGTCGTTGTGGTGCTCGTACGTTGATCGCAAAAGCAAAATTCAAACGTCGTATCATAGTGGAAGATCAGTGTATGATTATCGAAATGAAAAACTTCAAATTCTTCACAATCAACCGGTTTACCTCTGTCCTACAATTTTAGACTTGTCAAAAATGAAAATGAACAATATTCTATATAACGTTATTTTGACAAGCACTGATTCAAACTCGCAACTACAATACACTGACACCGACAGTTAAATATATAATTTTTCAATTAATATATACGAGTTTGTGAAGGAAAATTCAGTTTTCTGACACAGAAAACTATGGCGAAAATAATCCTTTCCAAATTGAAAGAATAGATGAAATAGGTTTAATGATGGATGAAAACGGTAGAAGTATAGTTGAATAATTTGTAGGTTTGCAACCAAAAATGTGTGATATTAAGTCATGTGAAAAGGCAAAACCTACTTGTAAAGCTAAAGGTGTTAAAAATGTTGTCGATAAACTTATAATGATCAATATATACGTTGCCTTTATGAATTTGAACGACTGACCAAACTACACGTGTGCATCAATTCCACTTCTCATCCCCTGTTCACGGTTCGTCAACATAAGGTAGCACTCTCATGTAATTGATGACAGAAGGTACATCACAGACGACAAAATTAATACATTATCGTTTGGACATTGCCGTCTTGCATAAAAAGAAGATACAAAATGAAGAAGGAAAAATTATAACCAATGTATAGTTGACATTTTGCCTCGGGGCAGCTATCTTGCATGTTAGCCCCCATATGTGTATCCGTTTTTGTAAGCACCTCCTCCTTTTCCTTATCGCTATACCCTTCCGTATGTAAAATGATATAATTTACTCTGTAGGAGATAGTAGAAAAATGTGCAACCTCACTATCTCGAATTTATCCAGCTATAGCAGGAGAAGCTCTTTAAGTGAATTGTAATCTTATAAAATTGCAAACTAGATAAGCATAAAAACTTATCTTTGTTTCTTCTGTATTCGATTTATTGCACTGATACAGTAAATTGTTAACCTTAATTTTATCAATCTTTGCATTTTTGAGAGAATTGTAATTTAATAGAATTAAAAACTAGATAAACATTAAACTTATTTTTGTTTTTCCTTTATTCAAATTATTGTACTGTATTTCTACTTTCTATTTTAAATTGCACTGTAAACCTTAATTTCTTCTTCATTCAAATTATTGCACTGTATTTCAACTTTTTATATTAAAGTGCATTGTAAACCTTAATTTTTGTAACTTTCTTTTAGTAAAATAAAAGCCAAACGAGATGATCAAAATTTGTTATATTTCTCTAAACCATCCTACCCTATTAGCTTCTGCGCTACCTCCCTTTTATTCCTCTCTGACTAAAGTATGAGTAGGAGAATTTGAAAATTAGGAGTAGGAGAATTAAAAATATATTTATTTTTATATTACACTAATTCATTTCAACTATAAAAGCACAGAATTTTTTTGAAAAAACATTTTTGTATAATCTTCTCCTTCTAATCTTCTTGCAACACACCTGCAGAGCAGAAAAAGAATAAAATTAGTTGCTAGCAGAATGAAATTGAAAAAGCAAACAAGAAAAAGGAAACCATTATCTATTTTCTTCACTTTAATAATTGTTGAATTAGTACCTGATATAAAACTCCGGCGTTAATAGTAGTTGTTTTAGTTGGCTCATGAATCCTGATAGGGATGGTGTAAGTTTGCCTTTAGATCATCTGGTAGATACTTCCAGGGCGCTTTTAACTGTTGTTCGTAAATAGCCAATAGGTTTTCAGGGAAGAAAGGCCACTCAAATTTATTGAATCTGCTCCCACCTTCTTTCTTGTATTTGTTTATTACTGAACACACTATTCTCATCACACCATATGATGATTTTAACCAACTATCAACTGCGTGAACGTTGAACATAGCACAACTGCCTGTATGTCTTCCAACATATGGTAAATGACGCGGACACTCAACAGGGAAATAGACGTTACGCATTGTCTTTAAATAGGGTAAACCTTCTATCATGCATGAACGAGGATACTCTTGCAGTGGCATTAGACGTAATTCATTAACACAGTTGCACACAACCAGATATCAGTATTGTTGATCACTGAGAAGTTTGAAGAACGACGTAAGCGTAAAATCTAAATTAGGTAACTCATACCTAATAATGCTGTAGATAAAACATTTGTAGACAATCTATATTACAACAAGTTATCTCGTAACTTCCAATGGCTAATTTTTGAATGTCAACAATTACTCCTCTAGGTTTTGCACTCATGGTGTGTCCGATATCGAAGAACTGAAGCAGAGAATCCTCTCTCTCGTTTATAAATTCGGAAAAGGAAAAGGAAGAAAAACTCGTGCAATATTATTGGAAGAAAAATACTTCATTCGTTAGAAGTTTATAATTTATTATGCGATCATGAAAAATGATGCAATGAAGAGTAGTGTTGGCTGAAATAGGTTCCTTTGTTTCAATATCAATGCGAACATCTTCAGAGGAAGATTTTATGTATTCTAGCTGTTCCATGCAATTAATAATAACAATAGGATAATGCGATTGAAATTCACTTCGTGATATAATCGGTTCAAAACGATTACTGTCAATCTGATAATACGCATTACGAAACTTGATTAATATACACAATTCACTCCAACCGCCATTGTTAAAATGTCACAGCTTTTTCATATGGATTTAAGAATGCGGCAACGGATTGAGTAGTACAGTGATCGAACTCAGAAGAAGCAGCATTAATTTTATTTTTGTCGGTTTGGAAACAAAGCGTGAAAACTCTCGGTTTTTCTATTTGTGACGTAGTCATAACCGTCCAATTGATTATCATTCAATTTGAAATAGTGGGAACCTCATGATAAATCCACGATCGAAATGCTACAGGAATAGAAGGATTCTTTTTTATTAGCTTAACGCGTTTAACTTATTCCTCGTCGGACAGTATTAGAATTGGTAGTTTTATTTATATTTTGCGCACTTTAACGTTAAATGCATCTCCCGCGTTGGCTGAAAACAGTGCACATTGCTCATCTCTAGAACGAACAAAGACAAATTCAAGGTAGGAGTTTAGAAATGGTTTCCTGAAGTCCTGAAATAAACCGCAAAGTACACGCAGTGGGGTGATTTTATGGAACAACTTTTCAGTAGCGTGAGCAATATTCGCTTCGTTTGGTGGTGTAGTAAGTGAGGGAAAATAACCGGCATTTTGAAGTGCTAGCATTTCAATTTTAGAATAAGAAGCGAAAGTTTTTAGTTGTACCTACACGCCGAGTTCTTTCAATTTCCTACACATTTAATTCAATGCGAATTTCATCGAAGAGATATGCTGCAAAGTTTTCATCGGGGACGGCTGAAGTGGAAGGTATATCATCTGTGCTTGATCTAACGATACCACCTTCTATATGAACATCGGTAAAAAGACATGACCTTGGTTGTGTACAGTAACTCGAATTTCATCGTTGTTTTCATATTTCTTGCCGGATATGGATGATAGCACCTTACTTCCCGCCTGGATACTCTGTTATCAAAAACAACTTTGTCTGTTATGTTGAAGATAATTCTTCTTGATATTACCTTGATTATACACGAAAAGAGACTAATGTAGTTTCTGAAGGAGAAATGTAATTTGTATAATTTATATTATGGTAGTCGGTAGCATAACGACTGCAAAAGATCTTTCCGAGGACTTTCAATTTCCTTTGCATTTAATTTAATACGAATTTCATCGAAGAGATTTGCTGGAATGTTTTGATCGGGGACGGCTGAAGTTGAAGGTGTATCCTCTGTGAATAATTTAACAATATCACCTTCTATGTGAACATCGTCTTCAGAAGGTAAAAAGACATGCTCTTGTTTGTGTACAGGAACTCGAATTTCATCCATGTTTTCACATTTCGTGCCTGCATATGAATAATAGCTCCTTACTTCCTGTCTGGCTTCTCCGTTAGCAAATACAACTTTGTCTGTTACGTTAAACATAATTCTTCTTGATGTTAACTTGATAATACACGAAAAGAGACAAAAGTAGTTCCTGAAAGAGAAATAGAATTTATATAATTAATCTTATAGTCGTTGGTAGCCCAGCGACTGCAAAAAATCTTTATTTTTTGAAGTAAATATTTTCTTGTAGCGTACAGGAAGTGATTTTTTCAACTTGGCGCTAAATTTTACTACTTTGTCTGCTTTCTCTTTTAATCCTCGCTTTTTTGGCCGGTTATTATAAATTACTACCATGATGTTGTTGCTTAACTGTTCTTTACTTGAATGATAGTACATAAATATACGCTCTATGTTATATACGATTCGGGTATTTTCACTGGACGAATAATTAACTCTCCTGTTACATCCTCATTTTGTCGGTCGTTTGGGCTTTCGAACTGATCTTCGAGTACGATAGATATATGTTGAATAACACTATTGTTTCCGGTAAGAAGCTTATAGTTGACGGTTGAACTACAATAGGATAGCCTGCTGGAACATGCGGTTTAAAATTGTATAACGAATGATTTTGTTTACCGCTGAGATAACAACATGAACCGAACACCAGATTACAACATGCACGAATCGAGTTTTCGTTATTAATTTTAATAATTTCCCCTGAAATATGCAATTTATTAGTTTCATATTTTTGACGTAAAAATCCAAAATCTGCAGTTCAGTCGGAAACATCAAGGTCTACGTCTAGGTTTGAAGACATTTTACGGCGAACATAGGTCTTTTGATAAGTAATAGAAATAAGATTTGTATCGCACTCTAGAGGGCCATACACCTCTTCGAGTATAGGGAAGTTGTTAGATATTGCTTCTTGAACCAGACCCCTTATTTCTGAAAAAGTGTAACAACCTTCAGGTAATGTGATTACAGTTGTTTTGTCTCCCTTCATTTTAATATCAACCCGGTTATTTTTGCCATTAACGCTCACGTTACATATTTTATCCAGTTGAGATTCATGGTTAGAATATTTCTCATATACATTTAAGAGATAATCTATGCTAGTACCAACATTGTTGATACATTAAAATCAATGTCAGAAGGAGAATGCAGATTAGGTTTGTTGTTAATAGATGAGATAAAAACTAAGTTTTTTAGTGTACTCTTGTAGAAATAGTTACACATTTTAATAGTTAGCAAATTTTCTATTTTTGCAATGCCATCGTCGAATTCATAAATATCTTCTGCTACATTCAAAATATTTTTTATTATTCAAATATATAGCAAATTCATTACTTTATCAGTGACATTTGGAGTACTATTAGATGTAAATAGTGCGGCGAGCTCTATTTCATAGAAAGAATTATGGTTTCTAATACTACATCAATCTTCGAGCATTTATCCTCGAGTGTGATGCGTTTATCAAAAGGCATCGTGAAGACTGAAACGTATCTTAAGCGCGTGTTTTATTTATACAGTATAAAAATAGTAAACAGAGATGTCCACATATTGATGAATTAAAAGTTTTATAAGAATGAAAATTATACCGAATGTAACAGCTTGTTCATTATTATTATACCCCTTTAGGGGGACGTAAATTACAAAAACTATCGAAGTAGTAAACAAATGCACCTCGTTAACTGAACACAACCCAGAGCGAACCAGGTTTACTTATCGGATCTTAACGTACCTCGCATGAATACACCACTGAAGTAAGGAATTTTCAGACGAAATACGTAACGATATAGATCTATGTTAGTTAAAGCTCTATTCGGCAAACCTTTAATTATGTTTTGGGTGCAGGATTTAAGTAAATGCCCGTTCCTTTGTTTCGAGTAGAAACCCTCTGCCACGCATTGCTTCTAGCATTCGATTGTGTCGATTTATTTCTTTTATTAATACTTCCTGTGCGGCTTTCGCCTTTTTACAGCCGATGCTATGCCTGCAGTTCCACTTGCTAGACAACCCAAGCCTGTCAAGGCTGCAAATATCGGAAGGAGTAGAAGAAAACCTCCTTTCTTTTTTACACCATGCTGTCTTTTTTCTGTTTTAAACGTTCTCTTCGATGTTTTGATTTTCTTCTTCGTCTACCCCCACCTACTTTAGTTTTCGTTTTCACAATACCCGTAACTGCTAGTGCAACTGTTCTTTCTCCCAATGATGTGTTATGAGAGTTTAAACCAGACCAAGGCTTAGAGGCTAGGATTTCATCTGCTTCTCTTCTTCTGTTCTGATCTTTCTACGTAGCATAAGCGATATCATCTTTTTTGCCTGCCTTATCTAGTAGGTTTATTCCTTTATCACCACGTTTGAGCCGTTTTGCTAACTTTGTCCCAGGTCCTCAGAATTCGAACCCAGGTATGTGAATTTCTACTGGCAAATTATCTATGTCTTTATTAAGAACTTCGCCTTTTATTCTGCCTTTCCCTACTCTTTTACACTGAGCTGCAACAACGTTATGTATATTTGAGTTGAGATATTTTTAGAAGGTGGGTAAGATATTTAAATAAGAGAGATATTTTCTGCTCTCCTCATTTTACTTCATTATGGAGCACATTACACTTCCGTTAAATTTAAAATCTGAGGTAGATCCGATATGGCATTTCGCTAGATGGCGTTTATCGTGTATAGATGCTCTAAGTTTAGCTAAAACAGGATTCTATTATACAGGATACCTAGACGCAGTTAGATGTATCTTTTTCTGAATCGAATTATTTTCTTGTGAAAAAGATGATAATTCTTTAGCGGAACACAGAAAATGGTCACCTTCGTGGGGGTATATGAGAGGGTCTGAAGTTTGCAACATACCGTTAGATCTCTATACCACAACTGCTGTTCCAGCACTTTTAATACTGGGTATAGTGTGATGTAAGATCCATATTGGAACCACATAAGTGAAACAAGAGGTGAAAAAGTTCCTGTTTATTTAGTAATCTACAATAACTTCGTCATTTAATAAGCTCACTCCACTTAATCCTCCTGTGCACTAAATCGTTGAAATCACCATCAAGTAGAGTGATGGTAAAAGCAATAAAAAAGGCATTATCATTACCTGTGGCGGATCTGAACGAAACAAAACGTTAAATTAGAAGGAAAAATAAACATAGTAAACCGTTGCCGGACACAATACCCGGTATAATATGTGGTACATCAAATGCATGGAAGCCCAATGTTATGATTAATTTGTTACTGCAACCAAACATCTTGTTAGAGACAACGCTAATTTTATTATTCTGTTTAAACAAGATGCAAGAAAACTCAGTCATGTTTATGATGATCATGTGAACACCGATTGTGGTACAATCAGTTCAATAATTTATGTTATCATTCTTGGTCGCACTCGAAATTCAGCTTTCTCGTTACCGATAAGGATAGCGAAATAAGAAATGCTCGATCTATTTTATGAGATATAAATACACATTTTCGAATTGTTGAGTAGAAAAAGGACATCACGATGACATCAAACCACAGAACTAGTAACGTGTATGCAACGCGACCATCATCACGACATGATATTGCTACTAAATCATATGTGGATGAATAAATGTTAATTAATATAAATTTCGTAACATCAACATCTGACGGAGACTAAAGTATACAAGGTAAACGGCTGAAGAACGTTGCCAATCATATTAACATGGAATATGCTTGTAATGAAAATTATGTGTTAAGAACCGTCAAGGACAGTATTAATAAAGAAGAAATACACCGTGACCTTTTAGATCTTAAAAATGAAAAAGTGACATATGTGAATTAGATGAAGATTCAATTGATTTAAAAACAAAAAGCTGAAAGGAATAGCTCAAGCGATAATTGAAACGAAGCAGTTTCGCTTAACACAATGCGTACGCACACTAACAATGTACAGATAAATTTAGAGAAGCATGTAATGACGTTTCAGCACGCATAGAATATGTTGACCCGCATACACGTGATATCGTAGACGATCACCTTCCTCCGATTGACAATAAACTTAACATGAACAACAAGAGAATATCGGGTGTAGCAGATCCTGAAGGGGATCGAGATGCAATTTATCTTTTATTTTCAGAAAAACACACAAAATATAGACTACTTCAATTGAATGTCGATGGATCAATAAATATTCCAAAATAAACGAGTAAAACGCATCAGCAAATCTATTCATACGACCGATGCGATCAATGAATCATACCTGGAAAGAGATTCAGCAGCGCGAGAAGAACTCGAAAAACTGAAGAATGAATTAAGCAATCAAGAGAAACTCAACGTTGATGTGGATGGCTCGTTAAGTATGAAAAATAAGCGAATTACCAACGTACATAATCCGTTAAATGAGATAGATGTTGCAAATAAAATCTTTGTAGAACAGTATGCGGCTGCGCGGAGAGAAGTTTACGAGTTAAAACTTGTCTTATCTAAACTTCAGAAAAATTATCTACCAGTAGAATCTAACAGAGAAATAAATATGAAGAATAATCGAATTATAAATGTTGATTCTTCTATCCACGGGCAAGATGTTGTTAACAAACAGTATTTAGAAACGTTTGCTACTGCAAAAGGAGAGTTTGAAATTATGAAAATGAAACTGAAAAATAAGCCATGAAAAGCTCTCTTTCAAATTAGTAGTCTACCATCAATTCAGTCATCAATATACATGCTACAAAATAGTCACCGTACTTATAAGCTTCCGTACACAGGTACACTAATACCATTAACAGTTTCACCTAGTTCTCTGGTATATGCGATGATTTATCATGTGAACAAGGCAATCGAATAAGAAGGTGCACCAATTGCTGTAAAGGAAGTTGATGGAATTCAGTTCTGCCTAAATAATCCAGAGCAATGGAATACTAACGATCTTCCGCTCTATATACTCTTTGAATATATTATATATAAGTAAAACACTGGATGTTTAACTTCAGTTAGAAAATTGTAGGCGAACATTAAAATAAAATTTCGTGAGTAGTATAATTGGATGGATCTGAGGCCACCGCCACCGCACTGCTCCCAGGTGCCTCCTCCACCGCACTGGGGGCCTCCCACTGCTACCAACTTAACCTAACTACTGGGGCCTCCAAGGGGCCTCTTCCAGTGCTGCCAACTTAACCTTACTAGCGCGAAATTTGAATTGGTAAACAAAGCCACGTGCTTTTTGACAGACAAAAACGCATCACTAACCTCAGTACTGCCATCTGGACGGGCCTAAACTTTAGTGCTAACAACTTAACCTAACTAGCGCGAGATTTGAATCGGTAAACAAATAAACGTGCTTTTTGACAGACAACAACGTATCGCAAACCTCAGTGCTGCCATCTTGACGGGGCTAAACCTTAGTGCTGCCAACTTTACCTTACTAGCGCGAGATTTGAATCGGTAAACAAATCCACGTGCTTTTTTGTCAGCTGTCATCGCCATCTTTAATCAAGAGAGCACCGTGCTGACCTCTTTCAGCTAATTTCGTCAGCTGTCATCCGCCATCTTTAATCAACAGAGCACAGTGCTGCAATCTTTAGCTAGATACCTTTGAAATGTGGTGGCGGTAAATTCCACATGCTCTTGTTTGGAAACAAAGCCACGTGCTTTTTGTCATCCGCCATCTTTAATCAACAGAGCACCGTGCTGCTGTCATGCGGGCAATTTCGTCAGCTGTCATCCGCCATCTTTAAACCACAGAACACCGTGCTGCCCTGTTTATGGCATGTAGTATCGGGCAATTTGAAAAGTTCTGTCAGCTGTCATCCGCCATCCTTAATCTACAGAGCACCCTGCTGCCCTCTTGCGGGCAATTTCGGCAGCTGACATCCGCCATCTTTAATCAACAGAGCACCGTGCCGCACTCTTTAGCTAGATCCCTTTAAGCGGGGAATTTCTTCAGCTGTCATGCGCCATCTTTAACCAAGAGAGCGCAGTGCCGCACTCCTTAGTTGAAATGTGGTGGCGGCAAATTCCACATCCGCCATCTTTAATCTACAGAGCACAGTGCCGCACTCTTTAGTTGAAATGTGGTGGCGGACAATTTGACATGCTGCCAGCCTTAACAAGAGAACATCGTGCTGCCATCTTTATTATTTGACATGTGATGCTACGTAATACACTTACCAGCCATCTTTAATCAAGAGAGCACTGTGCTGCGCTCTTTACCGTAGTAGTGGGCAATTTAAATGAACATATCGAGGAATACCTTTTTTCTGAGAGAAAAATGAAAAAATAATAAGACTACAATTCTGAACAGCTTGCGTAAGATAGCGATTGTCATAACCTCCTTTCCCCTGCTCTGTCAAGGCATAGCTTTATCGAACATACAACGCGAAGGCAAGAGTGTGCAGCGATAATATTATTGTGCATGTTTAGACTTGCGAAACATATCAAGACTAAAATCGATGTTGATATCTTCAACATGTAGTTAGAACATTGATTGGTGTGTTCAGATTACTAACTAGAACCGAACACGATACAGCATGTGTTTAGAACATGTCAAGGGATAACTTTGTTCTAAGAAAATCAGATTGAAACATAACAAGACTAGAATCGATGCTGTTAACTTTAACATGTCATCAGAACATTGATTGATGTGTTCAGATCACTAAATAAGTGATCAAGACTAGATTCGAACAATGTACGACATGTTAGGGGATACCTTTGTTCTAAAAAAATCAGATTGAAACATAACAAGACTAGAATTCATACCGTTAACTTCAATATGTGATTAGAACATTGATTGCTGTGTTTAGATTACTAAACAAGTAATTAAGACTAGAATCGAACACTGTACAACATGTCAGGAAATACCTTTGTTCTAAGAATATTAAAACATAACAAGACTAAAATCGATGTTGTTAACTCTAACATGTCATCAGAACATTAATTCATGTGTTTAGATCACAAAATATGTTGTCAAGGCTAGATTCGAACACTGTACTCAATACGACATATATTTAGAATATGTTAGGGGATACCTTTGTTCTAAGAAAATCAGATTGAAATATAACAAGACTAGAATCGAATACTGCACTCGATGTTGTTAACTTTAACATGTGATCAGAACATTAATTGGTGTGTTCAGATCCCTAAATAAGTGATCAAAACAAGAATCGAACGCTGTACTCGATACAACACATGATCAGAACATCGGTTGATGTGTTTACAACATGTCTGGGGTATACCTTTGTTCTAAGAAAGAAATTAGACAGGAATTCTGAACAGCCTGCGCAAGAAAGCAACTCTTATAACATCCTTTACCTTTACTTACTCTGCTTAGGTACATCTTTATCGAACATGCATTGCAAAAGCGAGAGTGTGCAAGTTTAGACATGAACACATACTACCGTTCAAAAACATATATACATACTATAATTCGATGTTGTAGTACACTGCATTGCAAGACTAGAATCAAACACTGTTTAGAAAAAAATTCTCTTCTCAACATACTTACAGAGCTGCTCTTCTAAGATGAACACATACTTATGAATTTGCTAAACACTTTCTTTCTTTCTTTCTTGACATACTTACTCTTCTTCTCCAAGTAACAAACAAAACTTTTAAGAGAAAGGAGTGGGAGAAGGAAAAGGTAATACCTAATCTAAAATAAAAGAATATGTTAATTCTACATTATTTATATCTCGTATGTACAAGTTTTATCTTGAATGATTTTACTTGTAGTAATGTTTACGTACTTTTCCCTTCTCGATGTAATTATCGTATGTACACACTTTATCTTACAATTAATAATGCAATTCTTGCATATATGAGATTTAGTTGATGTTATGCTGTAGTAAACAATGCTATAACTAAAAACCGAGCGATACAAAACCTAGAATGTTTGATAGTAAGTAAATTACTCACAGAACAAAATTCCGCTACTGCAATACATGCTGTAGTGAGCAATGTAATATTAAAAAACTGAAGAATTTACGTTTTTAGCTGCACCTGCTAACACATACTTGCAAGCGTTTACATTGTTGTAATTAATGTAGTACCTAAAGTTAAGTCTTCGGTAACGCATGCTTACACATAATAGTGAGCATCTACACTCTTAAGATTTTTTCTAGAAGTCGCGTCTTTAGCGACACCTGCTAACGCATACTAGGGAGCGTTTACATTCCTGTAATTAATGTAGTACTAAATGTAAAGTCTTTGTTAACACTGGGCTTACACGACTATACTGCTGTAATGTCTATCGTTATATAGGTAAGACGTTATACTGCTGCAATGTTACGGAAGAAAGAAGTTATACTGTTGCAATGTTTATCATTATAGAAGTAAAGGATTATACTGTTGCAATGTCTATCGTCATAGAGGTAAGATGTCATACTGTTGCAATGTCACGGAGGAAAGAAGTCATACTGTCGCAATGTTTATCGTTATAGAAGTAATGGGATATACTGTTGCAATATCTATCGTTATAGAAGTAAAGAGTTATACTGTTGCAATATCTATCGTTATAGAAGTAAAGAGTTATACTGTTGCAATGTCTATCGTTATAGAAGTAAAGGGTTATACTGTTGCAATGTTTATCATTACAGAGGTAGACGTTATACTGTTGTAATGTATATCGTTACGCAAGTAAGAAGTTATCCTGTTGTAATGTCTATTGTTGCAGAAAAAGAGGTTATACTGTTGCAATGTCTATCGTCACAGAGGTAAGACGTTATACTGTTGCAATGTCCATGTTTACCGTCACAGAAGTGAGAGATTACACTGTTGCAATGTCTATGTACGTCGTTACAGAGGAAAAAGATCATACTGTTGCAATGTCTATCGTCACAGAGGAAAGAGGTCATACTATTGCAATGTTTATGTCTATTCTACTTGTACTACCCTCTTTACAGTTTTCTATCCTAGCTGTCTTCACTTTTGCAGCGAACAAAGCTGTAACTAAACTCTTAACTTTGAAGCTGTAGTATTATTATTACTTTACTACAAAAGGCTTAGCAACTAGAGAAGTAGAAAGTACAAGGAATTCAAGAATATTTAGGGTTTTACTAAGAAAATAAGGATGTATGTGTATGTATATTAATAAGGTAGCACTTAAGAATAAAGACTGTAAATAGTTTGTTATTTTAAAGCTGTACAATCGTAAAAGGCTACTAAAAAGTACTAAAGAAAGCTCTATACTTGGGTGCACTGACGAGGACGTTAGCAAAAGGTTCTACTACTGGAATATCTATCAGTTAATGATACAGTTAATGTACATTTCAAGCTGTAGAATGTTTCATAGCTAATATCGAAAACAACGCTTGCAGGATAAAATTCCAACACTACAATACTTTAAAGCCGCTTTTTCTAGTTTTTAACATTGCGACTCGAGAGAAGGACGTTAAGAAACACCCTTATCGAACGTTATACGCAAGAGTGCTTTTACTTTGTTAGGTATAGAATATTCATCTCTCTCTATCTCTTTTTAAATTTACGACAATGTCTGACCTCTATAGGTTAAAACTTGGCTTCTTCCGAACATTGCAACTTTAGGCTAATCTCTATTGATAAATGGTTGTTCTCTTTTCAGAACTTGTGAATACGATGCTCCCCTGCTCGCAGTGTGACAAAACGTTCGGAAGACGGGATAGCCTTACGCGACATATCAAAACCAAACATCATGAGGCATACGATACGTTACACAGCGAGCAATGTAACTTAACATTTACGAGAGAAGATAACCTCGCACGTCATATCAAATGAAAAAAATCAGGCATCTACTATGTTATTCTGCGAGCAGTGTAGTGTGACATTCGGAAGACAGGATAGCCTCACGCGCTACATAAAATTAAAAACATCAGGCATCTACTATTTTATTCTGCGAGCAGTGTAGTGTATCATTCGGAAGACTGGGTAGCCTCACGCGCTACATAAAATAAAAAATCATCAGGTATCTTCTATGTTATTCTGCGAGCAGTGTAGTGTAACATTCGAAAGACAATATAAGCTGCTGCAATACAAAAACATTTTAACTAAAGAGTGTAAGTTAGCTAAAGTTGTTGCATTTTAACAACGGTAGGTGTGTAGATGTATGTTTGTATTAAAATTGTATGTGCATATAACTAATATGTAGAAATACTTCGAAGTGCTTAGTGTAATTTATGCATTAAGAGCTTTGAAAGGGGTAACAGGTGTAGTTTCCTAATTTATTACGCATCAGCAAAACTAACAACACAAGATTTGTTCTCTATTCTGCGATATAAAATTCAAATAAAACGTTGATTTAGTTCTTCTATCTTTAAATCAGTTAGCACACTAAATCTATTAGGTAAAAACTTGAAAGTCTTTGCAGACGCATAAAATCCTTTCTCCAAATTTCGTTTTTAATCTTTGTAGTGAAATCACTTTAAATTGCTCATTTAGCCGTAGACTTGTCAGCGGCTTGGTAGTTGGAGTTGAAAGATGACCTATCTGGTTAATCTTCTCCATGGTTTTGCTACAAAAAAGCGGAATACTATTTTGATTTTTAAAAAGCAATGTAAACATATAAGATCAATTAAAAAAGATCGAAACATACCTTAAAAATGTTCACGTTGCAGACTGCAAACTGTTACTCGGATAAATAAAATGTGCACGTTCAAGCCTGTAACTCGAATAAATGTCGACGATAACTCTTGATGTACCTAGAAAAGAACAAAAATATATGAATGTAGCGTTAGCACTTGCGTCGCACATAGTGATGATCGGATATGAAAGGGCTACAAAAGTTACTTGGTTTGTTAACAGCTAGCCTAGCTATCTTTACAAACATGCAACTCGAAGATGTTTATTGCCTAGTGTAGAAGCACTTGTGCTGATAGGATAGGAAAGGGCTACAAAAGTTACTTGGTTCGTCAACAACTAGTCTGCTATAAATGTCGTCAAACTAAAAGTAGCGTTAGTACATTCTCATGCTTACGCACACACAGGGCACTTGTATTACACATAGTGATAATAGGATATGAAAGAGCAAGTTAGCTAACCTAGCTATCTTTAACTTAAAGATGCTTATTACCTAATGTAAAAGCACTTGTGATGATAGGATATGAAAGGGTAAGTCAGCTAGCCTCGAGTTGCGATGTTCGGAAGAAACCAAGTTTCAACTTATAGAGGTCATATTGTTGTGAGTTTGAAGTTACAAGATTAACCTCTTCCTTGTCTACGCTCCTGATCCTCCTATCGTAAAATGCTAAAAACAATGAAGGTTACAAAATTTACTTAGTTTGTTAACAGCTAACCTAGCAATCTTTAACTCAAAGACCTTTATTGCCTAGCGTTAAAGCAAATATAATAATACGATATGAAAGTATAAGTCAGCTAGCATAGAGTTGTGATGCTTAGAAGAAACCAAGTTTCAACCTATGGAGGTCAGACATTGTTGTGAGTTTGAAGTTACAAAATTAACCTCTTCCTTATCTGCGCCTTCTAATCCTCATATCGTAAAATGCTAAAAACAATGAAGGTTGCAAAAGTGGTTTGTTAACAGCTAACCTAGCTATCTTTAACTAAAAGACGTTTATTGCCTAGCGTAAACGTAAATGTAATAATAGGATATGAAGGACAAGTCAGCTAGCCTAGAGTTGCGATGTTTAGAAGAAACCAAGTTTCAACCTATTGAGGTCATATTGTTGTGAGTTTGAAGTTACGAGATTAACCTCTTCCTTGTCTACGCTCCTGATCCTCCTATCGTAAAATGCTAAAAACAATGAAGGTTACAAAAGTTACTTGGTTTGTTAACAGCTAACCTAACTATCTTTAACTCAAAGACCTTTATTGCCTAGCGTAAAAGCAAATGTAATAATAGGATATGAAAGGACAAGTCTGCTAGCCTAGAGTTGCGATGTTTAGAAGAAACCATGTTTCAACCTATTGAGGTCAGACATTGTTGTGAGTTTGAAGTTACACACTAACTAACAGTTTAGGCTTACATTAAGTTGAAGGCTGCAAACTGGAGAATAATATTTACAGCAGACAGTGATTTTCTAAAAAACAAAGGAAAAAATCGTAAATAATAATAATAATAATAATAATAATAATAATAATAATAATAATAATAAAGGAATTAATCTTACCTTCTGTTTTTACTACTAGACGGCAGGTGAGCAAGTAAAGGATACGCACACAATTAACGCACATAGAGAACTGCGAGGAGCGCTTCACACAGGCTGCGCCGAGTAAGTATGCAGCTTATCACTATGCGGATGTAGGAGTTGCAGACGTCTGCAGTACAGTTAGAACGAAATGTTTATGCAACAAGTGTTCTCCCGACTGCCTTACGCCGAGTTCTGCAGGCTGACGTATTTAAGCACTAAGCCGGGATCGAACCTGCTGTTGATGCCGAGGTGCTAGAATTTAAGAGTTCTGCTGGCTGATGCGGATCGAACCTAGGAAGGTCAGCGCGCGATCCTCGACCTCTGAACTTAAACGGGAGAGCACTAAGCTAAGCAAATAGCCGACATCTACGGTATACCTTGCCTGTAGGTACTTAAAGTTATTGAGCTAAGACCGCATCTACGGTATTCCCTGCCTGTACTTAGCAGGGTGCTGAGCTAAGCAAAAAGCCGACATCTACAGTATTCCTTGCCTGTAGGTGCTTAAAGGTACTGAGCTAAGATCACATCTACGGTATCCCATGCCTGTACTTAGCAGGGTGCTTAGCTCAGCAAAAAAGCCGACATCTACGGTATCCCTTGCCTGTAGGTACATAAAGGTATGAGCTAAGATCACATCTACGGTATTCCCTACCTGTATTTAGCAGGGTGCTGTGCTAAGCAAAAAGCCGACATCTACGGTATCCCTTGCCTGTAGGCACTTAAAGGTATTGAGCTAAGATCGCATCTACGGTATCCCCTGCCTATACTTAGCAGGGTGCTGAGCTAAGCAAAATGCTTACATCTACGGTGTCCCTTGCCTGTAGGTAAACATAATGCGCTAGTCTAAGAAGCGGTTCTTAAGAGTATTGAGCTAAGACTGCATCTACGGTATTCCCTACCTGTAGGTAGACAAGGAGAGGACTAGGCTAAGAAGCAGCTCGCCAGCCTGATGTAGCTTGTGTGTGTAGGCTTGCTTCAAACTTCATCTAAAAACACATCCCAGATATTTTTTCTTGTTCAAGTACTCTAGAGTCTGGTTATTCTAAACCCTGTGCTAGTACATACCTCCTCGCAAGGCATAACGCTTGAACTACACTAGGAAGCAGCTAGCTGCTGCTCTCCTGCTCCTAGTCCTGTTTTACAGCCGGATGCCCTTCCTGACATAAGGTTTTAAGTCGCAAGAACCTGTTTCACAGCCGGATGCCCCTTGGTAACGCAAGAATCTGTTTTTACAGCGGATAACATTTTAGGATTTTAAATCACAGTATCTAGTGCTTTACATCATGAAGTAATGTTTTACGGATAAATGCCCTTCCTGACGCCGAAAGACCAGGATTTGGCCAGTTACCCTTCCTGATGTAACAAGATTAGAATTTGTTTTTTTCGCTAATTTACAAAAGCATGTTAGGTGCAAGTTATGCTAAGCAAACAATCGCTATCTTACGCAAGATGTTCAGAACTGTAGTCTTATTATTTTTTTCCCTTAGAACGAAGGTGTACCTTCCAGACACATCAATCAATGTTCTGATCATATGTTGTATCGAGTAGAGTGTTCGATTATATTCTTACTCACTTCTTTTGTAATATAATCTTCAAGTATTCGATAAAGTTATGCCTTGACAGAGCAGGGAAAAGGAGTTTATAACAATCGCTACCTTACGCAAGCTCTTCAGAACTGTAGTCCTATTATTTTTTTCTTTTCTTCTCCTAGAACAAAGATATTCCTTGACACGTTCTTTTAAATTGCCCGCCACGACATTTCAACTAAAGAGTGCGGCACGGTGCTCTGTAGATTAAAGATGGCGGATGTGGAATTTGCCGCCACCACATTTCAACTAAAGAGTGCGTCACTGCGCTCTCTTGATTAAAGATGGCGGATGACAGCTGACGAAATTGCCGCTAAAAGGTATCTAGCTAAAGAGTGCGGCACGGTGCTCTGTTGATTAAAAATGGCGGATGAATGCTGATAGAACTTTTCAAATTGCCCGCTACTACATGCCATAAAAGGACAGCACGGTGTTCTGTGGTTTAAAGATGGCGAATGACAGCTGACGAAATTGCCAGTATGATAGCAGCGCGGAGCTCTGTTGATTAAAGATTGCGGATGACAAAAAGCACGTGGCTTTGTTTCCAAACAAGAGCATGTGGAATTTACCGCCACCACATTTCAAAGGTATCTAGCTAAAGATTGCAGCACTGTGCTCTGTTGATTAAAGATGGCGGATGGCAGCTGACGAAATTAGCTGAAAGAGGTCAGCACGGTGCTCTCTTGATTAAAGATGGCGATGACAGCTGACAAAAAAGCACGTGGATTTGTTTACCGATTCAAATCTCGCGCTAGTAAGGTAAAGTTGGCAGCACTAAGGTTTAGGCCCGTCAAGATGGCAGCACTGAGGTTTGCGATACGTTGTTGTCTGTCAAAAAGCACGTGGATTTGTTTACCGATTCAAATCTCGCGCTAGTTAGGTTAAGTTGGTATCACTAAGGTTTAGGCCCGTCAAGATTGCAGTGCTGAAGTTAGCGATGCGTTGTTGTCTGTCAAAAAGCACGTGGCTGTCAAAAAAGCACGTGGCTTTATTTACCAATTCAAATTTCGCGCTAGTAAGGTTAAGTTGGCAGCACTGGAAGAGGCCCCTGGGTTGCCCCCAGTAGTTAGGTTAAGTTGGCAGCAGTGGGAGGCCCCCAGTGCGGTGGAGGAGGCTCCTGGGAGCACTGCGGTCGCGGTGGCCGCAGAACACTCCAATTATACTACTTCCGTGTACATAATAATTAGCTAAATTAAGGAAAGATTTAAAAACTATAACTCTCTTAAGGTAGATATGGCATCAAACCAATTAAAGTGTGAGGAAATTTTTTTGCCAATAACTGAACCATTAAATAAACTGAAGCTGCTTTCAGTTCGGTCTAACTCGAATGGATTAAATGCAAAGTAAAATCGAAAATTAAAGAGTTTTAAAAGTGATGAAAAAGATCTGAAGAAGCTCTGTAAAAAGGAAACAACTTTCCTGCAAAATTATCTTAACCCACAATTAAGACGCAAAGTTGATAGAATATTTGGGATACGACTAGTTTATGGAGAACTCTATTTAAGGAGTAAAAAAGTACTGTTTCAGGAAAACAATTTCATAATTGACAATTACAACTATCCTTTAGCAGAAAGTCTCCTTGAATTAATATTTCAGAAAGATCCAGACTCAAACTTGTATGATGATAATGATCTGGCGGCATACGGTCATATATTAAATCACACAAACGTGCGCAGAGAACAGTATGAGACAGGCAGGCAAATATGAGGTACGGTACGAAGACGCTCAAATTTCAAAAATGATCAAGCCATTATTAGAAGATGCAAGAGGGGAAGGGAGAACGAACGCACCAAAATTTGTAAGTGTACTCGAATACAAACGTGTAGGAAGAGGAACAAAAGTAGCTAAGTGGAAAAATGAACAAACTAATAAGATATAATTAGTTCATTGGAATAATCCAAACAACCTAGGAGAGAGACTGAAAAAAGTAGATAGTTTCTAGAAGTACAGGTCATTCGTCACACGAAATCGAAATCTTGTCAATCGAAGAAGAACTTTGAAAATCTGGTTTCATGGATAAATGAACACTGCGTGGCACGAACTTCCATTCCCAAATGGATTTAAAGTGGTTAGATTCCCTAAAGGATATATCAGTAATCTGCGAAATTGAATGTGAGGACAGTAGGAGCAATTGGCAACAACTAGCTATAGACAGACTACGATTTAAGGAACGAATAGACGACTCACAACAAATTCTTCTACCCATTATTTATGAACAAAATCAGAGAAGAAATAGCGAAAGAACTCCACGCTCCATTACGAAAAATTTTGAAAGACGGAGTTTAATTAGCAAGGGGAAAGATGACCTCCGCCAGGCTGATCTTGTTGATATGTCGCTATTTTCGAAAGATAATAGTGGATATAAATACATGTTGACTGTAATTGATGTTTATTCGAATTATGCATGGGCAGTATCTCTTAAAACAGAAACAGGAAAAGAAGTATTAGAATATCTGGAACGTATTTATTCAAAATATATATACGCTTTCCGAAACATCTTCAAATTGACAGAGGAAAATAATTTTATAATAAGATTTTTCAACAGTGGATTACAAAAATAAAAATTAAACACTATTCGACAGGGAGCAGCTTGTGGGCAAGCGTAGTTGAACGCTTCAATCGAACACTGAAGTAGTGGATGTGGCAGAAATTATCTGCATGTGGTTCTTACAACTGGCTTCGTATGCTACCAAAACTATTAGACGAATATAATAATCGAAAACTTCGTACGATTGGTATGAAACCTATAGACGTTACAAATGATCCTCAACAACTTGCAACTGTGTACAAATTACGAGAAGTAAAGAAGAAGAAGTCTTCTTATCCACCAAAATTTAAAGTAGGTGACATAGTACGAATAAGTAAAATTAAGCGATATATCAAAAATAACTATATTCCCAGTCGGAATAATGAATTATTTACTCTAAGAGAAGTAAAAGAAGCATTACTGAGAACTTACATGCTTCACTGCTATCAAAATAAACCAATATATGGAGCGTTCTATGTACAAGAAATGAAGAAGACAAAACATCTTAGAGTATACATTAATGATAAAATTTTACGCAGAAGAGGCAACAAAGTATTAGTATCCTGGTTGGATTTCGATGCCACTCATAATTCTTGGATTCCGAATGGATATGTATTCTAAAAATATATCGGCGGTAAGTACAGTAATATAATATTAATATTATGGAAACTTCTACTCTATTGTCTACTACAAGATTTACCTACTTACAGTAATTTCTCTCTCAAGGAACAATATTGTATATTTTGTACACTTCTACTCTATTGTCTACTGCAAGATTTACCTACTTATAGTAATCTCTCTCTGTATTGTTCCAGATTTCTCTCTGTCAATAAACTGTGGTATTTGGTTTGTTGGTGTCGACGAAGCGCTTTACCTCAATCAAGTAAATATTTACGTCTACACCATACATAATTAATTCAAAACATTTATGTAACATATATCTTAATAAATTATAAAAAAAATTACTAAAGATGACTAAAATATAGAAATAACCTTATATTTTCTTATCATAGATTAGATTGTCTTCCTTCTATCGTTCCTAAGAAGAAAGAAAGAAGGAAAGAAAAAGAAAGAAAGACGAGAAAAAAGGAATATATAATACATATGGCCACGCTCGCTATCTTCCTGCTCCATTACCTATCTGTCTTGGTGCGACGTAAAAGATTAGTTTGCCTTCCTTTCTAAGAAGAAAAAAGAAAGAAAAAATAAGATAAAAGTAAACAAAACATATATACACTTACGTATAAGGGTGCGAATAAATTAAATGTTCTTACTAATTCTTCTTCTTCCACTATATCAAAAGGAAAGCTGAATGTAGAATTAAATACGCTTACATTTCCCGATCCTACAATAGATGTTTTCTTGAAATAAAAAGAAAAATATAACTCTTCTTCTTCTTCCTGAAAAGCTTAAAAGCTCTCCCCAAGTTTGATCAAAATGGCGCTCCAATAGAAGAAATTAAGGTTCTTCAGAAAGAAGCGTTGGAAGTATTGGCTGTTATTCTCTGAAATGATATAAGCGTAAAAATTAAAAAAAGAGCTAGTATTCTTCCTTAATGACCTTATATGATTTACAACAGCGCGTTCAAACGCTCCTCCACATCACTGACGTTCCGAAGTTCACACTCTTCTTTCAGACGGAAAATCTCCTGCAGTGCCACCAATTTCTCGAGTAGAGACCAGCGGAGATCGGATATGGTGCAGTGTACGTGTGTGCAGTGTTTGTACGAACAAATTGTGTCGTCATTTCAACAAGAGAATCGCGGTTTATATGTACCTTAAAACGGGGAAATGTAATTTGAGAAACTTCATTCCAAAGCCTGGCTGGTTAAACATCTCAACTTACCAGTTCACTGCGTCACTAACATTTCGTTTTACGTAGCCGGAGTGTTAGAGCGGCGGTCAACATTTGGTTCGACCTGCGTTCCCGCGTAAGACGTCGACCTTTAACGGGTTCGTAGAAATTTGCTTGTTGCTATCATCCGGCTTGATTTTCGCAACGAAGCGAACTAACTGTCTGGCGAATTGTTTGCACATATGTATAATACATGATTTTTACACATAATAAACTCGCGCCTGCAAATATTAAATAATATAATCTCACACCTAGCATTAAATCGTGTATATATAACAACAAGTGAATTCGCTCACACCTTTAAGTCGACATCCAGAAGAGAGAGGGTTTGAACCTCACTGTTGCCAGCCCAAGATTATTTATCTGTGGTTTCCTATTTTCACACAAGGCGAATGCTAGGGGGCTGTACCTTAAGGCTACGGCCGAATCCTTCTAACTCGCTACTTCTTTCCTCTCCTATCGACACCATAAGACGTGCCTGTGTCGGCGTGACGTAATGCTAATTGTAATATACCATTAAAAAGTGTGTGAATAAATAGGAAACTATCGTCACCGTTGCCATCAGTGTGTGTTCAGAAACTGTTGAAGATTATGGATCGTCAACAAGTGAGAAAGGATCATGGGGAGAAAAAACGCAGAAACTAACACCAAACACAGCTGTAAACGCGAAGTATGTACGCCGAACGTTAAGCCTGATGCATTACGTAATATATATCTCTCACTAATTAGTGATGCTATTTCAGCCTATTACACACATTACTTCGAATGCCACAACATCTAATTAACTATTTACCATCAGGGTTTCTCTCAACGTATGCTGCTCACGACGTAGATTTTCCTTGGGAAAAACTGCCGTTCTACACAAAGGCTTTACTCGAGGTAGCCGCATGCCGTCCTTGCCAACATCACTACAATCATCGTGGAGATAGTGGAGATGATTTTGAGGATCCGAATCCAATGATTAAGGAACGCGAACCCTGTAAGAAGGAATTTAGAAATTTATTTTGAACAAAGAAGTAAATAAAACAATGTTATGTTATACATTATTATACTAGCTTGAATATAATGAATCTTCTTACCTTTCATGCATACACGTCAAGTTTTTCCCACTAGGCAAATGCTGAGGCTGTACCTTACCTAAGGACTCACGTTCGCTTCCTTTCTGTGCCTTCCCATCGCCATAAGGCCTATCTGTGTCCGTGCGAATTAAAAAACAATTTGTACAAAAATATGTTGACAATACAATTATTTAACATGTATATTTACGGCTGGATGCCCTTCATGACACCGACATGAACAATTTAAGCGCTAATCAAGATAAAATAACCGCTCATAAATGATAAAATGTAAGGGGGTAGAAATGTCTGTAAATAAGAATTGTAAGAACTGACCACTTATTTACACTCAATAGAGTTTATCCCCACTCGTAGAGCTGGGGTGTGTAGCACGGATAGCCTGCTCGCACACACATTAGCCTTCAGTATAGGATACAATCAAGAAACATAATATGTGTGGCACATTTCGCACACGCATAGTCTTCCGGCCACGGTGACTGGCTTTGCAGGTGGGCCCCCGCGGGGGAAGCTTGCGCGCGCTTGCGCATAGGCTGAGGTGAGCTGGAGTCCTTAAAATACACTGACTGACAGTGACAATGCAACACCAAGGAGGAGTGGTTCGAAAGGGATGAAAGTTGGGGAAAAAACAGAGACGGCACGGATGAATAATTGATGTTTATTTCAAACCGATGTGCAGGTTACACAATGCGCACGGCATCGACTCAGTAGGATGTAGGACCACCGCGAGCGGCGATGCACGCAGAAACACGTCGAGGTACAGAGTCAATAAGAGTGCGGATGGTGTCCTGATGGATGGTTCTCCATTCTCTGTCAACCATTTGCCACAGTTGGTCGTCCGTACGAGGCTGGGGCAGAGTTTGCAAACGGCGTCCAATGAGATCCCACACGTGTTCGATTGGTGAGAGATCCGGAGAGTACGCTGGCCACGGAAGCATCTGTACACCTCGTAGAGCCTGTTGGGAGATGCGAGCAGTGTGTGGGCGGGCATTATCCTGCTGAAACAGAGCATTGGGCAGCCCCTGAAGGTACGGGAGTGCCACCGGCCGCAGCAAATGCTGCACGTAGCGGTGGGCATTTAACGTGCCTTGAATACGCACTAGAGGTGACGTGGAATCATACGCAATAGCGCCCCAAAGCATGATGCCGTGTTGTCTAGCGGTAGGGCGCTCCACAGTTACTGCCGGATTTGATCTTTCTCCACGCCGACGCCACACTCGTCTGCGGTAACTATCACTGACAGAACAGAAGCGTGACTCATCGGAGAACACGACGTTCCGCCATTCCCTCATCCAAGTCGCTCTAGCCCGGCGCCATGCCAGGCGTGCACGTCTATGCTGTGGAGTCAATGGTAGTCTTCTGAGCGGACGCCGGGAGTGCAGGCCTCCTTCAACCAATCGACGGGAAATTGTTCTGGTCGATATTGGAACAGCCAGGGTGTCTTGCACATGCTGAAGAATGGCGGTTGACGTGGCGTGCGGGGCTGCCACCGCTTGGCGGCGGATGCGCCGATCCTCGCGTGCTGACGTCACTCGGGCTGCGCCTGGACCCCTCGCACGTGCCACATGTCCCTGCGCCAACCATCTTCGCCACAGGCGCTGCACCGTGGACACATCCCTATGGGTATCGGCTGCGATTTGACGAAGCGACCAACCTGCCCTTCTCAGCCCGATCACCATACCCCTCGTAAAGTCGTCTGTCTGCTGGAAATGCCTCCGTTGACGGCGGCCTGGCATTCTTAGCTATACACGTGTCCTGTGGCACACGACAACACGTTCTACAATGACTGTCGGCTGAGAAATCACGGTACGAAGTGGGCCATTCGCCAACGCCGTGTCCCATTTATCGTTCGCTACGTGCGCAGCACAGCGGCGCATTTCACATCATGAGCATACCTCAGTGACGTCAGTCTACCCTGAATTGGCATAAAGTTCTGACCACTCCTTCCTGGTGTTGCATTTGCTCTGTCAGTCAGTGTATATCTACTATAGTTTAACGTCGCTACAGCCGATATTACAGACATCCTTCAGAGCACAGCGGATACACAACTTATCTTATACGCAGATGACGGTGCTGGGGTCACCCAATAGAAAGACCTACAAAGTGCTCTAATACAGTTGGAAAATGGGCAAAGAAATATTGCCTGCAATAAATTCGGAGAAGACAGTCCAAGTGACATTATTAAAGGGAGGAAAAATATCAGGGAGAGACTCTCTTACCCTCATTGGGGAACCGCTGAAAATCTTCAACCACTTTAGGTACAGTATCTTGGAATTACCCTGCAAGCTATTACACTGTAATTTAGGTACCATGTCCAAGAAAGTGCCGCAGCAGCTACAAAAGCAATTTCAGCCATAAAGAACCTTCCAGCTCTGTCCTTAGCTACAGCTATGAGACTTTTTACACTACCATATCCAACATAGTATCTCACGGATTAGAACTCATCTGGGAACGTGTTAATCTTAGGGAGTTTGAAAAAATAGAAGGTGTCAATGACGCTTCCTTAAGAATGCACAGAGCGGGTAAATCATCACCCACACTAATGGTTTATGTACTAACCAAGGAGAACTTCTATGTTGAGGACCTGAGGAACCAATTGTACCTGCCATCTACTGAACAATGTGCAAAACGCCTGGAGAGAAGAGTGGCTAAGTGTAAAGGGATATACATAGAGCTCTACGCCTCAAGTGTCATGTTAGAGAGAATCTGGATGAAAGAAAACCAGGAAATCAGACACGTTGTGATCCGATACGCCATCCACGGCTTTCATCACAAAATATGCGCGACCAAATCGTATCCCTATCATAGCGAAAGTTATATATGTGAGTTGTGTAATCAAGAATGTGAGAGATATCACTTAACAATGTGCAGAAAAAGAACAATATCATTAACACATTATAGTAAGATGAAATAAGTGTTATGTAGACGTTATTATCTTTCTTTGGCCTTTCGGCTGCAATACATTCTTTTTATTATTAAAGTGAGTACAAGGTTAATACACGGGGCATTAAAAGGCGGTCGGACGTAGAGCTAACCACTCTACCCCACAAATTTCTGATGTTACGGATAGTGAAAGCCTTAACATCCTACCCTCCAGGGGCTTTCCTGGCCTGTTAGGAGTTGACTTTGCTGTTTTTATTACTGCATATCATGAATTTCCTGATACGAAATGTGAAAAGCTGTACCAAAATATGTACTGCCTGAACAGTCTCCATTGCGAAATGTAGTTCTCTGAAGCTATGCCCACTTCCTTGATATAAAATCATCTACCAAGTTCTCCAGAATTAACGCCTTAGCAGCATCCGAAGACTACCAAACTCCACGTTTTTTGGGGGAATGCACTCTTTTAACTTAAGACCATTTTAGGGGGCAGAAAACGTATCCCCCCAAAAAAGTCGGCGCCACTGCTGTCAATATTGAGCATTTAAGTAATTTGATTGGAAAAGTCTTCACTTACGATTAATATTAATTATAGCAAGTTTCATGTACGTTTTCCTTCCTTGCTGAGATTGGCCACAGATAGAAACTAAGCATAATATTTCAAGGGATGACGTGACGCTCTACCAACATTTTTAATAATTATCATGAGACTTGACTTTTGATGCGAGCTGCCACTGCATGAAATCACTGTGAACTGAACAAAACACAAAAAATACTGATTTAAAGTAAATTGATGCGCAATTCCCACTTACAATGTAACACGCAATGTATTTAAACGACCCGTTACTAATAGATTACTGTAGACAATGTCTTGAACATCAGTATATCTTCTTACTGCAGAACGGGGATTCTCAAATATTTTCACATCACGGAATATTAATTTATAAAAGTAATGCATTGTGGAACTTGACACAGTTCTGGTACTCGCGAGTTTTGTAGAAAATGTGTTCATTGTGTAATATTCACTATATATGAAATCAGTCTCCTCCTCCTCCCCGCAATAAGCAAACTACCTCTTATTCTTGTTCTTATTCTTATTCTTACTATTATTATTAGTCTTCATCTTCTACTTATGCTTAGCTTTTGCCCGTCGGTTCATTTTCTGATTCTGTTTCGCCACGGATAACCGGTCAACGGCATCGACTTGTATATTGACCGATTCCAGATTTTGATTTATGCTATAACGGTATTGAAATCTTGTCTGAGTCATACACATGACCAGCTTCCTCAATCTTGTAGAACTTGAACTATCTTTGCAACGTTGCTAAATGCAGCTCTCTGAATATGCAAATAACAATGAAGTCTGCTTTTCACAGGCCTCAACAAAATGTGTCATGTTAGCACCCACCCCGATAATTTAGTTCAAACTGAACTCAAGAAAGTAAATGTCCATTATGCACTGAAGCATCCTCATTTCCATAATATGGAGAGAGTCTTCAGCACTTGTAGGCGCAGCCCAGCAACCGGTGCTATATAACGCAAACTTTATACAAGACTGAAATATCTCGAACTAGTGTTGGCGTTCATTTGTCAGAAAGGACTCCTGTAACATTATTTTATCGGGTTCATTCTAAGTTTATGCTCATTCGTGCGTCTTTATCAAGATAAATTAATTAAATACTCTAATATTACTAGAATTGTATGTAGATAACAAATATTAGGACAGTGGAAAGTATATTCGTAACGTAGGCAACTACGTGATAAATTTTATAGAAGCTCTCGCAAACAAATGGTCCCAAGTGGTGGTTGTAATTGTGTCAGGTAGTTCCACCATTTTTCGAGGTTCCCAGTGTGATTTGATGCGTGTTGTATTTGTTCCCCGAATGCAGTCAGATTTATAAGGCACGCAGACTATACACCTAATATATAAGTATCGAACCTCAAGTTGATAATTCAGTCATCACAGATATGCATTTAGGGCTGTCTCCCAGGTGGCGGATTAGGCCTAATTATCAATTCTTTACCTAGACTTTTCTTATTTTAAAGGACTTGGAAATCTATGGAAAATCCCCTTGCTACTGAGACCATCATCTTGAGAATTTGAATGAAGCGCTACGCCACAATGAATTCACATTGTGGGTAATTAAATGTAGGCACGTGTGTCCTTGACACACGCTGTTACCAAAGACTTTAATATTACTTATCTAGACTCACAGAGTGTGCTGATGCTATGAGGAATTTTGAACACGTTCGCGCACCGCCATGTTGCGGGCATTTCAACTTTGAATGTACTGTTAGCACGTATTAATTTTTACAGTTCCGTGCGTGCTTTCATACTGAATCGTGTCGGTTTGTTGATCTATTGTAGTATCATATGTGATGGAGTGATTATATATTGCCAAATGTTTTCAGAGAATAAGTGAGAGCTTTTACAGTACCGTAGTTAAATTGATGGCCAATATTAAAGGAGAGTTAAGTTAAGCCTTACACGCGGAACGGAGAATGATTCAACGATGGTGAAACCTCGGGCAGCTTTCAATTGTACAGATCGCTGTCAGAAGGGTTCTGGTATGTCTACTGATAAGTGAGTGGAAATTGAACGTTTATGAAATTACTTTCAATTACCATAATCGTGAATGAAGTGGTCTATAGGACGGTGGCTTTAGAGAACGTGTGGGCGATGGAATTTTGAATATGTAGGCTTCTTACTGGCATTTTTCCAATTTATTATTGGATAATTCTTAAGAAATAAACCGCAATTCTGAAATAAACATGCATATTTTCCTTACGGACTGTGAACCAGTACAAATAATTGGAAAACCATGGGGCTAGAATCCGAAAAATATGCTCAATAAATCCTGTTATAACCTTTCGAGATTCAGGGCAATGCATTGCTCAAATTATTGAAAAATATCTGATATTTAAAAGTTCGGTACCGTACCGTGAATTTTAATTTCTCCTTTTCACACACGTATTATAGTGAAAGAATGGTTAAATATGCCACTCCCGAAAAATTTTACTACGTCCAAGTCTAAAATGCTCATTACAAGCCTGTGAGTTACGTGGTCGTTTGTATTGTTATCAATATTTCATATACAGCTATATGATATATTTCTTTCTGATTTTGGGGACTGTTCTCTTAATTTAATACATGTTAGTGGAGATTGTTCAATAACAATAAAAAGTTGTTATGGGTGCACGGTATTTGGTGTAGGCTTTATCTTGTAACATAAATTACTTGGGAATTGTTAAGTTTCTCTGAGACATTAATGAGGCATTGTCGGACATTTACCGACAATCAGTGTGAAAGAACACACAAAATTTCACACTTCACGGTCCACTTTTACCACTTCAGACCTCGGATTAATTCCGTGTATACAACTTACGCCAGGCATTTGATTTTAAATTAGCAATACAGTGTTTTTTGTTTGCGAACCGACGAGAATATCCGTACGGATCTTCTCTTTTCTATTGGGGTCCATTTTTAGAATATTTTCGATGTACCTATTTAACATTCGTTCTTACCGTGTTTTCTCGTGTCATAGAAATAAGAAGAAGAACATCGACAAGTTTTATCATGTATTAATGTAATTTAATGCATGTATTCTGTAGTATGATCTCCTCAGCGAGCTCAGGAGTGCCCTCAACATGGTGGTACATGCATCGACATCTCCCCCAGTCACACGCTACTGCGTAGCCTGCAGAGTGGGTCCTTGACTGTTACCGAGGTAGATGGCGCGAATAAGTACAGAAGTGACATTAAGTTGCAAGTAAGCCCTTACGACAAATTTAGGCCCCTTAGTGGAAGAAATTGCTCAAAGTAATTTTCTACGGTAATCTACGTTTGTATGTTAAATAAGTGCCAATTTTAGCGAATTAACCTGTACGCGTGATTGGGGGACGCGTGAGTGCGGATGGATACGAGAATTAATTAGCATAAAATCCAACTGAATATTAACTGAGATCTGCCTGTGATCGCCTCATAATTATGAGAATTTTGACAAGCCATCCAAGCGTTCTGCAATTTTATTACAATTATTTGGGCGAAATGAGAGGTATTGTGGGAAAACTTTTTGCGCGAGTTAGATCGCCAGCTTCCTAACGCCGCAGTGAGAAGCAACACACACATTTCTAAGTTGTCGAAGGGGTAGGACGTATAAAATTCGTGGCAAGGTTGCTTGGTATTGCACCATTCTTGAACTTCCAGCAAGGCTAGCTTTGACCTATGTTAAAGCTTGTCGTCAGTCCACTAACATAGAGTTGACTATTATTTGCTCAAATGTATATTTTAAAAGTTGAGATAGAGAAAGTCAGCGAACCACATAAACAGCAACTTGTACATTATAATTAAGACAGCCTGACACTGCAGGTCTTTGTAATTTACTCGGGTGCGTGCATGACTAAACCACAATTATATGAAATTCGTGTGTGACAACAAGGCTTCGCCAAAGCCTTTCGTGCAAAATTACAGTACTTGATAGATAGTGTTTCCAATTAAAATTGAAATGACAGATGTGAAAATCCTGATGTGTCTTTCTAATGCCTTACATGCAAAAACCATGATGTACTAAGCACACATAAAGCAGGTGTTAATTACTTAAAAAGTGTCAGTCATCATGACGTAAGTTACAGCACCGACTATGTAAGTAGTTTGCCTGTAGACATCTGCACTCATCATCGTAAATGCCCGTAACATGAAGAGGTTCCACGAACATTTATGTGTAACTTTTTGTAGTTGTAAGCTAGTCAACTGATATGTTGAATATGGTATAACCTGTGGATAAGTGTGTTTTGGCTTGTTGAATTGCCTCGTTTTAGTTAGCGAAATGCCACCAAGCTTCATTGTAGACTAGGGAGAAATCTTGAGTAGAAGAAGGACGTATGAAATATAGTGGAAGACTGGAAGTTCATTTGTAACTGTGGCGGTTAAAATGCTATTTTAGATGTTTTAAGGGTTATTCTCATTTTTATAAATGTGGAGGAAGATATTATTTGAACATTTTAATGTCATTTGAAATTATAGAGTTGAGTAGTTCGTAAATTTTAATGTCATTGATACGAGCGCAGCGAATCCGGCCATAATGTAGATCATGCCTCCTGGGTGGAGACAAATTTTATCTAGGAAATGGAATGTTGTAGCTGTTGTCATAATATTCGCTTTTGGAAATGAGTAGAATAAAGTGATCACACAGTTGGGAAAAATGATGTTGTCCTGAGAGAAAAGGAAGATTTTGTGAATGTATTGTTGCCCTCAAATAAGTGAATTGATAGTGTTCTCCCAGATAGGAATGTGTATTCCAGTCGTGCGGATTGATAGTGTGATATTTGGGAAGGATTTTTTTGTATTTCGAAGACGAGTTACCGTGGTTGTCACTTCACCACTTACGTAGGTTTTTGCCAGGATATTTAGCAAAGAGCCTAAGTTGTTGTCCTAAGGAATTATAATAATGACAAATTTAGAATGTTCTGTTTCCGAAACGTTCATGATCTGAGAATGTATGTTGTATTGAGACTTTTGATAACGTGTTGTCATGAATGATATGAATAAGTTCATCAGTGCTATTCGACATTGGTTAAAATGAGATTTTTATTGAGATGTATCTTAGTATTATGTTTGGAGGGATGGGCGGTGTGTATGAATTACTAATCAAGGGAGAAAAGGGACGAGCAAGGGTTGTGCGAGATTGTTGGTGTGCGTGCCACCTCTCAATCGGGTGGGATTGTTACTCACTAGTTTCAAGTGTAGAAAGATTTCTTACGAAATGCTAGCGGCAGACGATTATTGAGGTAATGTTATTCCAAAATTAAGCGTTGGTTGAAGTTATCACCGTTGACATTTGAACTGGGATGGCTTTGTATTTTGACAGAATAGATTATTTGATCAACGGTGCTGTTGATGGTCTCCGGAGACTTGTAGTTTTTTCTTGAGGCTAGGAAGACTCGTTCAAGTGTGCTATCACGGTATCTTTAAGGTTGTTCGATGATCTCCAGTAGGGAGATAACCTGTACCTTTTCCTCGTGAAAATTGGAGACGGTCAGCGTAGCTGAAGGGACATTGCCACGAAACCACTTGTAGTGGGTGAGTGATAGAGCACTGCAATGCATGCTTTTCACTCGCTCGTATTCGTTCGAAGGTCCTGGACACGAGCGGGCTTCCCCGGAGCGGAGAGCGCTTGCAATCATGTTGAGAGCGAACTATGCTCGCGAGGACAAGAAAGAGGCTATCATGTGAACTGTTATTAGAAAGCGATAAAATAATGCCACAGCATTTACGGTTGTCCTGATTCGTCATTTTTTCTTACTAGCTGATGTACCCGTGCTTCGCTACGGAATTCTACATTGTATAAAAAATTCTAGGTTAAGGTAGTGTACACGTATTAAATTGCATAGCTCTTAACGTTACCCAAGAAACGCGACGGGGAAGTCACCTAATGCCTTGGGTGAATACTCGGTTGCCGATCGTCAGTCACAATCAAGTTATGGAGTGTTCATTGTAATGACAGACTCTCACTCTCCACCTGCCTATTTACGTCAACAGAAAGACTGCCTTAATGGTAGGAATGTCGCGATTAAAAGCAATGCTATCATATGAAATACTGGATGAAATGAAAAACACACATTCTCTCACTTTTAACCAACAGTACTACGATGGCGACCTTACAGTCAAAAAGTTCCAGAACTGGAATGACTAGGCCGGAGACAGCCGTGAACACTCCTCTCCAATTATTCCGAGAAGTGTGTACACTGCTCTTTCCAATCAGCGCCTCAGAGTAGGTATCAAATAGCTAGAATACTACAACGAATCAGTGTGTTACGTACCAGCAGTATCAGGAAATGTATGAATCAGAGAAATAGCATGCTAAAGAAGAAAGTTGTCTAACTCCCCAGCTATTTCCAGAAAATGTTGAGGCAGGCTGTTATACTCGGTACGCAGCAGTAATCCCATCTATCGGAGATGAGTGGCAGCATAAGAGACAAAGAACATCGCAACAAGCAATGGACAATATAATGTTATTGTTGATCAGATTTATGAGCTTTCGATACTGTATACCTTCATATTTGCTCTCCTTCCGACTCTGAAGTACAAATCTTACCATAAATGGTACGGTAAAACTGAATAAAACATAAAATATTGGAATTTTTATTCCATATAACGTTTGTTATGTAGTACTTTCCGATAAGACCAATAACATAGGTATTTAAAAATTTAATTTTAAGTGCCTTCCCATAAACTACCATTTCATCCAGGGTGAATAAAATAATTCATAGTCTAGACACTAGTTTCTTATTTTTGGACACTACACACGGATCTTCATTAAATTCTGTTTACCCACTTTCTCGTGGCTGGGCATTGATATGGTCTTAGAACAAACAATACAAATTCATGAATATCTCTCTTATCATATCCGGTATGGTAAAAATGTGTAAGATGTAAATGATCGGAAATTTAATTTTATGTAACATTAGTAATGTAGTATTTCGATAGGACAACTAGGGTAAGGTAAGGGTGTATTCTGCAGGAAGGCAGGTCCGAAACTCCGCAGAGGTATGCCTGAGTCGGAGTTTACGTACGGAAGGGTGGCCATTTCCCTGCCGCTCTTCCATTCCCTTACACCCACAAACAGCGCGTGACAACCCATACAAATCTTGACCACTTCCGAAGTTGCTTAACTTCGTAGATTTCACGAGACCCGGTGTTTCAACACGGCTACGGCTGTTGGCATAGGACCAGTAATAACATAATTATTTGAGACTTAAATATTAGTCCTTCCCTTAAACTACCAGATCACTCAGCGTGAATAAAATAATATATAGCCTAGATTGTAGCGGTGCATTCCCCGACATTACATACCGATTTTCATTATATTCTCTTCAGCTATTTTCTCGTGATTCGCCGACAAACATACATAAGACAGACAGAGACGAGGAAAAATTAAAAATGCATTTCCTTGTTACTGTGGACACAATCGATACAGAAATACCATTATTTAAAATTCTGAGCAATGTACAGACAAAACTCTTACTTCATATATATAGATCATGTATACTTGGTGCCATGTTCGTATTACAGATACTGATTCAAATAAAATTAAATAGGTAATTTTTATCTTGTAAACAACATTAAATATATTTGTCATTTTAAAACATATATTCTGGTAAAATATAAATAATATATGGAACAGAACCCCCAAACAACGAAACAAAATAGTAAATTGAGTTATTTATGTTTATTTAATTCACTTTCTTATGTTTTGTTTGCAGTTACAATTGTTTTAATATATGTAATATGTATCTTTATTCTTGTGCACTTGTCCGAACGTAAATTAAGTTATGTCTTGGAGTAACAAGGATGTAGAATTAATACAGTTTTTTAAATAATTTGCTTTACTTCCCACCGACACAGGTAGGTCTTATAGCGACGGTAGAACAGTAAAGTCTAGTAGTGGGAAGAAACCCGCGACGGTGCAATAGAAAAGGTCTAGTAGTGGGAATGAAATGGCCGAGGCCTTAATTAAGATACAGTCCCATCATTTTCTGATGTGAAATTAGGAAACTACGGAAAACCATCTTCAGGGCTTCCAACAGTGGGATTTGTATCCACTATCTCCCGAATGCAAGCCGACAACTACGTAACCCAAGCAGCGTAGCCACTCGCTCGGTAAGTACAAAATAAAAATCTGACTTCATTTCGAAAGGAAAATTAATGTAAGAATAACGAGTGAGAGCAAGAAAATTAAATAGCTATTTATATTTATTTATTTTATTTATTTATTTATTTATTTATTTATTTATTTATTTATTTATTTATTTATTTATTTATTTATTTATTTATTTATTTATATACCATCAACAGAGATTTCCTCTATTTATAGGTGGATTTTATAAAACATAATACACATTATAAAGAACATGTCTTATGAAAGAAGAGCCTCCGTGGCTCAGACGGCAGCGCATCGGCCTCTCACCGCTGGATACCGTGGTTCAAATCCCGGTCACTCCATGTGAGATTTGTGCTGGACAAAGCGGAGGCGGGACAGGTTTTTCTCCGGGTACTCCGGTTTTCCCTGTCATCTTTCATTCCAGCAACACTCTCCATTCTCAATTCATAGCATCTATCAGTCATTAATAAATCATATTGGGTGTGGCGACCCCATCGTACTAATAGCCTATATCTGCTTCATTCATTCCATCCCTGACCCGGTCAATGACTGGAAAACAGGTTGTAGGTTTTCATTTTCATTTATAAAAGAAACAAGAAAATTGTGTTCGAAATATGAAAAAATAAGAGAAAGAGAAAACAAACATATGAATAAAATAATTTCAATAAATTTAGCAAAATATTATTATACAGAAATACAATTTGGCTAATGTAATATTTTAAGAAAAGCCTGTTATTGGCCTACTCGATTTTTATTTACACAAACTACTAGATGATACAATATCCGATTTTTGTCAGAAGTTGTTATCTGTGTGAAATTGCAGTTTTCACATAATTCATGAAGTCTCGAAGAGACATTGTGAAATCAATTCTAGGATTACATGCAGCAAATTTTGTTTAAAAGATTACACATTCTTACCATTGGATAATTTTTGTGGCTCACGGTGTTAGAGTGTTTACAATAAAACGCAGGACTTGTCACTAAATTTGCACTTTTCACATTAAAATTCACTCTAGCAAGTAACTCACTGTCATCACTCGCATTATTTACAAGTTAATGCAAAAATATTTGTTGCAGAATATCCCTCCCATTGCATCATGAAAAAAGTTTAAATTCAAGTTTACTACACACAAATATATTATAGAGGATAATTAATGTACCAACATTTTAGTTCCCTCGAATTCCGAACCACAGTGCCCAAGAGTCTATAGACTTCATTTGTAACGTTTTCAATGTGTCCTTCGAAGCACAATGTAGTGTCCATAAAAATTCCCAATTCTTTTACTAAATTAAACCTTTCTATAACAGTGTTATCCATTTTATATTCAAATAGTACTGTCGACTTGTTCTCTGAAGAGGTTACTGTGTGACACCAATTGATATTAAAATGCACGTTATTGTTCCTACTCCACGTATACGTATTATTGGTACCAGTCTCTAATTTTAAAGCACCCTCATGTGTAGCGACATTCCTGATTAATATAACATCATCGGCATACATTAGGCTTTTTGAGACCCTGATGACTTTTGGTTAGTTATTAATATTAGTTATTAATAAATATTGTGAAAATAAAGAGGGCCTAAATTGGAGCCTTGAGGTACACCAGCTGTAACACTAAATACAAATGGATTTTTTAGATACATCACAAATTGTTTTCTACCACTGAATTAAGATGATATTAATTTCAAAAACTCACGGGACAAGCCATAATTAGAAACTTTTCGCAATAGTATTGTACCCTGGTGGGTTGTCAGCTTCGCCACTCAATTAGAATTATTTATTAAAGGAATATATTTCATATTCACTGGGCCAGAATATCAGACATTATATATTGTAGGCCTACCTGCCAGTTCGGAAGGTATTGTGGAACCTACACAGACTTCTGTCTCCAAAGGGATTATGAAACCTAATAGCAAGCAAAATTAATATTCCGAGAACTCTTAACAAGATGGAAAGGAAATGGGAGGGTTATTTTCGAGTCAACGTAAAATCCAGAGCCTGAGGTCCAGGCGATATTTAGAAAAAGGAAAATATGGCGAGCAAGATTCTTGGAAATGACGTCTTCGGAAATCCTACGCAGAGCATTGGTTTGCAGCTTGCAGTTGGTATTTCAAGGAATAACATGAGATTTCAAACTCCCGCTTAGATATGGACTAACAGTAATATTCGCCGAGGAGAAGCAGTCAAGCCAAAATTATTTTATATGAAGTGATGCAAAGAGTAAATTCGCGGGTTAAATTTATAAAGGAAACTGAATACAGATTCGTAAACAGGAAACTTTTAGAAACATGACTCAATATTAAAAGTTATTAATTAATGAAGATTTACTGTCATAATTCTTAGAAATTAGTGACGCTATTCGCTTTTTGGTTGAAGGCAACGCGACATATAGCGCCAAATTGCCCGCCCGCCAAGAATATAGGAGCTAAATTCGCAATTATATTAATTACCTGCGATAGAAATGAGTTGACATTTTACACAGGGGAAAAGAATATATTATCACATCTGTGTACCACAAGTTCAAGTCATAGGGCTGTGTATAGTCAAAAGGGGAAGTTGGAGCTCCTCACCCTATCGTGACCTTTCGTGAACCCGGAGTGGGAATGAAACTCACATAAGTACCAGTTCGAGCGACTGATAAGACACATTCTGTTATTAGAGCCGTCGCTACGTCAGTGCGTGTAAACTACTCTTAAAATTGCGTATTCAGACTGTCACCACGCGTAACTGTGCGTGTCGCCCAGACTTGAAATTGTGTATTCAGACCGTCAGTACGTGTCGCCTAGACACTTGCTCAAGTTTGTTTAAGCCGTCACTATGTCATTAGGTTAGTGTACCTAATCCACCCCATAAAGTTTAGAGTCACCAGTGGTAATTGCCTACCGGCAAAATTATATAAAATTCATAAACATTTGTGAAGACTTGCAGATTCGGTACAAGACTTGGTCAGTCTCGCGGACATTAATAGACAAGGACGCAAATATTACTGGAGTGCCGAGGTCGGAAACCGAGTGCGTGCCGGGCCGTTAAGGTGATCGACTTAATATCACAATTTCCTAAGTGCCGCGAAGGAACGAAGATATATATCAATCAATCACTACTGATCTTCATTTAGGGCAGTCGCCCAGGTGACAGATTCCCTATCTGTTGATTTCCTAGACTTTCCTTAAATGATTTCAATGACATTGGTAATTTATTGAACGTCTCCATTGGTAAGTTTTTCCAATCCCTAACTCCCGTTCCTATAAATGAATATTTGCCCCAATTAGGCGGGTCATACTTAAGGCCAGAAGTGTTTTATTTCATTTAAATACGTTCTGAGTGTAAAATTGTCGTATGTTAAAATTTTAATACGTCAAATTATTTGAAGTTCCAAAGTGCATTGGATTACTTCTTCAAGCTGACATGACAGCTAACAGAATGCAGGGCTAAACCGCGAAGGGCCATAAAGCTTTTCCTCCTCTCTAGCAGACTACAGGCTGAGATGAGTACAAATACCTCTTAAATTATGTATATTTGCTAAACGTTGACGGCAGTGGCGTATAGTGAGGGCTACCAAGGCTATCAGTGAAGCCCAAGCCTCAAATGAGAACGATGGAAATCTAAATCTTATTATAATGTAAGCATCTGATACATTCTTCCATTTACAAAACTTGAAAACATTGAGAAAGAACGTCGCTCGTATTTCTGAGAGCAAGGCATCGGAGACTAATATCGCAGCCCAGGCCTTCGGCCCACTTCCCTCGAACCACCGCGCGAGGCTTGCTGGCGGATATCGAAATGGTGCGGGGAACTAGTGGATACTAACCTTCAGCTGTGCTAAGCTTCGGTCCGTCAAATCGCCGCCGCTAACGAGAGAGACAGCGGTGGAAAGAGAAGGCCCAAAGACTCGAAGTTCTCCGGAAGTGTCCGAATTGATGGGATACACCCATGTGCTATAGTATCACGATTTGTTTTTGCATGTGCATGCCATCTTACGGGTTGCTTATAGTATGAAATTATTGGTATATTTCAGCTGATCTCAGAACAATTTTAGTTTATCTGAAGTTATAGTGTTTAACGTGACTGTGACCTTGTGATGTTACTTCTGTGAAATGGCTGAACCGTGTGTAAGCTGGTGGATAAACCATTCACGCAACTGACATGTGAAGATAAATTGCTGATAATTAAAAATGGTAAGCCTACCCCACCTCTTACTCAGTTACAGTGTGAACAGGAGGAGAAAAACTATAATCTATACAATGGGTATTTCAACTTAAGTAAGTATGAAAAGTAGTTGTGGTTATGTGGCTCATGCGAACTTCACAAACTTTATTGTTGGCCATGTTTATTGTTTGCAACTAAGATAATAATAATAATAATAATAATAATAATAATAATAATAATAATAATAATAATAATAATAATAATAATACCGGACGAGTTGGTCGTGCGGTTAGGAGCGCGCAGCTGTGAGCTCGCATCCGGGAGATAGTGGGTTCGAACCCCACTGTCGTCAGCCCTGAAGATGGTTTTCCGTGGTGTCCCATTTCCACACCATGCAAATGCTGGGGCTGTACCTTAAATAAGGCCACGGCATCTTCCTTCCCATTCCTAGCCCTTTCCTGTCGCATCGTCGCCATACGACCTATCTGTGTCGGTGCGACGTTCAGCAAGTAGCAAAATAATAATAATAATAATAATAATAATAATAATAATAATAATAATAATAATAATAATAATAATAATAATAATAATGTCCGCCTCTGTGCTGTAGTGGTTAGTGTGTTTAGCTGCCACATTCGGAGACCCGGGTTCGAATCCCGACTCCGCAAGGAAATTTGAAAAGTGGTACGAGGGCTGGAACGGGGTCCACTCAGCCTCGGGAGGTCAACTAAGTAGAGGAGGGTTCGATTCCTACTTCAGCCATCCTCGAAGTGGTTTTCCGTGATTTCCCAATTCTCCACCAGGCAAATGCCGGGTTGGTAATTAACTTAAGGCCAAGGCCGCTTCCTTCCTTCTTCATTGTCTATCCCTTCCGATCTTCCCATCCCCCACAAGGTCCCTGTTCAGTATAGCAGGTAGGGCTGCCTAGATGAGGTACTGGTCCTCCTTCCCAGTTGTATTCCCAAACCCAAAGTCTCACGTTCCAGGACACTGGCCTTGAGTGTAGAGGTGGGATCTCTCGCTGAGTTCGAGGGAAAAACCAACCCTGGAGGACAAACGGATTAAGAAATAATAATAATAATAATAATAATAATAATAATAATAATAATAATAATAATAATAATGCATAGCCTCTGGAAAGGCTTGATGGTGACCTGATGAAATGAATAGTGAAGACGTCATAAGCACCCAGTCCCCGAGCTAGGGGAATAAAGAGTACGAGGAGGCTGATTCGTTGGCTACCATCTACATTGATCAGGTGTTGAGTATTGGCAGTAGCAGAGACTTCCTTAACACAGCAGACTACTCTGATGGCTATTAACTGTAGCTCTAAACCCTTAAGGCTTGACGTTCACTAAACCAACTATCGAAAGTGGGTAACCTAAGTCTAGTGATAGCCCATGTCTTGATTGCAGCATACGCCGCTGGTTGACGGGGGAGATCATATCCTTTAATATGTAACTTGAACGTCGGCTTCACGGCTCGTACAATTCAGGTAGACAAAGGGACAAATTAAAATATAAATAATTATATCAAGCACTCATAACATTCATGATTATTTTAGTAGAGTAAATTAGAGTTTGTTCAAGTGTTTGAAGTGTTCATGATTGATTGTATAGGAGCATGTTTCGCTTAAAGATAAATTGAGATTCATATTAGAATTGCTCCAGGGGATGTGGATATCAGAGCACATGTGCTTTACGGCACTGAACAAATATCCTTTCTCATTTTCGGGCAGATATTTTAGTTTACGACAAGATAGCCACAGGAATGTACCTATTTTGTGCACTTCTACAGACGATATTTCTCTTGCAAGTAGTTGTGTGCACGTCCTTTAAGTTTCTGAATCTTCTATGAAATAATAACAAATGTAATAAAGACTTGTGCGGGAAAATATTGATCTTAGTAGAGAAATATACTGTATATCTGTTTTCATAGGTGCCGAGTAAAGTTTAAACGTACTTAGTTTCTCATTTGTTGGTCTGCAGAGATATTTAAGTTTATGAACCCACAGAAGTACCAATTGAAGTGTCGGCTATGTATCCACTTCGAGAACATCAGTCGACACCTTAAAGTGTTTCAGGAAGCTGAAGAGATACCCCACCAGGTCGTTATCATAGCCTTGTAGCACCATGTGTTTAAGAAACTCATAAATTGTATCGTATTGTACAAAAACCGAATTCAACATAGTAAACAGACTGCTCCATCTAGTTTCGATTTCTTCTTTTAGTGTTCTTTCAAAGTAAATAACGAAACGAGTTTTCTTCATAAAACGAACGCATTTTTGTAGCACTGATTGTGATGTGATATTTTTCTAATTCGATTCCTGGTAAAGTTAATCAAAAACGAGTTTCAATACTGTATTCAAACAGTGTGTGATACATGGGCAATGACGATAAGTTGAAGAGGTTTGATTCTCAATCGGACGTGAAACACATGTCCTGTAAGTTCAGACTCTATTCCAAGTTCGATGAGCTTTCCTTTGATTTCCTCTCGGATATTTTTTACAGTTTCTTCTCTTGGCTGGGAACATGGATGTCGCTACGACAAGGCTAACGAGCACCTTCGTGCTTATTTCAGCGGCCTTTGTTTGTGTTTGCGAGATAGTTTTAGAATGGGTAGAATATTATCCCCATTTACTCTTCCACACTGTGTACCAGTGTTTACTAGTTCTTGGGACATCTCACGGAAGTCATCACCCGACACGACACTTGAAGGACGTAAATCAAAGTGAAAATTTTACACATTTCTGCGTACCCTATGCAATTTTTCTGCATTCTATCGACACGTTCTTCACAGATGCGTAACCACAATGGTAATGTTATTTATTTCATGTCCCTCTAACATGTGACCTCAGATGAGGTGTTGTAGCCTTATACGTTAACAATGAAGAACACACTTAACAGGACACATAGCCTACCTGCTTACCATTATGATTAATTACAATAAAAACATTTCCCACACATCACTTTCGAAGCCTACCGGCTGCCTTAAACTGTATTTGTTTACATGCTTACATGTGAGTTACATGTTTATCCTTCACCCCTCGTTAGTTTCCCGGTCCATGTTGACTAGGCAACTATTACCACGAATGGTGCGTGCTCGTCACGAGCACCACTCGCTCCTAGATCGCTGGCGGGCGAAAAAGCCTCGCACAGTCACTCCATCTAGCGGTGTACTAGCCCAAAAAATGATCCCTTGCTCACGCTTGAGTGAAACGCGAAAATCCATGGCTCTAGTGAGTGATAAAACGACCATATGCACATTATAGCGTCAGTTGATGACAAGTACGGTCACCAATTTAGGGTATTTGATTTCTTTTGATGTACAGATATCTTTTTTATTTTTTGCTAGTTGCTTTACGTCGCAACGACACAGAGAGGTCTTATGGAGACGGTGGGACAAGGAAGGGCTAGGAGTGGGAAGGAAGCGGCCGTGGCCTTAATTAAGGTACAGCCCCAGCATTTGCCTTGTGTGAAAATGGGAAACCACGGAAAACCATTTTCAGGGCTGCCGATAGTGGGTTTCGAACATACTATCTCCCGAATACTGGATACTGGCCGCACTTAAGCTACTGCAGCTATCGAGCTCGGTAGATATCCTTTTAGTGAAAGGTAGTAGGCCTATATCTTGTCCGCACGAGGCCATGTAAATAATCATGTAGAGTGTTTTATTCATCTTCATATTTATCACGGGTGTCTAGGATAATGAGTAAGTTAGTAGCACAAGCATTTATTTTTCCAGGTGCAACAGGCGTGTAGCAGGTCAATGAAACCCGTCCAAAGTCATACTCACTAACAAACCCAAACTTTTAAATAAACTTTGGTTTCTTTATTGTAATTCGATTCCTAGGAGACTATCGGTTATGGTTTTCATTTACCTGTTGAGGACATCCAAGTCATTTAATGTAATGATGATTATTAAATTTAGTAAATTTTCAAGCGGTTTATTGTAAAACTAAGCTCTAGTTGAGTAAGGGTATTTAATCAGAAATTTCGTTCTTTTCTATGATTGTTATGGAAGCTTTACTCCCAGTATTAAATTGCAGTTATCTTGTTTGAGTTTTGTTATTGTCAAATGCACTTAGCATTAATTAATTAATAAATTAAGGATTCAATGTTATATTTTAATTTGGCAACACGATGCATTTAGCTTATATTTGGGATATTAAATCCAAAAGCAGTCGATCTGACATATCTGGCATATCTCTTGGTCATCAGCTCTGGTAATTTTAGCATAATGATGATGACAGTTACCTCATAAGAATTTCGGATGTAAATCCGAGTAAGGGCTCAGGGGACTGCCTATGGTCATGTTGACGTTGGGGTTATTCAGCCACGTTAACAATAATGAGAAGATATAGAGTCCGATTCTCGAGAGCTACACCTTCCAGAATCATATGGAACCACCCACGAATGTCAACGGAAGGTGGTGACTTCAGTATCGCTAGGTTATCTTTGGTGGTCACTTTGAGGAAACTTCCTCTTTAGCAATGTTTTTCCTAAATTTTGCTCTTCAGGCTTAATTTTAAGACGACATGGATATACGAAACGTTTAATACCCTTGCCCTTATACAGTGGTGCTACTATAGCAACTCTCCACTTATTTAGTATAGCGCATTCATGCTAACAGTAATCAAATTAGAATTTCAGATATGGCAATATGTCCCAAATTTCAGAACTTCGCCACTATTAGTCATATCATCAACCTGGACATTATCTTTATATTCAACGATCTTTGCATACTGATGAGTCCTGATCACTGAGTCTAACGCTGTGCTAGTCAGTTAAGTCTAGTACTGCTTATTATGAACATAGAAGTTCACTCTGTATGCCGTATCATTTTATTACGTAATTACAACCTGAGTTTCTGGATGTGGAACATGTCTGGGAAAAGCTACCATCACACAGTATGAAAACATTAAGTGTAGCTGCATGTAGATGTAATCGATACGCAAGTCGAAGTAAAGGAGTGTTTGAAGGAAGTAATCTAATGAGGAAAACTGTAAATTGTGTAAGAGTGAATTAGCGATTTATTTTAAAATAATGTCATGGGAGAGAAAACTTTATCTATGTTATTAATGTCGTTTGCTGTGCTCTAAAACGTATAGAAGAGGCTATGTGTCGATAGACTGATAAGCAAAACCTTTGTTGCTTTATTCCTTCTTTACAATATGTTATATGGTTCTCCTAATACCTCAACGAGCTCTACTTCACCGACCACCGTCGATAATATGCAAAGCTATCATTACATCCGAAACATACATTTTTTTGCATCCTGGTCTGTGGACCTATGGATGGTCCACATATGTGGATGGACCTAGCAGCGTGGACAGTCCTCCTATGTAGGGAGCTGCGCTTGAGAGTTCAGTTTTGGCTACCGCCACGCGCGGAGATTTCATGTTTTAAACAGAGAACAGTGGCGATGTTCGACCCAGCTCTATAGGCTAGCTATACAGGTTACGTCGGGTTTCGAGTGTTTCAAACTAGAGGTCTCTTACGATCTCATCGATAAGCCTGTAAATTTTAATTAAAAACTGGGTATACTAAATTGAATAAAGCGACCAGGTTCCATCCTGCTCTATAACCTAGCCGCGAGTGCCACGTGTGGTAGTTCACATTTGACAACCGTACTTGAATTGTCGGGCCCGCCTGGTCACCACATGTCAAAACAGTGAGGCCTCGGTGTGCCACATGCTCCATCCTGCAATCTTGACTCTCCCGTTTAAAATTACCGTTTCACTGAGGTGACAGCTGTCGATAAATGGGAACATTTCCGCTTACTCCGTTCGGAAAATTCTCTTCTTGTCCAAAAACGCGGCCGAATTCGTTTCTCTATCACAGACTGTAGTAGTGAGGGCAACACTTAGCTCTAACACATCCTTACCTGTCAAAAAATTCATAGCACGTAAACAAAACCGTCTGACTAGCACGTTCTCTGTCCGTTTAAACAACATGCGGTTAAATGACCATTTTACATATGCACGTGGTTGCCAAATTTAAGAAACGCCTTCTTATGCTGAACAAGCTTATTGTTTGACATTTAAAGAACTCTCGCGTTCAATCTGTACTCTATCAACCATCTAAAAAACTCAATCGCATGTTCATGTGGTCGTTATAACTATCAAAATACTCAAACTGATTTAGAGATGCAAAAGTGACCGACGTCTAAGTCAGATGTCAGAAGTCAGTGATCTTGATTCATACACTCTATTGGCGATCTCAAGAACACCCACCAGGGCAAGTGCTGCTTTCTACTCTCCACGGGTACCCAGTATAATCCAAAAGTGCAGCAGATATTCGGCAGAGAAACACATTGACTGTGATAGCGGACGAATGTACGTGCCTTCCGCTTACTCCCTTTCCTCATCAGGAAATTTTATTTGTTATTAAAACACGAGCAATTTGTCTGCATTTGTGTACGTTTAGTCCATATAAAGGGAGCATTTTCCAAGCAGTTTTAATGCTACTTCTCTTTCAAGTCATTTCAAGTATCATCGGGTAAGATGGCAGACAAAGGGACAACATCGAGGCCACCGAGCAAGAAAGGATACAGCTGATCCAATCCGTGAACCTGTAAGACCTCGGTCTACAGCACGAATACACCGATCAGAGCATCGCAGCGCTACTGAAGTATTTCGAAGGTGAACTACAACGGTCTTTGGTGGATGGCCTGTAAGACAACATAATTAAGCATATATTGTTCACACACATCTACTACGAAGGAGACATCAACCCACCCAAGGATATCGAGGCCTTCCTGCGTGAGGGCTTATTCATTCGCCCGGGAATCCCGCCAACAACGAGTACTACGGGAAGATCCTCTGCCAGTCGCAGTATGTCAGAATCGCGTGTAAATCTAAATCTCTCTGTTCCAGGGAAGACGTTGCCACGCAGATGGACCAACAGCACGTGACGGGCGATGAACCAGGGACACCAACATACACCAGGCTTAAGATAACGACAGCCACCACGCAGACCACCGGGAGGCAGAGGAAAAAGCAGGCGGTCATTGACTCCTGCACTTCGGCAATTTTGTAAGCCACAGTTTCGAAAACAGAAGTGGAAGGAGACGGTTAGTTCGCCGCGACTGCGCGACACAGCTCATCCTGCAATACATTTTAAGTGGACCCAGGCGAACAACACTCCTGCAAGGAACGACCACCACAAGCCCGAGCCACTCAGAAAGGGCATATCACGAGTGCACAATTCAGGATTAAGCCTCGGGAGAGTTCTACAGCACGGAAGTGGAAGATGAACACACAACAGGCTTTCCGAGGCTGCTATCCAGGTCTCACGGCGAGGAAGAAGACGAAACTACAGTGGGGCTACCAAGCCCCCGATGTCCCCATGCCAAGAGGAGGGGCACTACCACGACGAGACCCTAAACCACGCTGCGAAGAGACTGTCATCAGGAAGAACACCACACCCCACCAGTAGAGTGACAACCTGCCGCAACCCACGTCTCCACCCAAGGAGGCAGTCGAACGAGAAACCAATCAGGAGAGGACCTCAAAAGGAAGCGGCGATCAGGTGAGAACCAAATATCCTTCTCACCAGCTTTTGAAGTATGAAATGAAATGTCGTATGGCGTTTAGTGCCGGGATATCCCAGGACGGGTTCGGCTCGCCAGGTGCAGGTTTTTCTATTTGACGCCCGTAGATGACCTGCGTGTCGTGATGAGGATGAAATGATGATGAAGACAAACACCCCGCCCCCGTGCCATTGGAATTAACCAATTAAGGTTAAAATCCCCGACCCGGCCGGGAATCGAACCCGGGACCCTCTGAACCGAAGGCCAGAACGCTGACCGTTCACCCAACGAGTCGGAGAGCTTTTGCAGTGTTTCCGCTTTATGAGGTGGGCCGCCATCAGTTTAGCTGTTCTGGTTGACACCACCACAAAGCTTGAGCAGCACCTAATGAGACACCAGTGTGCGTGATCTGTACGGGTGGTCACTCTACCTCTCATGGCAGTTCCCCATAATACAGGTCCATGGCTCGGACGGAGAGGAAAGAGGCACACTGCCATATGCCAGCTGCTTCCAACAGGTCCCTTCATATGTGGGCGAGGCCACATTCTTAGGGATCGGCGGCTTGTCACGGGGGACCTTCACGGGACCAATTTGTGTCGCAGGTCGTAAGGTCTCCCGCATCATGACTTTGTGGCCGTCAAGGGCCGCGATTGTCAAAGTAGAGTTTTCGAGGACTGACCCCTGTATATTTGGTCCGGCTGAAAATGGATTAATCACTTGTGCATGATTCTTGTTCTTAAGTAATACTACATGGAATTTTCAAGCGCACATCATAGTATGCACTATGTGGAATATGTCAGGATTACTTTTAGGCATCCTTATTTTCCTGCCTATGGGTTTTTCTCCTCAACTTAACCCACCAACCGTGAGTACCTCACTTCCTAATACCCAATCTGCCTGGTAACATGGCTGTTATGGGACAGGCAGGACACTCATATAGAACCGCATACCAACCCTCGGCTTTAGCTTTCACATCTAAGAATTAGCAGCATGTCGGGGGCGATGTAACTTGTGTTGATCGCCATGTAGACGTTGCAGGCTTTGGCCACCCAACCCCCACCCAACGAACTGAAAAATGATGGTAAGCAATCTGCCTTCGAATCGGTCCGCCGACTGATGGACCCCAGCGGTTCCTCTCCCATGTCTGGGAGGAATCCAGGGATTGGTGGGGAACCGGTGAATGCTCACCGGCCAGCGTTTGACAATTTTTGGAGGAGAGAGATTAGCCCAATCCCCAAAAAAGGAAAAATCATAACACATTACTGTCTTAAAAGATGGCCCCTTCCATGGAGTCTGTGAATTTAATTGAGGACTGTTAGTTGAAGACGCGCACGTGTCTTGCATAGATGTCGAAGTGGCAGAAATCAAAGTGAATGTCAGATGTCATCCATCTTGTATTTACGTCTGCTCTCTATATCCCTCACCACTGACCGACAGTGATGCTCTCTATATCTCCCTATCTCCCTCCAACTTCCCATCTTCTGCACTATCTACCACGCACTGGTCCATAAAAGTGGGAATACAAGGAGGGAACACTCGCAGTCTGCTATCAGACAGAGAGCCGACTGCTATTGTCAAACGTCCAGTGTTGTTGGGCTCGATTATCGACTGAGGGAGCATGGAGGACTGCTAGGAAAATCGGTGAATGCAATTTTTGGTGGACTTATGAAGGGTGACTGACATATGTGGAGTATGTGATGTTAGGACTGTTAAGTTAGGTTATGACGTTATGAAATTGATTGCGTCAGAAGACATTGACCCCAGATGGAATTGTCACCCGTGAGAAAATGCTTATACAGCTCCGATTGTGTTCAAGTCTCATTGACCGTACTATTACCATACGCCCTCGAATCAGAAATAAAAGTAAAATTAAAATATCAATTGCCCATGAGTTGCACAATCCAGCTCGCCGTAAGTATTAACGTTGGAAATTCATTTCGACGGGAGACGACGATCTCTGGAAAAACGATATCTTTGAAATGCTACATTATAACACGAATAATGAAAGAGTCATGTACCGTACATGCTCACCGTCCTCGTTATTTATTCGTAAATTGCGTTCACAGAATTGATATGTAATAAATCAGGTACTATTGTGAATGCCGCATTCGAACGTAAAATGCACAGATCGAAACGTCAGCCTAAATTGCTGCATACCGATCAAAGCAAGGGGTTTTTCAACAAGGAATTTCCCAGCTATATAAAATCTCTGTATGTACGTCATCATTTCACTTTTAACAATTTAATAACTAGTGTAGTAGAACGTTTCAATCTAACTTTAAAAACAAACATGTAGCTATCATTTAAAACCGGATGGTCCTATCGCCCTGTAGTACATTACAACGATGTAGGCATGATATGGGCTTTTGGGCTTATGTCCTGTCAAGGAAACAAGATGGAGCTCTTTACGTCTCGAAGAGAAATTTGCCCCGAGACTTCCGTCCGTACATTTAACATGTAAATTTTGTACTAGAGACCGACAATCAGGCTCTGTTTCGTGGGTGCTGTGTCGTCCTAAAAGAACTGGAAGACTAACTAGGTGGGCTCGCCGAATATCTTCATTTAGTTTTAATGTCAAGCACATTAGGGGATCAGAGAACGCCATTGTTGACAGTCTGATTCGGATGTTCGATGGAGATAATAATGTTGAAAAGAACTCTCATGTAGTAAACCTTGAAGTGGCTAGTACTGTTGGTGTTGGTGTCATTCTTTCTGCTCTTCCCTTGTTTTATCGTGAGCTTAGTGATCATCAGAAACTAGATCCGGAGCTGATGGAAATTGTGGATAAAATTAATTCTGGAATTCTGGTCAAACCTTACTCGTTGTCCAGAGGGGTCCTCTGTTGTAAAGCTCGCAATGAGGGTAATCTCAAAATTGTTGCTCCAAAGGTCGTTGTAACTATGATATTTAAATATTATCACTGTTCTCCCCTCGGTGCTCATTTAGTTGTCTTCAAAACTAGACAAAAAATTTAGGCAATTTTTCATCTGGAAGAGAATGGATCAAGACATTAGGGACATGGTCAGAAATTGTAATACCTGTGCTATTAGCAAACCTTGCGGGAATTCGAAGGTTGGTTTGCTGTTCTCTTCCCAAGCATCTCGTCCCATGGAGAGGTTATTTAACGACTACGTGGGCCCCCTCCCTCGGTCTTCTCTGGAAAGCACTCTTATTTTTGTATGTATTGGTGCATTCTCTCGCTTCTGTTGGATTTTACCTACAAGAACTACTAATTCTCGCACCACTATCAACTGCTTGAAATCTATTTTGCATCCCTTGGTCCCCCCAATTTCCTAGTCTCAGAAAATGCCAGTGCTTTCACTAGCCATTTATTTAAGCAGTACAGTACCTGTTTGGATTGTGCATTTCGCATGTTACCACTACACCGTATTACCTTATTTCATCCTATGCTGATTGGATGAACAGGAATATGAAGTCCGCTCTTATTGCGTATCATCATGACAACCAAATTATGTGGGAGACTTGTTTACACTGGTTATCTTATGCTTTTAATTTTGCTCCTCATGAATTACATGTTAAAAATCCTTTCACTTATGTTTTGTTATACCCCCTTTTCTCCGATATCCAACGTGATTCACATTGAAGATCTTCCATCTGATCTATCTCAACCTAATATTGTTCGAAAAACTTGAGATGAAGCTAGGAAAAAGTTGGCTGTATCATACGAGAAAGTTAGGAAAAGATACAGTAAATGTAGAAAGACCGCTAAGTTGAAAGTAGGTGATCAGGTCTTCATCAAATGCTACCGCATTAGTAAGGCGATCAACAAGTTTTCATCCAAGCTGGCCACTAGATATCAAGGGCCTTGTACTATTTAACAATTCTTGTCTCCGGTATCTATGGTGGTGAGTGATCCCTTCGCCAAACGGTTTAGACGAGTTCATCTGTCATATTATTAAATCTGGTTAATGGGTGTTTGCCTAATATATTCTAAATTTTCTGACTCTAACATTTATTTCATTGATTCTGCTGTAGTGTAATGATGTTTCATCTGCAAACATGACCTCGCTTGGTCAATGTCAGGTTGAGTTGTGCTTTTCATGTTGGTGATCTGTATTCTGTTATTGTTTTGGATTCAAAGAATTATCCTCTTCCAATGAGTTGCGGATGTATATGAACTATACTGTCTGTATGAACTTGTCTACCAGTTGACTGTGTTTCTTGTAGTGTTGTTATGTTGATTATAATGTGTTTAGCTTGTGCGGTCAGTGATGTGCGTAGGAATCTGATCTGAGGAGTTGTCTACTTGTTCCTTAGAGTTGATCGTTTTCCTAGTGTTGTGTTTTGAGGTTTGTATTAAGTTACGGTGGTGTGTCTATTTATGGTCCTGTTTAGTATCATCTCTGAGGCATGTACATGAGGATTCTGTCGATTCCTTTTATTTCTGAAGTTGTTCATGCGCTCCAGTGGTGCGCTGTAAAATTGTGCTATGGTGTTTTTAGTTCGCGATACATCACCTTTGGTATCTCATTGCCCTGGTAGTCAAGATGTACCTAACATTATATCACTACAACACCTGTGAATTTATTTTACTCAAGAGAGTCGGAAATTGTCGACTCTTGTGTGCTAACCTTACATACACTTCTGATGTTTCAATTCATTGCTGGTTTTGGTTTATCGCAGTTTCATTTAATTTTACCTGTCGCTCTATTGTGTCACTCGATTGATAGCTCTGCGGTCATTTTTAAATACCTTGCTGGACTGTGTTGTTAATACTAGTAAGTATGGGACTACTAGCTAGATTTACGGTCACTACCAACGTTCTAACCTGCTTATAGAGTAATGGATCTGCAAGTTAGTTTGTTTCTTTTTTCCTCTTCACTCTCATGGAGCTTTTCCATCTGGTGAGACCCATCCTTTCCATTTATATATTTTATCTTGCCTTATTTTTCCTTTGGAAAAAGTACCTACGTGGTTGCGTTCATCCCATAGAGTTAGATTCACTTCCTCACTTGTAATTAGTCCGGTATTTCACCGAGATCCTTTGGGACAATCGAAATGGATTCGGTCCTCATATCCTGCTCCTATTAATCTGATTAGGTTTCTTGATTTGAGGTACCTTATGTGGCTTTTCTTTTGATATTAGGTTACCTATCCTTGATACTAATATTATTGCCTTATTCAGTTAAGTGTTGAATTATTGTAACCTTAGGTTTTATAGCACTGCTGAGTTTTGCTTCATTTCTTGTGATGTTACTTACCTCTCCAATGTTATCCGTGGTGATAGTGACCTTGTAAAAGGTGGATGACCTTACATCGAGGTCTTGTTCTTAGCATTATCATTAAGTGACGATCGTTGTCGAGTAACTATTGCCAACACCCGCCATTGATTACTGAATTTCCTGTGAATTTCTTCCCTCATAGTTTTGCTTAGAAAACTAAATTTTCTGAAACTTCCATGGGTGTCATATATCCTGAAATAGACTATTCTGAGTATTTTTCAATACTCTGGGCCTCATATTTTAATTACCTTCATCTTGTCCTTCTTAGATTTGGTTGCAGTACTGAAATGTTGATGGCTCTGTCCAAAATTCCTCACTTAAAAGTTACAATTTTATGATTTAACTATTATTGACCCATTAACCCGGTATATGTTGATGCTTCGTAAATTCAACCTGCGTTTATCTTGCAGTTCATGCTTGCTCCTTATTGTTGTAATACAAAGGTGGTGTTATGGCAATTAATTGGTAGAGAATGTTTGATTTTTGCCCTCTCATTATGTTTTCACTGTGTTCTTCTGTATCTTTGGTGAGTTTGATGACTGTATTATATGCAAATACCTGTGTAGTGGTGAATGAGTAATTGGTGTTGTCTTTGGTGTCGAGGCGTATGTTGGGATTTCCTATATCCTTTAGCCTTAAGTGGATCTGCACTCGTCTTTGATTGCAACCCTAATGTATTGTGTGTAAATACTTCTGATTACATAACTTGTCTTCAGTGTACAGTACCTGAGTTTATGTGTCCCGTTTGTAGTATTTGTGAATAACAATAAAATAATCATAAATAAAATTACTCAAAACTGAATAAAATACTTAAAATAAATTAAATTTATAAAAATAATTGATCGAAATGTCAGTAGTATGGGCGCTAGAGTTCACCAGAATGGAACCCTCGAATTTTGATGGAGCATCATAATAATTCTTTCTCTTCCAGGGCGGGTACATAAAAGCTGAGTACTGGTACATCTGCTACAGGCCTTACCTAACCTTCTGAAAACGACTAAATAGGTAGGAAGTGGACCTAGGTTCATCATACCTCCACTGATTCTAAAATAAATAACTATATTCTCACTAAAATCCGTGCATGAGCACCTCATCAACACAAGAAAATATACATATAATACACACATAAAATATTGCTGGACGTTTCCATATTTATAACAACAAAATGAAAACAGCGGGAAGACGAAAGCGAGGACTAAGCCACCACTTGCAGTTAGTCAGTTGAACAATGCACATATATGTAGATAAGAAACCTGTACCATCTCTGTGTATCAACACGACTTGTAGATTCTCATAACTGGCACCTATTATATCACACAGATACTGTACCTCATAATACTGTGTTCACTGACTCTAACACTTTTTTAAAGATATATTCACTTCAGCAACACACGCTTGTCGTTCTAAAACGTAAACTCTGGAAAGTCTGAGATATAGCACCCCACAGCTTTCACCGACATACAGTATAATACCAAGCCGCCACAAGTGCCTAAGCACTCCACAATTGTAGGGCAGTCATGTTCAACAGACATAATAAGACTACCCTTCACCAACGTTTGAAGGCCAGTCCAGTACCGTCCAGTGTGAATTTCATTGCCGTGTTCCAGTGTTAGCATTCCTTCATTCCCGTACAGTGCCGTCGACCCTCGCCATATTCTCATGATCGGTCTGGATTCATCCTCTCCAGCAAATTATGAGTAGATCATCTAGTCAAGACCACTCCCTGAATCTCTTCCTGGCCCCAAGACAATAACACCATCAACGGACACTAGGGTGTTTCACACGTGCCACCGGAACTTTTCGACTATAATAAAAAGTCCACCTCATCATACACTGACTGACAGTGACAATGCAACACCAAGGAGGAGTGGTTCGAAAGGGATGAAAGTTGGGGAAAAACAGAGACGGCACGGATGAATAATTGATGTTTATTTCAAACCGATATGCAGGTTACACAATGCGCACGGCATCTACTCACTAGGATGTAGGACCACCGCGAGCGGCGATGCACGCAGAAACACGTCGAGGTACAGATTCAATAAGAGTGCGGATGGTGTCCTGAGGGATGGTTCTCCATTCTCTGTCAACCATTTGCCACAGTTGGTCGTCCGTACGAGGCTGGGGCAGAGTTTGCAAACGGCGTCCAATGAGATCCCACACGTGTTCGATTGGTGAGAGATCCGGAGAGTACGCTGGCCACGGAAGCATCTGTACACCTCGTAGAGCCTGTTGGGAGATGCGAGCAGTGTGTGAGCGGGCATTATCCTGCTGAAACAGAGCATTGGGCAGCCCCTGAAGGTACGGGAGTGCCACCGACCGCAGAACATGCTGCACGTAGCGGTGGGCATTTAACGTGCCTTGAATACGCACTAGAGGTGACGTGGAATCATACGCCATAGCGCCCCAAACCATGATGCCGCGTTGTCTAGCGGTAGGGCGCTCCACAGTTACTGCCGGATTTGACCTTTCTCCACGCCGACGCCACACTCGTCTGCGGTGACTATCACTGACAGAACAGAAGCGTGACTCATCGAAGAACACGACGTTCCGCCATTCCCTCATCCAAGTCGCTCTAGCCCGGCACCATGCTAGGCGTGCACGTCTATGCTGTGGAGTCAATGGTAGTCTTCTGAGCGGACGCCGGGAGTGCAGGCCTCCTTCAACCAATCGACGGGAAATTGTTCTGGTCGATATTGGAACAGCCAGGGTGTCTTGCACATGCTGAAGAATGGCGGTTGACGTGGCGTGCGGGGCTGCCACCGCTTGGCGGCGGATGCGCCGATCCTCGCGTGCTGACGTCACTCGGGCTGCGCCTGGACCCCTCGCACGTGCCACATGTCCCTGCGTCAACCATCTTCGCCACACGCGCTGCACCGTGGACACATCCCTATGGGTATCGGCTGCGATTTGACGAAGCGACCAACCTGCCCTTCTCAGCCCGATCACCATACCCCACGTAAAGTCGTCTGTCTGCTGGAAATGCCTCCGTTGACGACGGCCTGGCATTCTTAGCTATACACGTGTCCTGTGGCACACGACAACACGTTCTACAATGACTGTCGGCTGAGAAATCACGGTACGAAGTGGGCCATTCGCCAACGCCGTGTCCCATTTATCGTTCGCTACGTGCGCAGCACAGAGGCGCATTTCACATCATGAGCATACCTCAGTGACGTCAGTCTACCCTGCAATTGGCATAAAGTTCTGAACACTCCTTCTTGGTGTTGCATTTGCTCTGTCAGTCAGTGTACTTTGGGATATACACATGAGTCATACGAATTTACTAAGTTATGATAGCAATGATTTTCCCAGTCGTTGTACAAAACAAATTTCTCATACGATATAAAAATAGTAATGACAAAATATGCAAATGAAAACTGTTAATAATAATAATTGTACCGGGCGGTACACCTCCACGCCGCTAATTTAAAATGTGCGTCAATTGAAACTCCTCTGCTGGAGGAAGTCTGAACTTTATGGACGGTATTAATTTTCAAGTTTCTCAGAAGATGTCACTACCTGGAAATTTTGGAGTTTTTGAACTGTGTCATTTTCGACGTATTTTTGTTTTGCTTGTAGTAAGAAGTGTGAACTTTCTCTTCTAGAGGACACTACTGAAGATCAACAATAGTGCACCCTAGTGCGGAGTGAAAGAACTGTTTTTTTTTTTGGAGAAATTTTTATTTCAAAAGTTTGTTTCTTGTTAAATTTCTTTCTGTTATTGTTTAAGTTGGCTGTATACCCCTCTCTTTCCCCTTGTTTTGTATTTAGCCAATCCCGAATTTCTTTTATTAATTTCTGACCAATCGGATCTATCTTCCCCCAACTTGAATATGTTGCTGTATCCTACCCAATAAAGTTCTTGTGGGAGGGTGTTTTCATTCCCCTAACGCCTCGAACCTTCCGCGAGAGGATATAAACTGCTGATTTTAGGGTCTCCGGGCCACTTCTGTTCCATCTTTCGGTGTGTAAAGTACATAGCAGGGGGCGGGAAGCGCCTCTTCCTTCGGCGGCGGTCAACAACAAGGTAATGGCCACTTAATAACTTCTTTCTTTGCTAGCTCAGCAGTTTAACTCTCGGGGCGGGTCCGAAGTTTTTCCATTATGTAACCTTCCGTAAAATGTAAAGGAACTTGTATCTATCACATCTTTTAAACTGCATATCGGGATAGAGAGTGCTTAACCCTCTCGAGCTCCCAATCATATTGTTTTGAGGTGAACTTACTTTTCTCAACCTATTCTTCGTTAGCGTAAAACAAATTGTTCTTTTCTAAAGTCACCTCTGTAGTATGGGATTAGCCCTTGCATTAGTGGCCTAGAGCCAGATTAGGTTTTAAAAACAAGTGTATTAGGAGTGCAGATCGCCTCCTCTCAAATTGTTATTTTAGAGGTCATGTAATTGCCCCTTTTCATTTAATAGACCTCAGTAGGTTGGGTATTTTACCCCTGTGTCTATGTCCAGTGAGGACAACTCGAAGGTGGAGTTTGGTGTGGCCTTTGAGAGGCTTAAAGTTGAGAGCGAGTGGCTCTTTTTCGAAAATTGAGATTGTATGCCTCGTGGAGGCTTTTCAGTGTAATTTGGAGCAAGTGCTCCTGAACATGAATGGGGTTTTCTGCCCCTCTGGTAATACTTATTTTGAAGTAAGGTTGGGCTGATTGCCCGAGCATTGTGAAGTCAGGGCGCGAAGCCCAAATCCTGTAAATATTGTAACTACCCTTTCGACTTGCTACTTTGTACCTGCCGTGCTTGTTATTTCTTTATATTTTGAAAAGAAAATATAACCTTGTTAAATTTTAAATTAATTTTACTTTCGTAGCTTGAGACCCGTTCGCACCCGCACCTTCTTTCACCTCTACCTACCGCTAAAACACGGTAACAAGTGGTAGCAGAGCGTGGTTGAATGGGTCTCAATTTAGCCCCTTTTGACGGCTAAACATTGTTTTGTCCGAACTCTAACAATTTTCTCAGTTGCTGGAATTCTTTGATTTTTTCAAAATTGTTCTGTCATCAGGCCCGGCCCTCGCGATGTTCTCCATCTTAACTATTTGCGCAAAGAGGAGTTAATCTACGAATTAACTATTAGAAATGTGCAATCTGGAGGCACGGTTGCAGTAGACACAAATAAGCTTAGAGAGTCCCTTGATTTGCCCATTTCCATCCCCACCTTGGGAGAGAAAGAAGTTGACGACTCTCTTTCCACGATCGTCGAGAATATTACTGGGCTAGCTTCTGTAGTTAGTTTTTTTGATGAAAATGATCCTTCTCCTAATCAAATTAAGCGTGTGCAAGCCAGGCTGTTTCATTTCTCAAATAGAGTTAACGATCTGTTGTCTCTAAAGTTGAATGACGTTCAGAGGAAGGAAGCTAGTACGCTGCTTGAAAATATTTCTGAATTATCTAGCAAGGTCACTCAATTGTTAACTGGGGAGGTTCCTCACAAAACTGATCAACCCGCCACGATGAATGTAGGTAGCGAGGAAGAGCCTCATAAGGGAGAAGTCAATAGGATAACCATTGCTGCTCAAACAACCTCTGCCCCATTGGACGAGTCTGAACGCCGTAACTCATTAAATAATGTACGTTCTGAATTAACTACCTTGCCATTGAAACATTTACCTACTATGTCACCCGGGTTTAGTAGCTTGCCTCATCCATTGGCAATGTTGCTCAGAGGTATCTCTAAGTTTTCCGTTAATACCACCAGTGACGTAATTTCATTTTTAAGATTTCTAGTTGAATTTCAGGATCATGCCCTTGTGTTTTCTCTTTCTCCATGTCAAATTTTGCAAATCATCTATCCTTATGCAATTGGTATTCTCTCTGACAAAATAGTAAGAGCCATAGCTGAACAGTCATCTATTGAAGATTTTCATGCACACTTGCTTGCAAATTTTATTCCTGCTCGCGCGAGGTCATCTCTGATTCAGAAGTACTATTACCGTGTACAGCGCTTGGATGAGAACTTGGCTGATTTCATACAGGACATTAAGTTTTATACTAGGGTGCTTGCTCTTCACTTCCCTGAGGATCAGATTGTACAAGCCATTGTGGAAGGTATCTCGCCATCCTATAGGTCATATTTGTGTTTCGCGGCGTGCCCGCAAACTTTCTCTGAACTTGAAGCATTGGCCGTCTCAGCGGAAGGAGTGAGATACGCCGATTCTTTGCGTGTCGCGAAAGAACCCCCGCCTTCTTTTAGTAATCCTCGGCCTCCAACTCGCCGACCAGTCAATCCCCGTAAATGTTATGCTTGTGGGTCGCCTGACCATCTTCGCAATAAGTGTCCACTGATCAAGTCGAGTGGGACAAGGAATGGGGCTGGTTCATCACAAGGCTGTTTTAAATGTGGGGCTTTCTCACATATCGCCAAGAATTGCCCAAACTCAAATAGCACCCCCTCCTGCTCAACTTCTGGTGCAAATTCCACCAATGCCAATAATAAAATGTGACTAGCAGCTTCGGCTGAGTCAACTAAGTCTGCTTCCCAAGGCTCAGCCCCTGGCAAAAAGGTCGTGAATTCAGAGAACGATCAGTCTTCGAAATCATCTTTTGAATGCCCTAAAGAATTTCTTAGGATTGCGGCGGATACCCCCGCACCTGTTCCTTTTCTTAAGATTGAGTTAAATAACGAGCCTATAACAGCTCTCTTAGATTCAGGCAGTGTTTGTTCGATTATTTCGGCTGAATGGTATTCTAAATTGAAATCTGTTTGTAAACTACCTGACTATGTCTTATCTCCTGTTCAATATGTTTCGGCTAATTCATCCCCACTAGAAATTCTAGGTTCCTTACTGGTCAAAATTCGTATTTTTAAATTTACATGGAAAACCAAACTGTTTGTGGCTAAGCACTTGTCTTGCCCCATCATACTGGGAGCGGACTTCATTTCTCACACTGGTCTTGTGCTCGATCTTCAGAGTAAGTCGTGCACATTCAAATTTGCGTCCAATTGTAAAATTCCCTTGTTAAAGTGTAATTCTGTGTCATGTTCATCTATTTCGCCTACCCAGGATGAGATGTTGTTAGACCTTAGACATCTACCTGAGGAGCAGGCTGATAGTATTCGTAAATTATGTCAGTCATTTCCAGAGGTGTTCTCTGATACTCTTGGTGTGACTGACCTTATTGAATACAAAATTGAGGTCACGGATTAGATTCCTGTCCGTTTTCCACCATATAGGCTATCTCCACCTAAAATGAAGGCTCTGAAAGAAATCATCGATCAGATGTTGAAGGATGGTATTATTAGGCCCTCTAAGTCGGCGTATTCTTCGCCTATTTTTCTAGTCCCGAAACCCCAAGGAGGCTTCAGGCCTGTCATTGATTATAGGGCTCTCAATCGGAAGGTGGTGTTGCAATCTGTGCCCCTTCCTGACCTTCATTCTTGTTTTTCATGGTTTCGTAAGGCCAAGTTCTTTACTATCTTGGACTTGAATCAGGCCTATAATCATATTCCCCTTGCTGAAGAGTCTAAACACCTTACAGCGTTTGCCACGGACTGGAACTTATACGAATACAACCGCGTGCCTTTCGGGCTCCCCACGGGAGCAGCTGTACTCACGAGGCTGCTAGATAGGGTCTTCTTCGACATCAAATTTGAGTACTTGTACCACTACTTGGATGATGTCGTCGTATTTGCAGAGACTTTTGAAGAACATCTAGATCATCTGCGAGAAGTTCTCGATCGCCTTCGTAAGGCTGGGTTAACTGTCAAGTTGTCCAAGGTTGCCTTTGCTAAACCCTCTATGTCATTCCTAGGGCATATTATGTCACCTGATGGTGTAGCAGTCGATCATTCTAGAACACACGCCATCCGTGATTTTAAACCTCCCAAGGACATTAAAGGTATCGCCAGGTTCATTGGTATGGTGAATTTCTTCAGGAAGTTTATTCCTAACTTCGCTAATATAGCGGCGCCCTTAAACCTTCTTCGTAGGAAAGGCATCAAATTCGACCTTCTCAACAAGCCGCTTTTGAAGACCTTAAATTAGCTCTCTGTAATGCCCCTGTACTTGCTATGCCTGATTTCTCGAAGAAATTCATCGTCCAAACCGACGCGTCGTCGTCAGCAGTAGCTGCAGTCCTTCTTCAAGAGACTGAACTAGGGAGGCGACCCATCGCCTATGCATCTAGGACCTTGTCGGCTCAAGAAGCCAAGTATTCCATCTATGAGCTCGAAGGTTTGGCAGTCTTATTTGCCTTAGAAAAGTTCCGTCTCTATCTGGAACATGTCAAATTCGACTTGGAGACAGATAATCAAGCCTTAAGCTGGGTCTTAGGTAGGCCGCGTCGTACTGGTCGTATAGCCCGTTGGGCCATCCGTATTTCTGCCTTCCAATTCGATGTCAGGCATATCAGAGGTACCGAAAATGTTGTTGCTGATGGACTCAGCCGTATGTTTTTCAACGACGTCGAGACCCATGAACCGGTCGACAGTTCAACACCTTCCGAGTCCATACTATCTGATGTTAATGCAATCTTAACAGATGCTCCCATGCTCTTTAGGGATATCGAGAAATACCAACGTGAAGATCCCACGCTGGCTCCGATAATGGAAACCCTTTCTTCTGGGGAACATGTCGTCCCTTATGTTCTGAGGAATGGTGTTCTATGTTGCCCTTCGAGGCATGATAAGATGATGAAGGTTGTCGTTCCAGCTGTTCTGGTGTCTATGATCTTCAAATACTATCATGAGACCCCATTGGGGGGGCATCTTGGAATCTTTAAAACTCGTGAAAAGATTCGTGAAATGTTCATCTGGAAAGGTATGGACGGTGAAATCCGTGAACTAGTAAAAGCTTGTAAATCTTGTTTGCTCAGTACACCAACCATGTCCACCAAGGTAGGCCTTTTGTCTTCGCATCAAGCGTCGCGCCCCATGGAACGCCTGTATATTGATTATGTAGGACCCTTCCCCCAGTCAAAGGGAAATGCTAACAAGTTTATCTTTGTATGCGTAGATGGCTTTACTAGATTGTCCTGGTTATTCCCGACTAAGCTGGCTACCGCTCAGTCCACCATTACTTGTCTAAATTCTATCTTTGCTTCTTTTGGTCCGTGTCAATATATTGTATCTGATAATGCTAAGGCGTTCACATCAAATCTTTTTCGTAAATTCTGTTTTGACTTGTCCATCTCTCATGTAACTACTTCTGCTTATTACCCTCAACCATCTCTGGCTGAACGGGTTAATCGTAATCTCAGGTCCGCGCTTATTGCCTATCATCATGAAGATCATTCCAGGTGGGACACGTCCCTGCATTGGTTAGCTTTTGCTTTGAATTCGGCAGTTCATGAATCACATAAATTTACTCCAGCCTCGTTGATGTTCAAGTTTGTTCCCAACACGCCGCTCTCTAACCTTTGGTCTCTGAGTGACATTCTACCCGAGACAATAGTTCCGGACAACATTAAAGATCTTTGGAAGAAGGCTAAAGCCAATCTTAAAGTGTCTCATGAAAAGGTTAGGGAAAGGTATGATCGTGGACAGAGACCCACCCCTTTGAAGGTACGTGACCAAGTTATGGTCAAGAACTTTGTTCCCGCGGGCAAGCTTGCCCCCAGATTTCATGGGCCTTGTATCATTCTCGATTTTCTTACGCCGGTTACGTTGTTAGTAAGCAATCCAGCCACCGAGAGGATATTTAGGGTTCACCTGTCCCAGGTGAAACCGGTGTAATGTCTGTGTTAACTTGCTTCATATTATTTGGAAAGGAATAGGAAGGTTATATATTTTTTGAGTTTTCACTTTTAAGGCATTCTGCCCCTTCTATAATATTTTTCTATATTTAAGCATTTTTTGTAAACCTCCCCCGATTTGTTAAACTGCCATCCTATCCTTGCCACGGCCATTACCACGCTCCCGTCTCCTGCTCCACTCTACACAGTGGCTTAACTTATTTCATGGATATTTGCACGCCGCTGGCCCCTCAACCTCTCCACAAGCCTGTGCCCTCAAAAATGATGATAGTCCAACAATTCTGCCGCCTAGCTTTAATGTTTCAGTGCCCCCGCAGCTGCGCGGCGCCGTGCAGCGACTGGGCTAAAGGAAGGGCCCCCTCGACCCCAGCGAGGACGACATGTGCACGGCGAGCCGGAGCTCTCCTCCCGGCCAAGGCTGATGTGCGGCGCACGACCTGCTACTTGCCCGCAGCCTGTATATGTTCACCGCGGGCGCGGCGTGTTTCAACACCACTGCTCCCCTCATAGTGCGGGCGAGCGGTATCTCAGGGTACTTGAGGGGCCCGGGCGGCCTCCTTTGAACGCAAGCAGTGGCGGCTGGTCTGGCCGTTAAAATCATCAACGTGTGAAGTACATATCCAGCTATATGGACATTCCAGTTCAACTTTAATACCCTTTCATGGGAATTCTACAACAAATCTGGTGGACTTAGAAAATTTTTCCTCAACTTTAACACTAAAGTTTTCCTTCTCAATTCAACCTTCTACAAACATTAAGACAGTACTTCCGCTGTTACTACAAGATTTTTTGAAACTGAATCAAACCAAATTAAGAAAATCTTATAAATGCTTCTGCAATCAAACTTCATATCAACATCATAAATTGGACCTTGTTTCAAACAGATTTCATGTGTCACCCCTGGAGGAACTTTTGAGGGGGGGAGGTCTGTACCTGGCGGTACACCTCCACGCCGCTAATTTAAAATGTGCGCCAATTGAAACTCCTCTGCTGGAGGAAGTCTGAACTTTATGGACGGTATTAATTTTCAAGTTTCTCAGAAGATGTCACTACCTGGAAATTTCGGAGTTTTTGAACTGTGTCATTTTCGACGTATTTTTGTTTTGCTTGTAGTAAGAAGTGTGAACTTTCTCTTCTAGAGGACACTACTGAAGATCAACAATAGTGCACCCTAGTGCGGAGTGAAAGAACTTTTTTTTTGGAGAAATTTTTATTTCAAAAGTTTGTTTCTTGTTAAATTTCTTTCTGTTATTGTTTAAGTTGGCTGTATACCCCTCTCTTTCCCCTTGTTTTGTATTTAGCCAATCCCGAATTTCTTTTATTAATTTCTGACCAATCGGATCTATCTTCCCCCACCTTGAATATGTTGCTGTATCCTACCCAATAAAGTTCTTGTGGGAGGGTGTTTTCATTCCCCTAACGCCTCGAACCTTCCGCGAGAGGATATAAACTGCTGATTTTAGGGTCTCCGGGCCATTTCTGTTCCATCTTTCGGTGTGTAAAATACATAGCAGGGGGCGGGAAGCGCCTCTTCCTTCGGCGGCGGTCAACAACAAGGTAATGGCCACTTAATAACTTCTTTCTTTGCTAGCTCAGCAGTTTAACTCTCGGGGCGGGTCCGAAGTTTTTCCATTATGTAACCTTCCGTAAAATGTAAAGGAACTTGTATCTATCACATCTTTTAAACTGCATATCGGGATAGAGAGTGCTTAACCCTCTCGAGCTCCCAATCATATTGTTTTGAGGTGAACTTATTTTTCTCAACCTATTCTTCGTTAGCGTAAAACAAATTGTTCTTTTCTAAAGTCACCTCTGTAGTATGGGATTAGCCCTTGCATTAGTGGCCTAGAGCCAGATTAGGTTTTAAAAACAAGTGTATTAGGAGTGCAGATCGCCTCCTCTCAAATTGTTATTTTAGAGGTCATGTAATTGCCCCTTTTCATTTAATAGACCTCAGTAGGTTGGGTATTTTACCCCTGTGTCTATGTTCAGTGAGGACAACTCGAAGGTGGAGTTTGGTGTGGCCTTTGAGAGGCTTAAAGTTGAGAGCGAGTGGCTCTTTTTCGAAAATTGAGAGTTGTATGCCTCGTGGAGGCTTTTCAGTGTAATTTGGAGCAAGTGCTCCTGAACATGAATGGGGTTTTCTGCCCCTCTGGTAATACTTATTTTGAAGTAAGGTTGGGCTGATTGCCCAAGCATTGTGAAGTCAGGGCGCGAAGCCCAAATCCTGTAAATATTGTAACTACCCTTTTGACTTGCTACTCTGTACCTGCCATGCTTGTTATTTCTTTATATTTTGAAAAGAAAATATAACCTTGTTAAATTTTAAATTAATTTTACTTTCGTAGCTTGAGACCCGTTCGCACCCGCACCTTCTTTCACCTCTACCTACCGCTAAAACACGGTAACAATAATAATAATAATAATAATAATAATAATAATAATAATAATAATAATAATAATAATAATAATAATAATAACAACAATAATAATAATAAATCGAATACTGACAATAATATCTCTCACTTCTAAATACATTGCGAGGGTGTGATATATGTACTATCACACCTTGTGTATTATTTGTGCTATTTTAAAAATGTGTTCTGCTTTGATCCGGCTTGTATACCTAATTTTCTTTTCTGGCGTTTCTTTAGATTAGTGGTATAGCATAGCCCTAGGTCAGTTGACTGTAGTTTATAATTATGATAACAGAATATGTGGATTTTTATCCTTGTAGAAATACGTTCAGCAGTTCTGTCTCTCCTCTTTTTTCTATCCTCCCTTGCGCTGTTTGCGTTCATTCATGTCTGTGGATGTTAGTTTGGCTATGAAAAAACAAGATGTTGCGTTTCTTTAAAACCGAAACCCGATAGTTAGGATAAGAACTAGGTTTGAAGTGTTAAAATTTTAACATTTGGACGTATTATGCAACGAATTTAAAGGTAGATAAGATATAATGTACTAACTGTTTCAGATCCTTTGGGACATATTTTGCTATGCGTGTGTTGTTAAAAAAACTACATTTGTTACGAACTGCGGAGGAACATTCGAAACTTATAGTTTGAAAAATCCTGTCATGTGGCCATGGCGAAGGGTTCTATCGTTAGGAAACATACGTAACAAACTATTTTGCAACCAACTCAGTTAAAACACATGGTTTGGAATTAATCTTGTGCAAAGAACTCCTTTAAATCAAGTGTGATCTGTGATCATGGATTTCGCTAAAGGAACACAAGGTGTGTAAAAGCAAACATGTATATTTCGGTGCGTGGAAGTTCAAACATCATTGATAACGTGTATGTAAATGTGTCTACTGTGTATTTTATAAACCTGACATAATTTTGGACTTTAAAAAGATTTGGTACTTAAATGAGCTGTATATTATGCATACTGTAGGTATCTGAAAATGGATTTAGTACCAGTTATCATTATATTATGTGAATGTGTTGAAATATTTAGTATGTTTCTATACCACAGTACTATAAAGCTGATTATGTCTGTATGGTAAGCTTCAGGGAGAGAGGTTGTAATCGAGGTTACATTTTGGGCCCTCTCCATTATCATTTTTCGACGTGGCAAACTCGCCGTGGAAATCTGTGTTACTGGGAATTTATTTCCAATTTGTCATCTACAATTATTTTCTATGTGACTTGCTGTCAAATTTTTAATTAGAATATCTATTTCGCCTTTGAGCGCTAAGCGTATACTCCTTACATACATCCTTGTGTATCTTTTCAACTCGGCACGTGAAGCGCTTATTTGTTCCTGCTTTGTGCTGCACTCTGCGGCAGCGGGCCTAACCTCGCTGGCGCTGTGCCTCACCAATGAGCGCGCGGCATCATGCCTTGGACTGGCCACGACTGTTTGTAAGCTTGTGTCAGTCACGACTCTCTGCTCTGCCAGGATGGCAGGAGGTTGTGTTGTGAGTGGTCACCGCGTCCTGGCTTTGGCTGGACCATGGATCCCGGATGATAGCATTAATTTGATTGTGCTATCGCCCTCAGAATTTTTTTACCATTTCGTCGACCTCAAATTCTCTTGTGATTAGGTGTGAATAGTTTTGAGTATATTCTTAAAGCCTCATCTATGGCGGGTTTGTTGTAACACGTGTTAACATATTTCTTCGAGCTTCAACAGCAATGTAAGTCTACCTCATGCATTTTAATTTTGGATCTTTCTTCGCGGACAGTGAATTATGCTTTTTAAGGAATCAACTACTTCTCTTGGTCTTTCGTGTGTTTGGTGTAAATTTAGAAATTACGTCCATTTTCTGAACATTTAAATCTTCGTCTTTGCTTCAGAATCAAAATGTGTAATCGCATTTCAATTTGTAATTCTAATTTAAATCTCCTAAAAGGTCTTGCGTTTTATTAATTGTTACGTTAAAACGTTCACAGCCTATGTAATTGAATTGGTAACATATTTACTATTATTATTATTATTATTATTATTATTATTATTATTATTATTATTATTATTATTATTATTATTCAGCAGGCACCTTTGCAACATTATGTATTACTTAAATCAAAACACGTTAAAGGCGGTTTAACAACCATGTGAGTTTCAGCAAGTGTTTTAAAATATTGGTTAGATCCCATTCTAAAAATCAAATATGTGCTCCACATTTAGTTTTATTTAACTTGTAATTCTTGAGTTATGGGTCCTACTAGATTCTCCTTTGTTCTTTTCATGTAAGCTCCTTTTGATGTGTTTTACTTCGGGATTTGTCTTTTCCTGTTAGCGCGCGTACGTTACCATGGCAATGGCTGTGTTGATTACTATTGTTCATTGACCTGGTTGGTGTAATCAATTTTTGCTGTGAAGTATTTGGAATTTGGTGGATTATTTTCACGTTTTTCCCCCTTTAAGTTATTTTGGTGAGTTTTCTTCCCTCATTCATGTTTATTTTTTATGTTTCTTTTGCGCGGCTTTGTTACCGACGTAAATTACGTCTTGCGGGCGAGACTTATGATTTCCTTGCGGAAGCTCCCTGGAAGGAGCCAATACTAATGAAGCGTAACAAAATAAAAAGAAGAAATCTTATCATTTATGTGGGTTATTCAAATTGAACAAGAAAAAGCATGAAGTTGTTGAAGTTTTACAGATGTATTCCAAACTTTCTGTAGTTCTAATGATTTTAGCATTTTTTTCTTGCGTCGGCAGCTGTGATTAAAATTAAATTAATTTCACTAACCTGTTAATTTAACTTGCAATTTAAAAAGGTTTATTTTAATGCTCATTCGAGAACGACATTCCTATTTGTGATTTTAATTTTAATCTTGTCTTCAGAATTGAAATGTTTTACCTTTCTTTAAAAGGAGTGAGTGTTTTCTATTGGTAATTCTTTTCAAAAATTTTACCGTACCAGGATATGCATGGATCCACGGGTAATTAGTGACACCCTGACCTGCTTAAGATAAGTCCCATGTTGGTATTCTTTTTCATGTTGTGTCTTTTGGGGGTGTTTTGGTTCCCTAGGGTCTTCACCTTGTGCTGGCTCATCGACGGCTCCAGGCCAGTGCACTAATCCATAATCTAAAGAGAGAATACCGTTATTTGATTTGATTTGTAACACATTGTGTTTTAATCTTTATATTCAATGTACGTTCTTTTTAGAAAAAATCCCATCTCAAGCGTATCAGTGATTATAACAACATATACTTAGTCACAATTAGCCTTTAGTTAGACATTAGTCGACATTATTGAATCAAGAAAGAAGACAATGTAGCGTCCAACTTCCCCTTTCTTCAGAATCATTACCACTCCAATGAAATGTAAGTATTGTGACTCGACGACTGTCGGCGAAGAGCTGGAGCAACGATAGGAAGTTTGGATGGGTACAATGTAGACGGAGGATACAGAGGTAGCAAGAGTAAGGTCCTCAGTATGACTGTATGGGAATATATATCAAAGGGTTACAACATTAAAATATCTAGGATCAATAGTATTAGTAGACAATATAACCTCTGTGGAAATGCAGGGAAGGATAACCGATGCTTTTATGCCACGAAAAATAAATTTAAATCGAGAAATGTTAGCAGGAATGAGGAAATAAAAATAGACACCGTACTAAGAGCTGTAGTGATGTACGTCTCAGAATGCTGGGCGAACAACCAGACAAGAACTGTGGCTGTTACGGTGGGAGAGGTACATATTGAGAAAGATATTTGGAGCAGTTAGAGATCAGGATGAATTTAGAATGAGGATAAGTGCAGACTTAAAAGGATTGTTTGGCGAGCAAGATATTGCAGTTAAAATCAAGCAGGGAAGAATTAGGTGGGCTGGTCACGTCCAGAGAATGGAAGAATCCCGTACTGTCGAAAAAAATTTTTGAGGAAAACTTGAAGGAAGTAGGAGGAGATGAAGGCCCAGAAAAACGGATTAACAATGTTGAAGACGACCTTAGAATGATGGGAGTTAATGCTTGAGAAGGAAAGCTGACGACCGAAATGAGTGGAATGAGGTGATTAAGGAGGACAAGAACATACATGGACTGTAGTGCCCACCAGCAAGTAATTAAGTTGGTTCCATCAATTTCCGATTACGCTGTCCTTGCTAGATGAACTTATTTACAATTTGTTGGCATAGGCGTAATTCGTTGTGGCATGAGGTGACGGTATTCCTCTCCACCCCCCGTACAATGCTTTGAAATAAACCAAATTTTCTTAATATTACAGACATAGAAAATACATAATTGACACGTGGACCCTACGTTTTTCGTTACTCTGTTTGATTTTTCTCAATGAAACATTATGACCATTGCAAAACTATACAGGCTAGCTGTATAAAGTTGAGTAGAAATAATTGTTGTTATTGTTCAGTTTTACATCACCCCCTTAATTCTAGTTAAATTGTCGCTAATAAGATCCAAAAATGTGCTGAATGGTAGGTGCCGAACGCGACAGACTCTGAGCTGTGGCTTTAAATGACTGTCTCGATGATCAGATGTTCAGTTTTCTACAGTATACGTATTATCAAAGCGGTGGAGACACTATCTTGTTATGTTATAGTGTAGTGTATGTCTCGCGCATCTCCCGTACTTATATTTAATGCCTGTTCCTGTCTACTGCACTCTTCTATCTTTTTAATAGCTAAATGGCAAGGAAACTCTCTACTGTACTTATTTTCTAAGATTTAATTTTTGCCAGTTTGCTTATTACCGGCACAATATTTAAAGTCAAAATGTTATCTTTATGTAAAAACATTTTTATATTGAACTAGCACTATTCATTTTACTTTTAAACAAATAGGTTTGGTACATAATACTTGTTCGATAACTTTGAAACTACTCTGTTGGCTTTACAACAAATTTTACGGACTAACTCTTCCAACGGCAGAAAAGCATGGAGGATTTCAACGTTTTATTTAATTTCGATTTACTTCGCAATGTAGCTCATGTTCAAAGGGTGCACATTCCAGCAGTGTGACTTATGAGGCTGTAAAATCACTGAACAGCAGGATCCTTTAGTACTGAAGATTATTTTACTCGGTGTGGTCAGACACTGCTCGGGCGTAGTAGAGAAATATCGATTTCGTGCAGCAGATTTGCGAAGAAGAGGGTAACGTCCGTCGAAAATTGGTGGTTGGAATAAAGGGCCATTTGAAACAGCGCAATAGTTCTATAAAGCTACAATGTTGTTCCCTGTTCTTGACATATTTACGCCAGATAAAGAGACCAGGCTTCAAGAAAATAACCTGGATATTCTCAACCATTTAGGTCAACTTCTAAATGAAAGCAAATTAAACGTATTCAGATTAAAACATGTTTGTAAATTTTACACTTTCTATAAGAACCTGCTTCTGTCTACGTTGCAGTGTTTTGATTTACGAAATAGAAGTATCAAAAGTAATATATACAAAGAGCTGCCGTTTTGTAGAAAAGTATTTGAAAAGTGTGTTCAGTCTCATTTTCGAAATTTCCATTTTGCAATTGAAAGTTCCAATGACATAACATGAATTATAATCACATAGGAACTTTCACTTTTTTATTTTTTATTGTGTTGTTGTTTTAACGAGTTTTATATTTAGGACGTATAAAAATATAATATAAATTATTTTACATGCATGTGATTTTAATCTCTAAACTGAAGAAGTGAATACTAATTAATTCTCGAAACATGTACTGGTATATATCTATGTAGTTGACGTATTAGTAAATATATTAGATTTTGAATTGTACTGACAAGACGGACCTTTGAATAATTAATAACAGTAATGTGTATATGTGTCATTAGGTTCTTTGCTGGTATTTATTATTTTGTCAACATTTCTAAACCTATACAGGTACCACTCAAATAAACCACAAATTTGTCTGCAAGGGTAGTTGGTTGTGTTGTTTCTTGTGAATCTGTAAGATTCATGCTATCTATATCTGAATTTCCGTTCTCCTACCTACATGTTATATCCTTTATTTTTTTCCATAGGATTTTAGAATTGTTCGTGCTTGACATAATTTTATTAGCATAGTACTTATCTTTAGATACTTTAATGAGACCGTGATTCCAGTTTCGGTATGTTTTATGTTTCTTAATAGTGTTTGTGATCTCGTCATTATTTGAAGACCTTATATTTTGTTTTGTCCGTTCCAATTTTTCCGTTATTCTGATGGAAGTTATGATTCCAGTTGTAATCCACGGTGTTATCTTTCTGAATTTTGATCTTACATGTCTTGTGTTGGTAGAGTTTTCAGAGGTATGTTGAGTTAGTATCCCAATAAATCTACCGGCCGTTTTGTGGTCTCATCATGTTCAGTCAGGACAGACTCCCAATTTTCCTATTCTAAGGCTTTATTTAAAGCTTCATATTACAGTATATACACTTATTTAATTCACATCAGATGTTTTATATTAATAACATCAATAGTAATACTGTACAGTACTGTCATTTACTTCTTCTTTCTTCAAGAAGTAAATCTTCTTCTTCTCCTTCCATTACATTCTTAAGCCAGAATTGAACAATGGACACATCTATCCCTGGTAGCATGATGTAAGTAGGTGTATGGCAAATTATTTCGAACAATTTCGCGTCATTTTTGGTAGCGAAAAAGACTCAATATCCTTTACAGTTGGTGGGGCCTGTCGGTAGGGCTTCACGTTATATAAACTATTTTTTCATCGTCTACGTACTCGTCATCACTACCATTATCTTCGTTTTCCTTTTTTGGAGGTACCATTATTTCCGTTTTCCTTTTTTGGAGGTAATGGGTGGCGAACTCTTCGATGTTTTCTAACGCCGCTTGTCTAACTTCTAGATCAATGACCACGTAATCTTCTGCATTGACATTGTCATAATTACACTGTTCGAAAGTCTGTATTTTCGTTTATTATGGTCGTTTCGTCAGTGTGTGCGACTAATTTGGCTCTTTGAAAGCTTTGGCGTACCGTACCACGCGCGACATTCCTTGCACTGCTCCTGCTAGCCAAATCACAGTATCGAGCACAGAGACAGACATTTCCCGGCCAAATGCTATCTCGGCCATCTTAGATCCATCCGGATTACACATGTACTGAATAGGGTTAGAAGGAAATTTTCTCTGCTTCCAAGTTTCCATTCCCCACCCTTAAGGGGTTGGGCGGACCACCTAGAGGGTGTCGCCCTCTCCATGGCCAGGGGATTGGACGGGGTTGTTAGGGATTAGAGGAAGAGGAGATGGAGAGGAAAGTGATTATTGGTTTTGAGGATGTGTTGAAGTACTGGATGACTTTGAGGCTAGGGTAGGATTACTCTTTATTAGTGCAGGCATATTGATTTATTTTTATTTGTTTATTGTTGTTCCATTTTGTATTTTTCGCGCATAATATAGGGCATCTGATTGACATGCTGACATTCTTTGAGCTTGCCTTTTTTACAGACAATAGGGATAGCTGCAATACGAACTTCATGGGTAACACAAGTTGATTAACACCGTAGATAAAATGAGATACATGTTACATAGTTTGGAACAGAAGAAAAAATAAGACGTACGTAGGTATTTATCTTTTCTTATCAGAGCCTAATGCAGAATATAAGTGAATTATCTCCTAAAACCGAAAAAGTAGTAACTGGGACGTAAAACCAATAGCATTATTATTATGAGTGAATTATAAAAGATCCAACACGCGCAACACACGTTCAAATACATAAACTTTTCATTATAAACAGGATTGAAGCATTTACATGTGACCTATGTCGGATATACATACATTGATGGACTATGAAATAATTATCACTACACTAAGTATACATTGGTATAAAAAAAGATTAGTGAAGATATATACAAAGTGGCTACTGTGTGGTAGAAAAATGGGTGACGTAGTAACAACGTATATGAGAAATTGTACCTAAACAGTCTCCAAATGCTGTCCGGGGGGGAGGGTCCGGGTGAAGGGATTTGAGGATATGGAGTGGGGTGTGGACAAAAAGAGGGGTCTAAAGAGGGGATTGCAGCAGAAAGGAGAGGATGGGATTGTTACGGTCAAGGCGAACTTTGGAAATAGCGGGTAGCGAGAATGGAGACGAAAGTATCTAGTATGGGAATTAGGTAGACGCTGTACAGGTGAAAGGTGTCAAAGAGTGGTGAAAGGCGGAGGGCGATGCGGACTATGCGTCGTTCCACAGATAGGAAGGGTTTAACGAGGGCAGGGTGGGAGTCGGCAACGGCCAGCAAGGCGATGGCAGGGCGGATGGAGGCGGTGTAAGTGAGTGGGAAGGTTTTGAAGTTTAGACCCCACTTGGTCCCGGCAAATCGACGAACCAACTGGGCTCGACAGGAGGATTTGGTGTGAAGGGTCCGGAAATGCGGGCGGAAAGTGAGGAATTCGTCTATGGATATACCAAGGTTCTTGAGGGAGGGTTGAGTGGTGAGTGTTGGGAATTACGAGAATATTTCACACACACAAAAACATTCATTAAAGGAGAATTACAATGATACAGTATTGCAAATTATGTGCCACTTGCACATTAAACTCAAAGTCCAGTCTCCGCTGAAGAAAAAGTCTTTTCATAGAACGTCTGGTTTAGTCACATAAACAGATTACTACAACACTTGAGATATATTCAATATTTACACGTTGCCAGTACACAAACTAAATGAAGACTCGCTGAGGGAGAAATGTTGCATAGCAACTGACTTGTAAAATCGAAGTGCTCAATCAAGAGCTGAAGATTTGGAGATATGTTAGCGAGTCCAGAGATTGAAATTTCACGAGCTAGCTTCAGTCCAATTGTTCAGTAAGCTGCTTATACAGAGCATCCTCTACTCTTCTGAATTAAGGTGTAGCTACCCATTGGACAACGGACTACTTTCTCTCCCGGCCCACTCTCTTATATAAGGTCTCGAGCGGTGAGATGGAGTGTCACAAGGACGAGCTGACAGTCGTAGCGGAAGGACGTACGTGCCTCTCGCTGCGCTTTCTCTCTCCTTGTAAGGCGCTCTGTACTTTTCAAGTATCAGCCAGGCACTTGTACTTATTAGTACATCTTGGAAGGAGAATTGTATGAGCTGTAGCACTTCTCAGTTCTCGCTCTTTCTTTTCTTCTGTTTCAGGATTTTTTCAGGAGGACCAGGATGGAGCAAATAATCGGCGTAGAGATACCGGACAACTACGACTACAAGGTAACTGTAGAGACAGCACAAGCGGCGCTCCGAACAGTGACTGCCCCCGAAGTCAGACTTCCGGCGCTGGTGGTGTTCAACCGGTGGGGGGAACCCGCCTACCAGGAGACGGCTTACGCGGCCCTAACATCGAGCGCATCGCTTTGTCCATCGGAGAGGATTACTGCGAGGCCATCAGCAATGTAATACCTGGCTGGGCGGTCATCTTCCGCCCCATGAACGCAGCCTGCTTCCGGATCTACGAGGAGCAGGCGTCCCAGCAGTTCCAGGATGCCCGGCTACCAGTACTCAGGGAGCACCTGGACGTCTCAGGCTACCAGGAGGCAGCCACGCGGACGGAGCCGGGGACCGAGGACGACGGCGGCCCTCCCGAGCGCCGCGACAGCGCGACCCCAGTTGGAAAGCCGTACTTTACGAAGTACACGCAGACCAACAAGGCCGCCAACCTGGATCGTCGACTACCTACCAAGGCGTAGGGGTCGCAGACGCAGGCCTACAAGGAAGGGCCTGTTACCCGGGCGCAAACCAGGAAATCTCCCGTGATGGTGGATGGCAGCACTGCAGTGGGGAAGGACGCCCCTTGGCGTTCTGAGGCCACTGTCCTGGCCCAGCCTGCCAGCACGTGTGTTGAGCTGCAGACCACGATGTGCGCCCCCTGGACCGGGAACGCAGTCGAGTGCTAGCACCGACCGACGCCGCCGCCGCCAGTCAGGAGAAAGAACAAGATGGCGACGCAAAGGAGCCACCAGCTACCCCGTGGTCACCAGGCCGGGAGGAGGGCCACCAGGACGAGGCCTCTTCCCCAGCCGAGAAGCAACCCCCGGGAAGAAGAAGTAGACGACGCTGGACCAGGAAGCAGAAGGCGACGATGGCCGTCAGGAGAGGGCTGCCCAGCCGCAACCAGGACTGCTCCCAGGACAGCAGCCGACCGGGGAGCCAACCAGAAGAGGGCCTCAGCGGGTAGCGGCAGTCAGGTGAGATTGAAACGTCCCCCTCAGCAGCTCTTGCTGTGTGTCCGCTGTCTGAGGTGAGGCCACCGGCAGGTCAGCTGTGGGCTCCAAGTGAGGTGCAACCGATGAGGTGGTGATCACCACTACACGGCCTGCGCAACACTTAAGGATGCGCCGGTGTGCGCCAACTGCACGGGACGCCGTCCAGCCTCCCATTGCAGTTGCCCAATCTAACGGGCCATGGCGCGGGCAGAGAGGAAGGAGGCCCGGCGCCATGACCCACCCCCTTCCAGGAGGCTCCCGCCTCGGCGGGCTTGGCCTCATTCTCCGGGATCGGAGACTGGGTACGAGGGACCCCAAGGTGGTGCCGTGCGGCGGGCTCTAGTGGCACTCGACGCATGGCTCCGCAGCCGGCAAGGCCCGCGCTAGTCACAGCAGTGCCGAGACGGACTGATCCCCTGGCAGATGGAACGGCAAGGAATAGGTTCATGACTTGTGCATGTTACCTGTTCCTAACTAACACAACCTCTGGTCTCTTTCCAGCCCACATCTTTGCATGTGCTATCAAAAGTTGTCAGGTTTTACATGTAGGCTCTTTCTTCTTTCTGCATATGTGGTTTTTCCCTGACCCTTCAGTTCCATACCTTGACACTATCTAACCAATACAACCTTGCCTGGTAGCGTGTCTGACATGGAAACAGGCTGATACCCCTTGTATCACTTCCCTCTTACCAGCTATCTCTTTCTTCTTAGAAATCAATAGCATGTCGGAGGCCATGTATATTGAGTCGATGGTCACGGCGGGGGAGCGGGCCACGGGGCCCCCCGTAAAAAAGGTGGAGTGTCAGCTGGTCGCCTGGCCACCTCTGCCGGTGAGAGCTGGATACAAGCCGCGCTGCGCGCGGGATTCGAGTACCGGAACCACAACACCCTCCCCTCCTAACTTCGCTGGCATGGCGTGCGGCGACGGCTACTGCGATGTCGGTGAAGTTGAGGTGGAGGGTTCGCCAATTTGTTGTGGTGGCGGGAGACTGGTCCATTGTAGGCAAGGAAGGTTCCTCCTGAACAGAACCTATACGGTACCAGTTAGTTGGTCCAATGCACGGTCGGAGATAGCTTGCCTCTGGGGTGGTGGAGTGTCCACCACTGGTCCTGCTTTGAAGCTTCGGTGCAGATGATATTAATGGCGATGGATGGTTCTGTGCTCCGTATGGACCTGATATAACCGGGCTCCAAGTGTTTGGAGAATGATACCTGGGACCCAGGCTGGATGTTGCAAATGGTCTTGGCGAAAACTTCATGTCCGGGAATGAACTTCCTGGAACGGAGCGACTATAAGCGAGTTACGATATATACGGATGCGCTGAGCGCGTTGCAGTCCCTGATCTCCTATGCGCTATCTTATAACTGGTATGTATATACCTAACGTTAAAAGTCTTCTCTATATGCTTCATTATTTACGGTATTTATATAACATTAGTCTGGTTATCCGGACATGTGGGTATTTTGGGTAATGAACAAGCGGATTTCCTTGCAAAACAAGCTTCTCGCCTCTCTGTTCCGAATTCTAATAATGCCGTTCCTTCGTCCGATTATGCAGCTGTAATTAGACAATCTGCGCGTAATGAATGGCAAGATGAATGGAGACAGACTGCACAAGTCAAAAGTACTTTTTATTATCATCTGCGAAAATCTATATCGGTAAAACCATGGTTTATGAGAGGACCATATTCCAGAAGACATATCACTAACATCATTAGGTTGCGTTTTAATCATGCTCTTATGCCTCTTTTTAAATTTCGGTTCCATTTAACGCAGGATTCAAACTGTTCGTGTGGTGCAAGTAATGGAGATGCGAATCTACTTTTGCAGTGTCCTCTATATGTCAATCCGCGTAGGAAATTTATTAGTAGTCTGATGAGACTCAAGCAGGTTCTTCCAACCAGTGTTTCTTGTTTGATATGTAATCCTTCTGCGGAGATCATCAAAGTTCTAAATACGTTTTTGGATGATGCAAATATTGTGTTATAAGTTTCTATGTGGTGTACGGTGGATCGTTTTCAGATACTACTGATTCCATTGAGGTGGTTCATCACATTTTGGAGTATTTAGTGATAGTGATTTGGTGGAATATAGTGGTGTGCGTCCCTTCAAAATGACGACTTGTTATGGGCTAAAGTTTTCGCTTGTATTAGTGTTATTCAGCAAGTAATGGATTTTAGAATGGGTGAAATTACATCGGTAAAAGCCCACAACCCATCACCAACAACAATAAATTAACGTTGTAAACAACTGACTTTCTTTTGTTTAGTATCTATCACAGGTCTTTAACACTCCTACATTCTTTGAACCCCCATCCTCTAAGCACTGTGCCTCGACTTTGAATATACCTCTCAGTCTGTTGTCATTTGTCGTGCGTACACTACCTTGTTTGTGCGAGTTAGTTGAGAGCGGCAGTGGTGATCATTTGTGCATAGTATATGTGTGGTGAAAGAGTGGTAAGCTATGGCTGCCGAAAGTGGGGGGACATTGGCAATGTCCGGGACTAATTTACTAGTGGATCGTGAAATTGAAATACCCATGGATGAGGAATCCATGACTAATCTAATTCATCTATCGATACGAGGCAATACCAAGGATCTCAGACACCTGGGAATGATCCACGTCTTAATACGGACGTGTCATCACGTTCTACTATTGAACAACGTAACCAACAATCAGAGGTGTCACAAGTAGTATCTCCTCCGGAATATTACAACAGGTTTCACCATGGTCCGTATTTTGTATTTGTGGAATCCACGACCGACCAGAACATAGGTAGTTTACATCCTATGGCTCTTGGTCGTCGTTTCTATGAGACAAAGTTAAATGTTAAATCTATCCAACGTAAAGGTCGCAACAGAATTCAAGTTACTTTCCATACGGCTGCTCAAGCCAATGCGTTTTTGAACAGCTCTATTCTAGAAACTTTGAATTTCAAAGCATATATCCCTTCATGGCAAGTTTTGCGTGTCGGAATAATCCGCGGAGTCGAGAAAGGTCTATCTAATGAGGATATACTCCAGTATTTGGAATCTGAAGTACCAGTCAAAAGTGTTCAAAAACTCAATCGTCGAGTGGTCTAAGATGGTGAAACGCAATATCTCCTTACGGGTTCTCTTAAAATCGTATTCCGGGCTCAAACGCTCCCACCTCATGTTGCATTATACAAGGTTTATATGGAAGTAGAACCCTTTATTTTTTCACCTATCCGCTGTCGCAAATGCCAGCGTTATGGCACACGATACGGCAATGTCAGGCAAAAAATGCACGTTGTGGCAAATGTTCCCAGCAGCACGAAACCAATGCTTGTACCGAGCAATTCATGCAATGTGTCTATTGTAAGAAGAATCACATTACGGGATCTCCGAACTGTCCTGAACACAAATATCAGGTTAAAATTAAACGGATAATGAGCACAGAATCCCTGACCTTTCAGGAAGCTAAAGCTAGAACACCACTTCCAGTTTATTATTCTGAACAACAGGAAAATCAATTCCCCCCTTTACCAACGAATCCTCAATCTCCACAGACATCTAAGCCCCGTAAACGAAAGTTTACACAAGTTATTTTACAATCACCCCCTCCCACACCTGAACCCGGCTATGATAAGCAGGGATACATGGCCATACTTCGAAATGAACATCCTGCCCCAGTAAACCCTATCCCATAATCGAGTACGATGATACCATCTGAGCAAGTCTCACATCCACCAAGTTTGTCATAACAAAGTGGGCAGCAACTCTCCGTGGCCCCCCAAGCAATAAATTATACCCCTACGAAGGAACGCCTTCATCAGGAAATCCAGCAACTTATAATAATGTTACTTCAAAATATGATCCATGAGCCACAGCTTCTTCATGTACTATACCAACTAAGGGATCATATAATGAACATTCTTTTATGATTAGATTTTTACAATGGAACTGTCGAACTGTCACTTCTAAGCAACATGAATTACAATTATTAATAAATGAAACGCAGGCTAACATTATATTTTTGCAGGAAACGTGGTTTCAACCACATTTTTCCTTCAGATTAAAAGGTCATCAGGTTCTCCGCCATGATGGTAATGGTTTCTATGGTGTAGCCACATGTGTACAAACGACATTAACTTATACCGCTAATTTTGAATATATTGTTCCACACACGTATGCGGTAGGGATAGTACACCGTAATACTTGTTTTATGAATATATACTGTCCCCCTCAAATTTATGTTACTCAAAGTCAATGGTCACAATTTTTCGAGCAATGTGCACAATTCCAACACCTTTTCATTGTCGCGATTTCAATTGTCACCACACCGAGTGGGGGTGTACAACGGACACGATAAAGGGATCAAATTTACTTGTTATGCTAAATCATCATGACCTTTTTATTTTAAATGATGGCTCACCAACGCGTTTTACACCGCCTGGATCCCCACCAAGTGCTGTGGACCTTACGTTATGTCGTACAAACATGGTTCCCATTACCACTTGGCACACATTATCCGACACTTACACCAGTGACCACTTTCCAATCATCATGACTTATGGTAATAACCCAACAACCTCCAGCTATAATTTCCCTTCAATCGTAAGTAACGTACGTTCCTATAAAAATTTCAATATCCAAACTTATCAAGCATATATCAATCATATTCTACAGCACGAACGCGGTACATCTATCACCTTTTCAACCTTGATTCCCTATTTAACTCATTATTTAAATATGTTCCATCCGTGCAGACCTCTTAAGGTAATGAGCTCTCCTCCAGGGTACGAAATAAAATGGCGGGATAAAGAATGCCATGACCTCATTATTAAGAGAAAACAATTATTTAAGCAATATCGTCAATCTATGACACGACATCATTACTTCCAATTACGTAATCATATAGCAAAAACAAAGCTAGTTTTTAACACCAAGAAACGTAAGGCATGGCTATCTTTCATTTCTACTTTAATTCCACAGCTACCGGCCGCGAAATTCTGGAATGTCATTCGCATGATTACAAGAACGTTTCAATATCAAACTAACTTTTCATTTCCTCGACAAGGTTTAGAGGACTTTCTGCACACTCTCGCCCCAGTATCAGTAAATCCCCCCTTTATACCCTCCCCTGTGGGTGATTCTTGTCATTTTAATTTATTATTAAAACCAATCACATATAATGAATTTCAATCTGTCCTATATAATGTTAATAGTTCCACTCCAGGACCTGATGCAATCACGTATCTTTTGCTAAAGGCATTGCCTTCCCAAGCCCATATCCACTTACTACAATATTACAATGGCATTTTTGAGACACTACAAGTGCCAATGCAATGGAACAATTTTTTTATAACTCCCATTTTAAAGCCCACCAAACGACCCACTGTACCTAGCAATTTTCGCGGAATTGTAATGGGATCATGTATCGGAATTTTTTTGTAAAATCCTAATGAAAAGAATGGCGTGGAATATTAGAATATTATTCGTTATTACCTAAGTACCAATTCGCTTTTATGCGCGGTCATAGTACACAGGAACCTATTATTATATTAGTTCTGGATATTTTATTAGCAAAATGGCGGAAGCAATCTACTATTGCAGTTTTCTTGGATATAAAAGGCGCCTATGATGCCGTTTTATTACATATCCTATGGGAGAAGTTATCTACCTATGGATTTCCCATCAGATTCATTTCTATTTTACACCAATTATCCACCAATCGTAGTTTAACAATGAAATCAACTCAACATAAAATTGATAGCCGGTTCACATCACAGGGATTGTCACAGGGATCAATACTAAGCGGCATTTTGTTTCCTCTCTATTTGAAAGATCTAGAATCTATAGTAACACCGTATGCCCGAATTCTAGCCTATGCAGATGATTATGTACTTTATTGTTCACACCACAACATTGACAATTATAGAGCTACAATATGCCATGTTTTGAGTCTAGTTTTTCGGTGGCTAACGACCCGTGGACTTTCTCTTTCCTCGCCTAAGTGTGCGGCGATGATTTTCACTAACAAAAGAGTTTTTGATAGAAGTCCTATTACTTTCGATGATTATAACATCCCCTTTGTCTCACAGCATTTATATTTAGGCTTTTATATAGACCAAAGGCTAACATGGCATCCTCAAATACAGTCTTTAATTAGAAAATCTGATCGATACATCAATATCTTACGAACAGTAACGAAGCGTACATGGGGTGCTGACCCTCGTCAGCATTACAGGTATACCGTGCAACCATTCGTTCCACTCTTGATTACAGTGCACATTTAATTGATTTAGCTTCTAAACAAAGTCTATTAGCATTGGATCGGTTACAATTTTCTGCATTACGTATCAGTGTGGGTGCCCTCAGAACAACACCAACCAATGCCCTGTTGGTGGAAACTTCAGAAGAACCGCTTCATATTCGAAGGTTAAAAATTTCGAAAAAATTTCTACTCAAACATATTAGTCGGTCGAACTCCATTATATTCTCTAAATTAAAATTATTACATGAATATTACCAACAGCGTCCCCCTAATAATCGTCAATACCCCGCAATATATATGGCATACGTTGAAATGCAACATATTCCCGAGGCCATTCTACGAACACCACGCTTGAATATCTACTCATATATCTATGATATTCAAATATTCCGTCCATCTATTATTATTGTGCCCTTTGGCTCGTCGAATCAATCTATTCGTGCACCTACCCTCAAACCAGCTGCTCATAAGAAATTTAAAGGTTTAATAAATTCTGTAGATTATCATCTTTTTACCGATGGTTCAAAATCGTGTACTGGAGTTGGAGCAGTATTTTTTGATCCACAAACACACACTAGCTTTAAATATCCGTTGCCGAATAGTTTAACCATTTTTACAGCAGAACTATATGCCATATACCAAGCTCTTTTATATGACCAGCATTTGAATTACAGAAAAATAAATATTTTCAGTGATTCCCAAAGTGTGCTACAAGCTCTACAATCTTTCTCCCAAAGTCAAAATACGTATGTATACGATGTTAAATATCGTATTTTTCAACTCGAGGCGTCTGACTTTTTTATAACGTTATTATAGATAAAAGGGCATAGTCAGCACGTTGGTGACGATATAGCCGATTTAGCAGCCAAAGAAGCAAATGCAGATACAGCTCATTTATTACTGTTACGGAGATTTCCGTGGTAGGTAGAGGTGAAAGAAGGTGCGGGTGTGAATAGGTCTCCAACTACGGAATTAAAATTAAATGTAAAATTTAACAAGGTTATATTTTCTTTCCAAAATTCAGAAATAACAAGAATGGCAGGTACGGAGTAGCAAGACAACAAAGTACAGTTACAGTATTTACAGGATTTGGGCTTCGAGCCCTGAAAACACAATTCTTGAGCAACTAGCCCAACTTTACGATATACAAATTTCAACAACGGGGCAGAAGACCCCAATCAAACCCTGGAGCACTTGCTCCAAATTACACCGTAAAGCCTCCTCGAGGCATACAAGACTCAGTTTCCGGAAAAGAGCTACTCGCTCTCAAATTTAAGCCTCTCCCAGGCCACACCAAACTCCACCTTCAAGCTGTCCTCAACGGACATAAACACAGGGGTAAAATACCCAATCTACTGAGGCCTATTAAGTGAGAAAAGGTTAATTATATGGCCTCTAAAATACCAACTTGAAAGGAGGCTCTCCGCACTCCTGATACACTTTATTTAAAACCTACTTGGCACTAGGCCTTTAATGCAAGGGCTAATCCCATACTACAGAGGTGACTTCAGAAAAGAACAATTTACATTATATTAACGAAGAATAGGTTGAGAAAAATAAGTTCACCTCAAAACAATATGATTGGGAGCTCGAGAGGGTTAAGCACTCTCTTTCCGATATGCAGTTTAAAAGATGAAAATAGATACAAGTTTCTTTACATTTTAAGGAAGGTTACATAATGGAAAAAGATTCGGACCCGCCCCGAGAGTTAAACTGCTGAGCTAGCAAAGAAAGAAGTTATTAATTGGCCATTACCTTGTTGTTGACCGCTGCCGAAGAAAGAGGCGCTTCCCGCCCCCTGCTATGTACTTTACACACTGAAAGATGGAACAGAAGTGGCGCAGAGGCCCTAAAATCAGCAGTTTATATACTCTCGCGGAAGGTTCTAGGCGTTAGGGGAATGAGAACACCCGCCCACAATCACTTTATTGGAGAATAAAGAGAAACCCCCACACAAGATGAAGAAGAAACACATTATTGGTGGAAAATTAATTTCAGAAATTAGGGATTGGCTAGATTTAAAACAAGGGGAAAGAAAGGGGTAATATTGCCAACTTAACCAATGACTGAAATAAATTTAACAAAGAACAAACTTTTGAAATAAAATTTTCTCCAAAGAAGAGTTCTTTTTCTTCGCACTAGGGTGCACTATTGTAGTTCTTCAGTAGTGTCCTCTAGAAGAAAAATTTCACACTTCTTACTTCAAGCAAAACAAAACACATCAAAAATGACACAGTTCTAAAACTCCAAAATTTACAGGTAGTGACATCTTCTGAGAAGGTAGAAAATTAATACCGTCAATAAAGTTCAGACTTCCTCCAGCAGAGGAGTTTCAACTGGCGCACCTTTTGAATTAGCGGCGTGGAGGTGTACCGCCCGGTACAATTACAAATCAAAATTCCGGTCTCCGATTTCTTTCCACGTATTAAACATGAAGCTCAGCTCTCATGGCACACACAATGGCGTCTATCAGCTAGTACGAAAGGACAATACTATTATCAATTGCAACCTAACATCCCAATAAAACCGTGGTTTGCAAACGGTAAGTACACGCGACGTCACATTACTAACATTATTAGATTACTTTTCAATCATTCGCTAACCCCTGTGTACCTAGACCGTTTTCATATCACGAATGACTCAGCTTGTTCCTGTGGACATAATTATGGAGACAGCGACCACTTATTTTTCCAATGCCCCCCATACGCACGACACCAGGAAATTTTAATGCGGAAATCAATTAGATTACACGTACCTTTGCCTACTCGACTTTCAGTCTTGCTATCACAACCTTCGCCACACACTATCACTATTCTTAACGAGTATATTAACAACACTCAAATCAAATTCTAATTACGCTATAGAAATTCAGTTGTTTTTCCGGAATGCAGAGAAGTGGCACTTCTATACATTCCCGGAGAGTGTATCACGACCCTAGCGTTTCATTCTTGTGTCATCCTAGTTAAGTGATTTTAGTGTTGTTTTGCTAAAGACCATTAGGATCCCTATGTATTACAAAAGTTCATAAAGTGTAATATTTTGTATGGCTCTACTCACGAATGACAGAATAGTTTCTTCCTATTACATATAACCAAGTATACTTGTGTCTAAAACGGTTATTTCTGATGTGAGTGTATAGTAAAGTGACTCAAGTGAAATATTAAATAGGACTTGTGACCTGGAAATAGTAGCCTTAATCCCAAACCAACCTCCTCAAGAAAGAAAGAAAGAAAGAAAGAAAGAAAGAAAGAAAGAAAGAAAGAAAAGAATATACCTCTAGATAATGATTTGTACTGACATTAAGATTACAAGTACACGAGTGAATACAATTCTATAATATGTGTTACGTGTGGACTATCAGTTTTTATCAACAAAAAGACGGGGCGATAATCCCTAAATATAGTCAAATACAGTAGAGACAATACACGACAGTTACGGATTTCGCCTTGCTAAAATGGGAGACAATTCGATGGTGGCGCTCCTAGTGACTTGACCTGAACAAATCGCGCTAAATTCAAATATCAATGGAAATGGATAAATAAATTACGTCTAGAAAGAAAGTGGTATTGAGATATTAACTTCGAAGTTGCTAAAGCAATTATGGATAAATGAATGAAGAATTATATATTATCTGTGCACTTTTTAGTGATAGATTTTTGTACTCGTTGGAGAAGTAAGAAGGGTTCCGTTAATACTGCCAACTGAATGGAAATGAAATCTGAATTGAATCGATAATATGATCGATCGATATGAATTTTATAAGCCTTTATTATTTTACGTAAACAACTGTGTCACACACACAATATATAATACTATATAACATTTCCCGTTGCGAAACGTGTTCCTAGCATGAATTCTATAGTTTGGCTTTGCTGTGTAAACAACAATAGCACGAGTACTTAAAGTGTACGCCAGATGTCGCACAGCGATGATAAGCGATTCTTAGTTTGTGTTTCAAAGGTTGCCAATACTAATCTCGAAGATAACCGAAGTCGACCACTTCAACACCAGGGTGTAAATCTATCACTAAAAAGTGCGCAGATAATAAAAAGGTTATTATTCAAAGACTGAAATTAGACATATAAACAAGGTGTGAAATGGACTGCTGTGAAATGGCTTGATCTTTCAATTATGTATTACTTTTTTTAGCTTTAGCATACCTGCCCGAAATCTTACGGTTGGATTTGTCTTTTTTCCTCATTTAAAAACATTGTATCATCACATTAAGACATTTGTCAATAAAAACATCGGCACATTCCTTACACATATGAAGCAATGAATTAACATTTAATAGCTGGAATATTTTGCTCTTAACATGAAGCCTACTAACAGAAAGAAAATCTATAAAATCCCGGCTTTAATCTGAGAAGAGGGATAAAAGAAATAAAAGTTTGAAAATGTTGTCGATAGTGGTGCTTTGAGGAATATTTACGTACAATTAGAGTAAAAATGTAACATACCCTTGGCTGTATAGTCGAGGATTTTTAAAGTCGCTGGCCTGGAAATGATCTGAACAGATCTTATAATTCTTATACAAGCGTAACGTCCCTTCTTTCTTATACACTTTATCCAAATCGCTTCTGTGACATTTCAAAGACTAAAACACCGCCAAATTCTTTGAGTTTCAAGAACATAACTATTACTACTTAAGTAACAATATTTACAATTGGAATAATAGGGTATCTAATCCTAGTTTATAATCCAATTTTCAAAGCTTCGTATACTAATTTTAAACTTTAAATAAATTCAAAATTCTACCTTAAAAATTTACATTTAAGCTTATTAAAAATTTACTAACTCCTATACTAATAATGTTCACTTTAACCCTACGTATAACCGCGGCGGCTGGCACGACTTTAGCCGGCTACATATTATATTACTAATTCCAAGTCACCTTGATAAATAATATTAAATACTGCAAATATATATATATATTTACTATTTAAGTTCATAAATCTATAATCACAAAAAATCACATGTAAAACATATAAAAAGTAATCAATTAAGCAAGAATACATTTTTTAAATTCATTATTAAACAACGGATCAAATAATTATATAATTAATTATAACATAACATCACATAAATATTGATATACAATATAATGAACCCGTTTTGAGTATTTCCTGGCGTTGAATTTTCATCGCATTTTTCGCCCCTATACAATGAAAATATTCACTTATCCACAAAATAACACATGGGACACATTCACTTAATACTAATTATTTTACTTTACAGCTTATAAGTGTTGTAATCGCCGCACCAATGTGGCACGTAATAAATATTTAATTAGAATAATAATCACAGTAATATTTTGTGTGTTTATATTTCTTGAAATATATACTTAAATAGGTATATTAATATAAATGCATATTTAAAATAAATACTTTAATTTATTACCAAAAATTAAATAGATAATGAATATAGGTTATTATATACTTATACCTATATCTTAAGTATATATTATATAAACATTTATTAATATATAAATTCATATATAATATATATGTAGATATATACCCCCTACAATGCTAGAAATATCTATAAGATCCTCTTTTTCTCTCTCAAGTATATTTGTTATTAACATTATCGGGGGTTTGTATATCAATAAGTTATTATTAATTAATGTACCTTTTCTATATGCAATTAATATTATATAAATGTATATATATATATATATATATATATATATATATAACTATTGAATGTACCTTTTCTATATGCAATTAATATTATATAAATGTATATATATATATATATATATATATATATAACTATTGTAACTGACCAATTTTTCTTACTAAAAATTATTAACCATTCCAAAAACAATCTTCAATATGGCCTTTATTCAAAAAATTTTAAATTTCAGATAATTTCAAAATTGTTACTAATCTTTATCAACTAAATCTATTTTAATTATTTTTTCACCAACCTCAAAATTTCCAAAAATTCTTGATTACCAAAAATGAGAAAAAATGCACACTTTTCAAAAAAAATTCAAATGGGGGTGGCTCCCTTTTAATTAATTATTTTAACACTAACAATCACTTTGGACTAATTCTTACTATTTACACATAAAAGTTTTTAGAATGAAGTGCCTGATAAAAAGGATTACTGTGATAGAGTAAATCATGTAATTATTTACCTTCATTATATCTAATAGATTTAAACTATTTCCTAAAGTATCAAAAATTTTCGTGCTTCATACACCTAGATATATCCATAAACTTAAGCAAAAAGGTAAGCTAAATATAAGCTAATGGGTTCATACCCCGTAAATAGGATTGTCCTCCCTTTTAATCTTCAATATTCCTGCTAAGACTTTATTTACTACAACTTTAATTTTAGGTACACTTATTGCCACTACATCAACCTCGTGATTGGGGGTGTGAATAGGATTAGAAATTAATCTCCTATCCTTTATCCCCTTGATAACTAATACAAAAACCCTTATATCAACAGAAGCCTCCCTAAAATACTTCTTAGTGCAAGCCTTAGCTTCCGCTGCACTACTTTTCTCTATTATTTTAATATTTGCATTCTCTAATAATCCTTTCTATATAAATACCGAAGTCTTTTCAACCCTGATATGTTCAGCATTATTACTAAAAATGGGAGCCGCCCCCTTCCATTTTTGGTTTCCAGCAACCATAGAAGGTTTAAGATGAAAAAACTGTTTTGTTTTAATAACCTGACAAAAAATTGCCCCTCTCATATTGTTAGCATATATTATTGAAATAAATATTTTCATTAGATTAATTATTCTTACCTCAGTACTAATTGGGTCTTTAGGAGGGTTAAACCAAAGCTCCTTACGAAAGCTAATGGCTTATTCTTCTATTAATCATATTGGTTGAATAATTGCTGCCATAGTAGTAGGAGAAAACCTATGAGAACTCTATTTCATTATTTACTCATTCCTCACCTTATCTATTATTTTAATGTTTAATGTACATCGCATTTACCATATCAATCAAAACTTCTTAACAATAACTAATAACCAAATTACAAAATCTTGTTTATTTCTCCTTCTACTCTCTCTTGGTGGTTTACCTCCCTTCCTAGGATTTCTACCTAAATGATTAATTATTCAAACCTTCGTCGATTTAAATTATCAATTTATTGTCATCATCATAGTAATTATAACCTTAGTAACACTATTTTATTACCTTCGATTAACATTCCTTGCATTCCTATTCTCCTATACGGAATTAAAATTAACTTTAGTTGGTTCCTTAAATCGTACTTTCTTACCCCTCCTATTAACCTTTACTGGAATTTCAACATTAGGATTACCTTTTAGTTCCGTCTTCTATTTCATGCTTTAAGGCTTTAAGTTAATAAAACTAATAGCCTTCAAAGCTATAAATAAAGACAAAAATCTTTAAGCCTTAATAGTTTTACCTACTCCTTTAGAATTGCAGTCTAATATCATCATTGACTATAAAGCCTGGTAGGAGAGAAAATTCTCCTAAATAAATTTACAGTTTACCGCCTATAATCTCAGCCACCCTACCGCAACAATGACTTTTCTCAACTAATCATAAGGATATTGGAACATTAACTTCATCTTTGGTGCTTGAGCAGGAATGGTAGGTACATCTCTTAGTTTACTAATCCGTGCAGAATTAGGACAACCAGGTTATTTAATTGGTGATGACCAAATTTATAACGTAATTGTCACTACTCACGCATTTGTAATAATTTTCTTTATAGTAATGCCCATCATTATTGGGGGATTTGGAAATTGATTAGTCCCTCTAATACTTGGAGCACCTGATATAGCCTTCCCTCGAATAAATAACATAAGTTTTTGATTACTTCCTCCGTCACTTACCCTATTACTTAGAAGCAATTTAGTGGAAAGCGGTGCAGGCACTGGTTCAACGGTTTACCCTCCTCTCTCCTCAGGAATTGCTCACGCTGGTGCTTCTGTTGATTTAGCAATTTTTTCTCTCCACTTAGCAGGAGTATCATCAATTTTAGGAGCCGTTAATTTTATTACCACAACTATTAATATACGAGCTCCTGGAATATCACTAGACCAAACACCTTTATTTGTATGAGCTGTAGCTATTACCGCTCTTCTTCTCCTCCTCTCCTTACCCGTTTTAGCAGGTGCTATTACTATATTACTCACTGACCGAAACTTAAATACCTCATTCTTTGATCCTGCAGGTGGGGGTGACCCTATTCTCTATCAACACCTCTTTTTAATTTTTGGGCACCCTGAAGTTTATATTCTAATTCTTCCAGGATTTGGTATGGTCTCTCATATTATTAGTCAAGAAAGAGGAAAAAAGGAAGCATTTGGTACTTTAGGAATAATTTATGCAATAATAGCAATTGGTCTTCTCGGGTTCGTTGCATGGGCACATCACATATTCACTGTAGGAATAGACGTAGACACACGAGCCTATTTTACATCTGCTACTATAATCATTGCGGTTCCTACAGGAATTAAAATTTTTAGTTGACTAGCTACACTTCACGGAACTCAATTAACTTACAACCCAGCTTTACTCTGAGTATTAGGGTTTGTTTTCCTCTTCACTATTGGTGGTTTAACAGGGGTTGTATTAGCCAACTCCTCAATCGATATTATTTTACACGACACATATTATGTTGTTGCCCATTTCCACTACGTTTTATCTATAGGAGCAGTATTTGCAATTATAGCTGGATTTATTCAATGATATCCGTTATTTACAGGATTAACTTTAAACCCTAAGTGATTAAAAATTCAATTTACAACTATATTTGTTGGAGTAAATCTAACATTCTTTCCTCAACACTTCTTAGGATTAGCTGGAATACCACGTCGATACTCTGATTATCCAGACAGTTACACATCTTGAAATGTTGTTTCAAGCTTAGGGTCAACTATCTCCTTTATTGGAATTATCTTCCTTATTTTCATTATTTGAGAAAGTATAATCTCAAATCGAACTGTATTATTTCCTATAAACATGGTAAGTTCATTAGAATGATATCAATCCTATCCCCCTGCTGAACATTCATACTCTGAGCTACCTATACTAACTAATTTCTAATATGGCAGAATAGTGCGGTAGATTTAAGCTCTACATATAAAGTTCATCCTTTTATTAGAATATGGCAACCTGATCGAATTTAAATCTACAAAATAGTGCCTCTCCTTTAATAGAACAATTAATTTCCTTCCATGATCATACACTTTTTATTTTATTAATAATTACTGTTCTAGTAGCTTATATTATAGGAAGTATATTATTCAATAAATTTACACATCGTTATTTACTTGAAGGACAAACAATTGAAGTAATTTGAATAATTCTCCCTGCAATTACACTTATTTTCATTGCTCTACCATCTCTTCGACTTCTCTATCTTCTTGATGAATCAATAGACCCTCTTATTACAGTAAAAACTGTAGGTCATCAATGATAATGAAGTTATGAATATACAGACTTTACTACTCCCTACGAATTTGACTCATATATACTTCCTTACAACGAAATACCTACAAATGGTTTTCGATTACTAGATGTAGATAACCGAACTGTACTTCCCATAAATACGCCTGTTCGAGTTCTAGTTACCGCCGCTGATGTCCTCCATTCTTGAACAGTCCCAGCCATAGGGGTAAAAGTTGATGCTACTCCAGGTCGATTAAATCAAACAAGTTTTTTTATAAATCGACCTGGACTATTTTATGGTCAATGTTCAGAAATCTGCGGAGCCAACCATAGTTTTATGCCCATTGTAATTGAAAGAATTAATATTAACTCATTTATTAAATGAATTAATAATATAATAAATTCATCATCAGATGACTGAAAGTAAGTACTGGTCTCTTAAACCATTTTATAGTAATTAACACCTACTTCTGATGAAGAAATTAGTTAATTCAAAACATTAGTATGTCATACTAAAATAATTAAATACTTTAATATTTCTTTATTCCTCAAATAATACCTATAAATTGATTAATTTTATTCTTTGTATTCTCATCCACTCTTATCTTATTCGCCATTATAAATTATTACATTTTTTATATAATATTCCCTCACCAACAAATAAACCTTCATTAACTTCAAGTTCCATAAACTGAAAATGATAAATAATCTCTTCTCAACTTTTGACCCTACATCTAGTATTATAAATTTATCTCTCAATTGATTAAGAACATTCCTTGGACTTTTAATATTACCCTTCATCTACTGATTAATTCCCTCACGTCTCACAATTACTTGATTTTCAATTACAAACACTCTTCATAACGAATTTATAACTTTAATTGGGCCAAAACCCACAGATAACACCTACAACAACACATCGGTTGCTGCACTATACAATAAAATATGCGTAGGCTTATTATATTTTAAGCCCGTTAAAACATGGGTCGAGCAGGTCAGAAGATTATGAAGTACTATATAAATCTCTGTCACTGGAAGAATATATATGCAAACACAATATTACTTACATGTTCTTGTCACGAGGGAACCTGAAGAACGACCGCGCATTTTTCTCTTCTTCGTAATTACTGCAGCCAAACACAGCACATACCTTTCCCCTCATGTTGAGAGGAGATATCAAGGAATGACACACGCTACTATTTAATTATGTCAACTCACTGAGAACGCATAAATAACACCAAAAACTTCACACACAAATGCACGTGCTCTTATGGCAGAATCAGTACCGTTCAGGTCTATCCGCTAGAGTGAGCTCCAATAGCTGTCCCTCGATATCTCGCTCAGTGTCGCGTATTGTTCTGTCATAAGAGCACGTGTTATTTTGTGCGAAGTTAAAAAAAAAAAAAAATCAAGCCCACCATCTTGTTGTAGAAGAAGAAGAAGTATTCTGCATTCTCGTTGGTATTCTGTGGTTGGTTGGCGGCACGTGACAGGTGACAGCGGTGGTTGAATGTATACTTACGAATTCATTTTATGTATTAGTTTCAATTAGCCTACATACTTACATTTTATGTATTGGAAAGTAAGAGCGTGAAATATTGAATGACATATCTTATCTGGCGAATGCTGACAGAGTAACGATAAAGTAGTCTGTCTTTCTTTCTTTATTTTTCCTTTTTTTTTTTTTTTTTTTTAAGGTGAGGTTGAAGAGACTGGTCATTTAGTTTTCCTTCCAGTCAGAAAACTCGTGAATATGAGAAACTTTGTTGCAATGTATTATTGGTGGATATATTTATTTTTTTGGAAGTTATGTACTGTGCGGTGTGTGGAAAAAGAAATGACAATAAGTATAGATCCCAGAAGGCAAGAATGTTTTTATCAAAATGTGCAAGAAGGTCAAGTAATTGATGTGGAGTACCAAGTAAGTTGGGTTATGTAATTTGTCACGTGTGTAAGTGGTTTGTTGAGAATTTCTACGATTTTTCGTGATGATCTTTCTGTTAGATTGTAGCATGAATGATCTTCCCTTTAATCTGATCATTCACCTAGTATGAATTAACCGTTTCTGCATACATTGGCGCCCGTAGGATCTTTTCCGGGAGGGGTGCGGGGGGCACTAACAATGTTCTTGAATATAAAAACCAATATAACGTTAGCAACATTAACTTGTTTACAGTAATTTTCGGTTATAACAGATGCTATATGACTGTCAGTAAGTTCAGTTTATGAAATAACCTGGTATGATATTAAACAATTGAACATCAACCTTTTTAGAATTCCAGGGGGTGGGGGAAGGCCCCCCCCTTGCGGGCGCCCTTGTCAGCATACCATCGTAAGACCCCAACTGCGGGCCATTACTATTAATGCTAACATCTAAGTTTGGAGCTCTGTCGTCTCGACATTGTTATAAATCAGAAGCAATGTGCTTAAAGCACATTATAGTTTGTTTACAGACATTATACATGAAACAATGATTTGCAGTTTGTGCAATGATCGAAGTGGTGGTTTAGTACGTTGGAGTCATACAAGGGTATTCATCACACGTTACTGGTTTTACTGTTGTGCTTTTCCAGACTTTGGCCGATTTTTTATTACCTTAATTCAGTAATTCAAAGCAGCATTTTTTTTTCTGCCAGGCTGAGTAGTTTAGTCGGTAGAGCGCTGATCTAAAGAGCTCAAGTTGGCGGGTTTGATCCAGATTCTGTCTGGTGATATTTGAAGGTGTTCATATACGTCAGCCTCGTTTCGGTAGACTTATGGGCACCTAAAAAACCACCTGCGGCACAAAATTCCGGCATCTTGTCGTCGAACAGCATAAGAGTAGTCAGTGGGACATAAAACAATTGACATTAAAACTTTATTTTCTGTATTGATGGCCAGGCTGAGTGCCTCAGATGGTTGATATAGCAATTGAGGGTTTCACAGCTGACGCTACAAATCATGTTGGTGTTTTCCGGGCGTGTAGGCCATAGTCCCTAGAGCATACGATAGTACCAGTGTTTCACCGAAGACTGCGTTCGGCATTGTCATGGGTTCTGACTGACAGCAGCGACGGTCCCAGTGGAATGAAGTGGTGGTGCTATTCCTCCTCATTATATAGTGCAGGCTATGGTACGCTGCTCACCTATTGGTCCGCAATGCTGGGTCGGGGTGGGGGACGCTAATTGCTGTTTTTCGGCCAATGGTTGAAGCATTAAGGACCCCGATGTATGTATATCGACCTGCTTTGGTGGGGACAGGCAACTGATCGCCTGTTGCTTTTTCTGTTCTGCCTTGACCAGTAGAGTCAGTTTTAGGCAAAGATCTTGTAGTAACATTGGTTCCCTGGATAACTCGTAGGCTAAGCTCGATGGTGGGAATTTGGGTATACATAGTGCTTGCTTCAGGAGAGCTGCTTTTCTTTTTGAGTATCCTTCAGGTTGCTTTTTGTAAGGTAAAGTGAGATGATAAAAATCCATAGGCTAGTACTGGTATGATTTTTGCTTGAAATAGTTTCGTCGCTGTTCCAAGGGATCATCATCATCATCATCATCATCATCATCATCATAATACGCAATTTCCAGCTGTTGGGCAGGTGTGCAAAACTTTCCTTGTCCCTATTGACAAATCGCTTTGAAGGCTGGAGTCATGAGACTGTAATGCAACATGGCTACCATAAGCATGTAAACACATTGTACTTGTGTGACCTCTTACAGTTTATTCTGAAAGTTATACACATTTTTCATCAAAATAAATTATGGAACATAATCAAGGCATGACAGAAGGACAACCTGACCATTCTAGGAAGCGTGTAGACCAGTGGAAACGAAACATGGCAAAATTGAAGAGGTATGTATTGTGTCTTTACATCATGCAGTAAATGGTGGAAATCTGAGCATAAGAATAACATTTTAAGGTGTTAAGAAAAAATGTGTACCTTATTAATCGTATTTGTGTGAAAGTAATAAATACGTGTGTTGACTAGTATCATTGACATGACCTAATATTGATCTATGAATAACAAGTTTTTGTTTATATGTGCGATTTCAGATATTCGTCAAAAGGACTTCCAGAGTATCCCAGTTGTGGTCATCGAACTGGATGGGACTGTGCTAGCCTGAAAATTAAAGATATTAAGTCTTTTCATACCAGTTTTTATGCAAAGTGTGATAAAATTTTCCAAGATAATTTCCTCTGAAATCCATGAGTATCAAGACGCCTTTGAGATCTCGTTGCAGGGAAGAAAGACAAATCAACAGAGGACAGACAATCTCTTATTTCATATGGAAAAAAGTACCAGGTGTGTCAGTGAATGTGAAAGTATGCTGTGAAACATTTTTGAAGATTCTTTGTGTTTCAAAAGTAAGAGTGCAAAGCATTGCAGGTTATCACCATAAGACTGGATATATTGCTAAGGAGAGAAGAGGATGTAATTGCCAGATGATAAAAAATGAGCCCAAATGACAGGAAGTAATTGCTCATATAAAAAGGTATGTTCCAACTGAGTCACATTACTGCAGGGAGAAAAGCTGTTGTGTGTATTTACCTGCGACTCTTAACATTAGAAGGATGTGGCGACATTACAATTCCATGGTTACTCCTAAAAAGTGAGTCACACACTTTTTTTAAGAACATATTTAATACAAAATTTAACATCGGATTTGTTCCTCCAAAAACAGATGTTTGTTCCGTGATGCGAGTATAATGGTGTGTCAGTGCGCATCCAGTCTATCGCAGTGACGTCACGCTGGGAACAAAGCAGGGAAGGCGGTAACATTTCTCGCCTTATGAAGAGAGCGCATCGTTCAAAATGTATTTATTTACAATCGAGAGACCGCAGATATGTTACTACTGTCAATTTATGTAATGAATGCCTTATACATAAGCGTTATAGCTCTAGCAGTTTGTAATTTTTGACATTTTCTTGGACGTTTTTCTACGTGAATATTAAGAGAATGTTCTTCCTGTTTAATTGATTTAAGCAAATATAAGATCTTGTGCACGCTAAGGTTAAAATCACTTTTTGAGGAATTTTCACTGCTGGTGGTAATTGCTTCATGGTTCTCTCTGTCAGTTTGTCAAACATGCAGGGTTCCCCGCAAAGGTAATTACCGTGAAGGTCATTAAATTATTTCTCCAGTATATTTGTAACTTCTAGTAAATCTACACTGGGATTCATTAAATTTCCTCTTGACACACATTGGAGCCAGTCTGGTTGTTTGTTGCTTCTGGCTACTGAACAGTTGTGTCTAAGTAGGAATACTTGTTGCGAAACTTGTGAGCGATATAGCCAGCAATGTATTTCAAGCCTTCCTGAGTAATTGTTATTTTGATAGCATATCTCAAAAGCTTCAAGCACATTTGAATTTTCTGGAGCCATGTCCACCTCGTTTATACTCTGATATTCAGACTGAACGAAAATATTAGCATTAATTTCCTCTTCTTCGTAACTCTGTCCGTTTTTATCATCCAAGCTTTTGCTTAGCTGAGCCAGCATGGTTTGTGTAAAGCAATAATCGTTGTCGTTGCTATCATCATTACGTAAATTGTCACAGTCATGTAGTGGTTTAATTAAACAAGATTCTTTGTTGTCCACCGTGTTCTTATTCTGAGTAAACACACCAGCAGAATGTTTACCCAGAATGTACCACCTTAATCTGTGTTTGAAGTCCAAGAGACTTGGGTGATCGTGAGGACCTCCCATTCCTCTTATATATGAAAAGAAATTTTCAACAACATCCTGAGTCAAGCAACATGTTAATACAGTGGAACCTTGGATTGCGAGCATAATTCGTTCCGGCAATATGCTTGTAAACCAAAGCGCTCGTATATCAAAGCAAGTTTTCCTATAAGAAACAATTGAAATGCGGATGATTCGTCCACAACACAAAAATATGCATGCATACAATTTCTAAAACAAAATACGTAAAATAAATTAAAGTGTACTTTTCCTTACAATAGAATCATTGTTGATGTGAGGGAGACGAGAGATGACATGAGAACAGTTACTGTGTAGCACGAATTTCACTAACGGAATCACTGCTATCTGTTGGCTCACTGGAATTGTTTTATTTTCTTGCAACTTTAACGAGGAACCTATCTAACGACTGTTGCTTTTGCCTCTTTTGGAGGATTTCACGAAAATGTGACATTGCATTGTCATTGAACTGGTTCATCGCTCGCACTGCTACAGCCTTATTCGGGTGGTGTTTTTCTACAAAATTTTGCACCGTTTCCCACATCCCGAATCTCAGTTGAAATGAGAGATTCCATTGACTTTTCCTCCTCCTCTTCTCTGGACGAGGTCTCCAGAACCTCCTCCTGTTGTTCGCGATGCAGGTCCATCAGTTCGTTGGTGGTCAGTTCAGGGCTATGTTTCTTCCACCGGCTCATCGCTGAAATAGTGCTTTGGTGTATAGCTTCTTGAAGTTCGAAATGACTTGCTGATCCATAGGCTGGAGAAGTGTAGTAGTATAGGGAGGAGGGAACTTAACCTTAACGAACTTGAATTCCTCCAGGAAGTCGTCCTCAAGCATCAAGGCCTGGAGGATGAGCAGGAGCATTGTCCATAACCAGCAAGACTTTGAGCGGCAGATTATTTTCTGAAAGGTATTTCTTCACTACAGGACCAAAGACCTCGTTCATCCATTCAACAAACGAACAGAGGAGGGGAAAACGTAGGCACCAGTGGCGGCGCGTGACTTTCATCACTGGGGGTTCAAAAGAAGAAAAAATTGCCTCCCTCCCCCCCCCCCCCCACCTCTCCTCTCCCCATCTCCGCCAGCTTCTCTTCCATCGAGGGCCGTAAGCTCCTAAACTAAGATGACATAAGTTCTAGAAATGTGATCAAATACGAGGGGAGCAGAAAATACGGTAGGCCTACATGCCGAGTTTTACCACATGCAAAATAAGAAATAACTGCTTCATTGAAGTCCGCAGAGTCTCGAACAAAGTTCCTTTCAATTGACAACATAGCAAGAGCAATAAGTCTTTCATCGGTCATTGTGCTGCGCTAGAAAGTCTTTATTCTCTTCAGGGTAGAGAAACACCTTTCTGCTTCCGATGTCATAGGAATAGTAACAACTATATTTAAAAGTTTTCATTGGTATTACCTTGCCGCTATTCTTTGCCTCAATGATTTTTGAGTTAAATTTCTCTCCAAAAGGTAATTATTCCAAAGAAGGCAAATTAATAGGTGTTTAGTAAGTAATGATATATTTGGGACAAGATATTAATTGGAATTTGACAGTTTAATGTGACTTTTGGTAGTAACGATGCTTTTCAACACTAGCGCTAGTTACGTGCACTATTCTCTGTTGCCTAGTCAAATTCCCGTAAGGCCAACAGATGGCAGGCACATACCCCAACCCCAACAACAAGACTAGCTAGTCTTGAGACAGTGGCCTATTGCGCATGCGTAAAGAACAGAGATCCGTTTCAGCGATATCCTGGTCTTGCCTTAGTGCTGGTTTTCGTCCCCTCGCACCTCGCCACTCCCTTCGCCTATGTACGGACGGAGAGATCGCCTTTGCAAGGGGGTTCATTCCAGACAAGTATCCAGCCACAGACCTTGCGCAGCTCGCATGAATTGAAAGCCAGTACGAGTATATTACGGATAGAGGGACTTAGCAAGAGCTTCGAGATTGACAAGGGAGTTATGAAAATTACGTAGTTGAGTACAATTTGATATAAACTGGAGGTTCATTGCTCCATTGCGCTATACCAGAAACCGCCACTGGTAGGCACGCATGACGCTCGTATTGTGGAACCTCACTCGCTTATCAAGTTACAAATGATTTAAAATGTTTGCTCGTCTTGCAAAACACTCGTAGACCAAGTTACTTGCATTCCGAGGTTTCACTGTATATACTCCAGGCTGTATTTAGAGACCAGGAGCCGATACATTTCTATCAGGGACGCATTGTTAAATAGGATTCCTTCCTGGAAGGGTAACAAAGTGTTATGCTTTCCAACAGTCATTGCTAACACTTGTTCCCTCACCTTGCTTAAAGAGCAGCCTGGTTTGTCAAATCTGTGCCAAAAGCATTAACACCCAAATGGGCTCCAAATTTGGCCCACGAATTGAAAAGATCAAACCAGTCATTGAACAGCTGTACCAGGAGAGCAACTTGTTTCCAGCCGTGGCTGCCACAATATGCTATCGCTTTTGAGACTGTTCTGGACAATAACTGAGCAGCAGGTTGTACATTTTGTCTCTGAGATCCAGACACGCCTAAATGGTACCTAGTAACTGTGTGAGCAAGTGTTATTTCACTACTTGATGTGCACAGCAATTTTTCAAAAGCTGATCTGTCTATTACTGCACCATTCACATTGAAACCTTGATCAAGTAGATGATTTCGCTTAAGCTTCAGTAAATACGGCGCATCTGCATTAAAAAAATGTATATATATTTTCAGTGACTCTTCACTGGATGATGTATAAAAAACTGCTTATTGTATCCAATGTTTAGTCCTGAATAAAGTTTCATATTTCCACCACCCATGTCACAAGTTATGGCAACAGCAGTGAAACCGATATTGTACAATTCTACCAGTCTTTTGCACAAAATTTCTTGTGTTATCACCTGATCAAATTAGTAATAGATGGGTTGTTTCCATACTTTAACTAAGCCTCTTGCTATGACAGTTTGACAAGTCTTGTGTGGTTCTACACTTTGTTGCAGTTTCTTATCGATGCAAATTTCATTCGATATATACATTTCATCAAATACCAGAACGGTTAAACGCTCCTGACTACTTAATTCCTTGGCCTTGGTTTTCATTAAAACAAGCACATCGCGTAGTATACCCTGTTCTACATTGAAACATGCCGCCCGTGTGCGCATTGTTGAAGGAGCCGGAAATGGGTAATGATGTGCTCTTAGGTAACGGTATGCCTTTGGACTAACACTTCGCAATGATATCGCTGCTGCTATATCGTCTGAAATACAACAAACTCTTTTACTTTCACTTTTTTCACGGTTCATTAACACTTTTATTTGCCCTGGAGAAAAGATATGAAAATATTTAAGCTACTCTCTCAGAAACGTCCTTTGCCTTTTTTAGTTGTTGTAGTAATTCCCCTTCATTCTTCAATAGCTGTTCACATTTTTTCCGTAAGTCACTATTTTCTCCTTCCAACAGTAGGATCTTGCTTCTCAAACCTCCCGGTTCGTTAGTTCCATTGTCTCCGTTGTAGTTCTCCTTTGCTTAAGTACCATCTTCCCAAAAATCAACATAGACACGTTATTCTTTCAGTTGAAAAAAAAAAATGGGAGTGTTACATTTAAACATGTATTTATTGTACTGTATTTCTTCACTCACCTGTTCAAATCAGCAGTCGGCGATCTTAGAAGCTCAGCTACATCCTTATGTTGATTTCTCTGTTTTGCCCACTCAACCCTCCTGTCATTATCAGGAGTTGATATATTTTGTGCTAGTGGTAAATTCTCAGTGGAAACTGCATCCGGTTTTAAATTACAGCTGTTTTTCTTCCGATAATTTAGTAGTTGTTGTCTTAAAGGGATTTCAAAGCACATCATAGCAAAATGAAGCGAGCGTTCTCGACCTAAAGCAATAAGATACTTTTGTATTAATTTAATACAGCATATATTGAATAACGACAATAATAATTTATCATATTTTATAAATATGTACCATGTTTCAAACTAAATTTGTCATTGCGCCAACATGAGTTTTCCCACAGTCTGGCCAGGTCTTCATTTTTCGGGAATGAAAAATACTTTGTCTGATCCTTTGGTTTTCCTGGAGTAGCTTAAACAACCTGCTACTGCACATTCCGGCATTCTGAAAAGTGTGATCCGTGTACATTAACGAGAATACTAACAGAGCTTCTAATTATATATGGCACGTATTTCAATAGATAGGTTTATCTTTATCACACAAAACATACAACAGCGGCAAGCCATGTGGCCGTGGAGCCGGTTTCTCGCAGTGCTCCCCGTGTGGCGTCACCTGCGCAGAAGCAACGCGTTTTCGTCTCTATTACTAACACACCATTATACTCACATCACGGTTTGTTCCATGTGCCTCACTCTTTTGGAGCAGATCAAAACTGAAAAGTGTGATGTTAACGAAGCTCAACTTATGTGTCAAAAGGGACTTCATAACCTTAAAGCAAACAGTTTCTATTCACTGCTGAAGGAAAAGGAAGACAACTTTCTGACAATGTCCTTTGCCAAAAGAATTTACCCTTGCCAAAAATACCTGATCAGAGTGTCTATTACAGTAGGCAATTACACCTACACAATTTTGCCATTGTAGTAGGTTCATCTAAATCAAGGTTAACCACTAATGTCTTCATGTACAATTGGCTTGAGCATGAAAGTAAGAAGGGGTCAAATTAAATATGTTCAGCTCTTTACCACCGTTTGTGCCATACAGACATGAGCAACATACAAACTTTGAGATTAATTGCTGATGGATGTCCTGGGCAAAATAAGAACACAATAGTTGTCTCAATGCTGCATCACTGAATGTACAGACATGCGTCAGGAGTAAAGAAAATATAAGTTATTTATCCCGGTAACTGGATATTCATTCATGCCTCCTGATAGTTTTTGGGCTCATCCAAAGGCAACTGCAGAAACGAGAAATGATAGTTCAGCCATCAGACTACCATAACATCTTGGAACAGTATGGGACCCTTCACATTCTAGGTAGAGATTGGGAGGTAGCTGACTAGAAAGGAGCCATTCAAACATCACAAAACCTGCAGCATCATTCCCCTCCCAGGTAACGAAAGTATAACGAGTGATCATCATCCCTGATCCTCAGAATGGTATAAAAGTCCAAGGAGAGCCTAATTATGATTCTGAAATCAACCCACCAGTGGGCAAATGCAAACGTGGAAAACACTTTGGACAGATAAATTCGAGCTGCATTACGACCACGGTTGTGCCTATTAATGAAAAGAAACTGGGGGATGTTCAAAAGTCCTTGAGAAACACTATGGTGAGTCCTGGAGGGAATGTAAATCCCTGTCGTGGTACATGACATTACTAGGTTCCAGCGGGTCAGGGGCATCAGTTGACTCAGAATGCCTGGCAGGAGAGGATGAAGACATTGTTCCAGATATGATTTATTAAGTGTGTTGCAGTTTGTCAGTTGTTAGACCATGTACCTTCAGAAATATTAAAAGAAATGAAAATTGAATACACAGTTTTATGTTCACCCCCTATTGTCTCTTCATATACAACTAGTCAGTTTCAAAACTGTCCAATTCCATTTTTATTTTGCTTATATCTTACATGCATTGAGTTAATGGTTTTTTGTCAATAGCCCAAATGGTTTTGTACTAATTCATATGTATGTATATGACGTTCAGTATAGGAGAGTGTATATTTACCCAGTGAAAACAGTTTTTCCACTTTTTCTCAAAACTGGTTATGGAGGACATGGGCAGTTTTGCTTCTAGACGACTCAGTTACAGGATAAAGCAGTGTTACAAACGCAATACTGTAAACTAAGCAGGAGATGGCCATTGAAAGCATGATCACTGCAGAAAGGTCTGAAAGTGATGAATATGACCAGGATGTAGCAGGTGATATTATTAACCCTAAGTTAAAACTTAGTGAAATTAAAGACCAACCAAACATTGTCATTAAATATGTTGAGAATAACAATGTTGAAAACATATCTGCATATTACGAACATTTGAGGCATCTCATCATCATCAGTGTCCCACTCCAGTTGCCCGGGTGTGGTTAACAAGCCTCCTGCACTCCTTTCTGTCCTTCCACTTCTGCTCCATTACTTCTGCCACATCCAGTCCAGCTTCTCTTATGTCCTTCCAAATCTGATCCATCCACCATATTCTCGGTCTTTCCCTTAACTTCACTTTCCCATTCCCTTATTGCTACTCATTCCTTTCCCATTCTTTTTACGTGTCCGAACCATCTCAGTTTTGCTTTCTGTATCTTCTGTACTAACGGTTCTATATTTAGCTCTTCTCTGATTTTAATATTTTGAATTCTATCCCTTCTTGTCTTTTTAACCGATGTTCTTAAAAATTTCATTTCTACTGCTTGGACCTTACTATCTTGTCTCTTATTAGTTACCAGCGTTTCTAGTTCGTATGTTTCAAGTGGTATAAAACACTGTTTATATGATGTTAATTTTGTTCTCTTGGGTACTTTGTCATCCCATAAAAGCTCTCTGACTAGATAAAATGTTGTACCTTTACTTAGTCTGTTAAATTCAGGTTTGTTTTCATTACTTCCATTAACACTTTAGCGTTGACGTGTACATTTGCTTTTTTCGTGGTAAAATGCTGAAATGCGATATACATTTTTCAGGTTGTTGTGGGCTACGGATGTTCGTAATTTCATTTGTAGATGATAATCAAAGACATAATTTATGTTCAAAGTTACTATTTTTGTGTCCCCCCATTGGGGTGACATGGTTATTAGGTTGACTATGCAACAGAGAAAGCGCATGTCATCCCTGCAGGAGTGACGGCCTTTTTACCTTTGTTGTTGTGGAACACTGTGCTCTGTGTTGTGAGCTGTTGATTTACACGCCTTTCAATGAGTTCCTTGTAATTTACAATTTTGTGACAAGAATTTAACAATTTTGTGACAAGAATTTAATTCATGTTATGTGTTTCTGTATTGAGTAAGCCATGATTACCGATAGAGAGATAGAACGACAACTTGAAAAGGGTTCGAATGTTGAATCAAGAGATGTTGACATTTAGGATTTGCAATGTGATGCCATCTTTTCTGTGTCGGAATTCGACAGTAGTTTATGTAGTGAGGACACTAGCAAAGATTCCGGTGCTGCATCAGGCGATGATTCAACCAAATCACCAGCCAGTGACAATTACTGGGGAACATTCTCAGGTTTGCAGAAACATTTTTTATTCACACGTAGCCCCGGTTTACAATTTCATCTGAGTGCTAAATCTCAACCAGTATGTAAGAATAAAGCAATAATAAATGCCAATCTACATTATTTTCCTTGCCATTAATAATTGAATTCTGATGGTTGCATCAGAGAAATTCCACTGTCTGTTGCGCAATGCACAGCTTGCTGAGAAGGGAATGGGCACTGCGCTGCACTGTACGAACACCTTACGTGAACAAGCAATGCAGTACAACAGCGAATGGTAGCGCTAGTTTTGTGCGACAGCCTGAAGTTGAGAGGCCTGGACACACTACCGTGTCACCCCATGTGGGGTGACATACTGTATTTTGTATGAGGGTCCGTCACCCCACATGAGGTGACATCGTCTCCAAAGTGTTAATAATGCTACCCAGATATGTAAACTGTTCTACATTCTCTAACCATTCTCCATCTTTGCTCACTTTTTCTCCTTTCCACAGTGCATGAGTACAGATTTCTTTTTATTAATTACCATTCCGAACTCCTTCAGATTTTCATTCCAAATGTCCAGTCTCCTTTGTATTTCCTTTTCTCCCTTCCCCCAAATCACATCATCTCCAAATACCAAAGCATTCACTTCATCACTACTTTTACTCTGTTTTACAAGTTTTATTATTTCATCCATCAATATAATAAACAATAATGGTGACAGTGCACTTCCTTGCTTGAGACCTTTCTTTGTATAAAATGTTTTAGTCACCACTCCCCACTTGTACACTGCTTTTACTCTCATGATACAACATTTTTAACTTGTTAATTAATGATTTTTGTACGTTCTTTTTCTGTAGGCATTCCCGTACATATTTTCTCTTAACTGTATCATAAGCTTTTTCCAAATCCAAAAATACAAAGATGATTTCCTTGTTCCTTTCCAAGTGTTTTTCCATTATCGTTCGCACTGTAAATATCAAGGCTATTGTTGATCTAATCGGTCTAAAGCCATGTTGTTCTTCCTCTGTGTTTCTATTTTATCCCTCAATCTTTAGCCCGTGTGATAATAGGGTAATAATAATTTCCACATTTCTTCCCATTTCTTTCTTTGAACAGTGGTACAATGCTTCCTTGTTGCCAATATTCAGGTATCCTTTCATCCTTCCATATGGCAATGAGGGCTGTGTATATCCACTGTAGTCCAATGCTTCCTGCTGCCTTAATCATATCAGCATTGAATTCGTCTTTTCCACTTGCTTTACCTTTGGTCATTGCTTTCACTGTGCTTTCAAGTTCCAAACACGTTATCGGGTTCTGTTCTTTTCCTCCACCTATTATTTCCATTTTCTTATCTCCTTCCCCCAAGCAGTCATCCTCATTATAAAATTTTTCAAAATTCTTTGCCATCACCTTCTGAAGATCCATTTCGTCATGTACTATGGATCCATCTTCTCTCTAATGCCTTGATTTATTCCTTTTAATTTTATTACTCTGTGTAATAGTTTCTGATTTCCTCGACTATCTTGCTCAATTTTGTTGGTAAACTCTCCCCAACATTTCTCCTTTTCTTCCTTGATACTCCTCTTTACTTGTAGTTCCAATCTTCTGTATTTCACATGTAACCATTCTATCTTATTCTCATCCCTCTGATACATTTTTTTAATTTTTCCTTATCCATTTCTTTCGTCCCCTTGTTCCTTTCTTATATATATATATTTTTTTTATTTATTTTTTTTTTTTTTATTATTTTTTTTTTTTTGCCACCACCATGTCTCCTTCCCTTGACCTTTGCTTTTGGTTTCCTGCATACCTCAGTTGCTGTTTCCACAAATGTCTGTCCTAAATTGTCCCATTCTTCTTTTCCACTTTGTATTTCCGCGTCAGGCAACTTCCTTTTTATACAATCTTGGAATGCCATTCTTTTATCCTACTTCTCAAATTCCCAAATCCTGATCTTTGGTTTCTTCTTCAATACAATTTTAGGGATTTTTACTTGTTTTAATTTCACAATTAATAATCTGATTACATTCCATACTTTCACTGTGGATTATCTGCGTATTCATAATGTATCTTCCCCATTCTCGGTCTGTTATTATAAAATCGATGAGTGTTCCATACTGGCCATCCCAACTATATCGGCTGATCTTATGGCTATTCCTCTTTGTAAACCATGTGTTCTTTATTATTAGGTTATTTCTGATACATTGAGGCATCTGTGTGAGTTAATTATTAAAGAAATTAATGTCAAAGGAAGGCGACAAAAGATCACCAGTTTCTTCAAACCATTAAGTGTGCCAAGTGTGGTCAGTGAAGATGTGCCTTGATTGCCATGCTCTAATTCTGTACTGCACTAGTTATTCTGTATTTTGTAGGGCTTACTACTGTATTGCATTTTATCTTGTATACTAAATAACTTTTGTATTTCTTAAATATAATATACTGTACTGTATACGTTCTTTTTACTGAATAGAGTGTTTAAGTGTACGTACCATGGCTTATTTCTTAAGTTGTTATATCTGGACTTTCATTAATTTTGACAACCAAGAGCCTCAGTTAGTCTGGATTAATGCGGTTCTACTGTACTGACATATGCAGCAGAGACCTGGACACTAACAAATAGACAGGAGAATAAAATCCAGGCCAGTGCATTAAAAGTTTTTAAGAAGTATGATAGGAAAGACAAGAAGGGACAGTAAGAAATGAGGATGTCAGGAAGAAAATTGGAGTGGAAAAGCTTTACGACAGATTGGAGAGGGATAGACCTAGATGGTTTGGACATGTTACGAGGATGGATAAGGGGGGGAAAATGCAGAAGCGGATAATGAAGACCCAGACAGGAGGAGGGAGACCCAGACTAAAGTGATTTGAAAATGACCGAGAATAGTATAATTAGAAGAAACCTGTATTGGAATACAGTAAAGGAGGAATAATTGTGGTTGGAGAGAAAAAGATGAAAAAGTGCTGTAAATATCCTAGCCCAGCAGGAGCTAGATGAGGGAAAATGGATAATGGTGATAAAAACAATAAATACAACAAAAATCCACTTTTTTATCATATTATTTGTGTGAATTTTAAGTAAACCTTTTGCAATAGGAAAAATATGTGCTTAACCATCCATTAGATCATGTTGAAATAGGTAAAAACCACCTTGCTCATTTGAAACTGCAGAAAAATATTCTATTCCATAGATCACTATCTCTGATCAGAATTGGAGACAGTTTTTTAACAAGTATTTTAGAACAGTGAAAAAATGGTTAAACCACAGTCCAGTTTTAGAACACAAAGGGCTTGCCAGAACTGGATTTTCAGTATGTGCCAAGAAATTTAAGAATGTTATGACCTAAGAGTTATTAATATATAAGCATTTATGACATAAAATGGTATTAGAATATGATAATAAATATGACTTCAAAATCTTTTGATATTTTCAAAATCTTTAAAATCTTGCCTCTGTTTAATTTAGCCTAACTTTATATTGAAAATATACTTTTAAAAATCTAGCACATTCAGTAATAATGAGTTTTATTATTATTATTATTATTATTATTTTTATTATTATTATTATTATTATTATTATTATTATTATTATTATTATTATTATTATTATTATTACAACTTCCCCCATGCGGAGGCTGCCACAAGGACAAAAAATAATATCAGTTAATATTATATTTTGAATTTATTTAATTACAGTATTAAATCCAACGGTAACTCTCGACTCTGTACAGAAGGAAATAAATGTCACATTTTGATGGGCAATCAGAAAGAATTACAACAACAAATTACATACATTTGAAAGTTTTCAAGTAGGAACAATCTTCTGTTTTCACGCAAAGTTGACTTGTAACAGGAAAACGACGTTTCAACATCACAGGATGTTTTTGGAGCATATTTGAAATACATCAAATCATTTGAGGCTAACTATTCTGTTGCTTTCTATGCATCTCTCTTTCTATACAGCTTACCCTTTTAACTCATATACATATATATTTCTAAGAAGGATAATTGTAAGAAATTACAGGCAAATTACTGCAAGCAGGTAGGCGTATGTGAAAGTGGAATTAATAGGAAAAAATGTGACAAAAATTCATGGAGAAATATGACCATAATATGGAAAATTACAAAAATGTTAAAAAAGCCAAAATATGATTTTATATGACCCGTGAAAACTGCAAAATTTTAGTCACCTTGGATAAGATCACGCTTAAATTGTATTTTTCATGGGAAGAATATAAAGAAAAAATATGACGTCATAAACATCCAGGCTCTAGATATGACGGAAATGGGTGATTAATGGTGTTCTATTGGTCTGGAGATGGCACATGACTGAATACAGTGTGGAATGACATTGACCAAAACTGAGTTCATAATATTCTTATAGGTATGTTTATTTCAGTCAATCACGGATGTTTATTTTAACAATCAAGCTGATCGTAGAATGAGTTATAGTAATGTGCAAGCTTCATTCACTTAAAGGAAAAAATTGCTTAGGTGAACTGTTTTTGCAAGCAGTTTGGGTTGTGCTGATATTCTGATCGTAACGATAAAATGAAGAGGAATGTAGCAAATAGATGAGCATTTCAAAGACCATATTAATGTCTTGACAAGTATTATAAAATAATACCTAGGAGGTGGGTAATATAATGTTTGAGCTGATGGAATCATGGAAGCTGAAGAGGCTACAGTGATTACAATATTGTGGAGTTTCTTCATTCATTACATATAATTACCAGATGTAGAGAAATGTAAATGTCCTGATGCAAAAGAATGTGAATTTAGCAATTCTCAAAATATTTCACTCCTCATCAGTTACATTCTTTGATAAGTGTGCAGAAAACAAAAGAGATAGTTGGTAAGTATTGGAATGAAATGAGAAAGTCATATTCTGTGTAGGAAAATTTTAACATTAATGGTACTCCAGTCGATATCCACTATAAATGGAGTCATCTTTGTTTTATTGAAGAAATTCATTCATCCAACTATCCTAGTACGTTTCAGTATTCAAAACCTTACCTTTGATGTGTTCGTACATACAGCATTTTACGAGGAAACTTTTCACTATTCGAATGCTGATCAACATCCAGCTCTCTCAACTGCAGCCTTGGAAGTCAATTAACAGATGAAAAAAATGAGCAAACTAAATTACGATGTAACCCCGTCTCACACTTTCCCGTGGGGAGTGTGTTCTATTGCTACTGACAAATCAAGATGTTCAGCAACTGCAGAATAAAATAATAATGAGTGAGTTGGCCATGCGGTTAGGGGCGCGCAGCTGTGAACTTGGAACTTGCATTCGGGAGATAGTGGGTTTGAACCTCACAATCCTGAAGATGGTTTCCCGTGGTTTCCTATTTTCACACCAGGCAAATGCTGGGGCTGTACCTTAATTAACCTCCTCAGATACCGTGTGTCGTATACGACACACAAATTTCAGCATGTTTGTCTCGCTATAGAACCGTTGTGTCGCCAGATACACAAGTCGTTTGAGTTCATATGGGTGCCAGTAGATGTCAGCACGTACTACAACCGGTCTCAAGGCTGAACGGTACGATTTGTTGGCCCAGTGCAGTAGTTCCTGAGCATGTGCAGTAGGAGGACGCTACAAAAATGGCGCAATCTTGTAAGTACATGTTTTTTTGCTTGCATTTCTTACTTACCTGCCTAATACTCTTATAGACTATGAGTTTAAGTTTCAATGAAGGGGATGTAAGCATTTTGATCAACTCTGGGCAATTGAACTGTTAGATGTACAGCATCTATTTTGCATGTGTCATATACGACACAGTGGTTCTTACTGCGAAAATCATAACTGTTATTTACAAGTGATGAATTTCATTTTATTATTCATATTTCTCTCTTTTTTAAACAATTTTACTTACCAATTGCTGTTGATTACTGAAAATCACACAAGTTACAATAAGTAAACTATTTTGAATTGGACAGTGGCGAATCCCAAGTTGAAATATGGAGGTTGAATTTCTGAAAAGTGGTATCAAATTTACCATAGCTCAAATGAAACAATTTCAGTGACATTTTATTCCCCATCTTACTAACAAAATATATTTCTTTGGATTTGAATACAATGTCTGTGAATACCCTGCCCTTCTAATACCTATAGGTTATTTATTGAAGTACAGTTATGATGTTTGTACATAAAAGTAAAATGCTATTATATTTATTTTCATTTTAGTGACATCGGCTGAAATACTCACCCAGCTTGAGGTGAATACCATTGACTTTGATGGGAACACATCTGAAATTGAAAGGCTATCTAGTGACGAGGATGACGAAACCTTCGATCCTATGCCGGAGGAGGAGGAGGAAGAAGAAGAGGAAGAAGAACACGACTCATCGGAAGGTCAACCCGATATTGTAGGTGAACTGAACAATGGTGCACAAAATAGGAATCCACCCCCATGGCGCCATACAAATGATTTTCAACCATTGCCGCCTGCACCAGCCTTTGAAGAGGGAGTTTGGCAGGGTAAAGAACAGGAACCTCACGAGTACTTTTTACGTTATATTCCCACAGATTTTTTTGATTCTGATTCCTCTTGTACGAACCAGAACTGTCTTGCACGGAAGGGGAAGTCACTGAATACCACAGCTCAAGAAATTCAAGTATTTTTTGGGATATCCATTACGATGTCTTACCTTCGATTTCCGAGAATATCAATGTACTGGGCTGCAGGCACCAGAGTAGCAAAAATTTCTGACAAGATGTCACGGAAACGTTTCTTTTCAATTCGAAGCAATCTGAAAATTGTTGTGGACAGTGATATCTCAGATGATACTCGCTCAGCAGATAAGTTCTGGAAGGTTCGCCCTTTGTTGCATCTAGTCAGAGAGGGTTGTCTCCAGAATCCCCGGACACAACGCGTGGCTATCGATGAACAGATGATTCCATTTTGGGGTCATACATCTGCTAGACAGTATGTACGTGGCAAGCCCAATCCCTGTGGACTTAAAAACTTCGTGTGTGCCTCGCCTGATGGATTGCCTTTAGATTTTTTCATGTATGAGGGGAAAGGTGACACCATTATAGAACAGTATGATTTTCTGGGTATTGGAGGGAAGGTAGTAATCCGTTTGGCAAAGTCACTACCTGAGGGATGTATCATCTACATGGATAGATTTTTTACCTCTGTGGAATTGCTGGACTGCCTCCATTCAGATGCACACTGTCAGGGTACCGGGACAATACAGAAAAGTCGAATCCCTCCTGAAAGCAGGCTCCAGACAGATAGTGAAATGCAGAGACGAGGACGTGGTGCAGTTGATCAGTCTGTTCGAGGGGATGGGCAAATTTCCGTCGTGAAATGGTTTGATAATAAGCCTGTAGTACTTGCATCATCTGTTGAAGGAGAGTTACCCATAGGGCCTTGTCGGCGGTGGTCAAAACGAGGAAGAGAATACATCACTGTGAATAGGCCTGATATCATCAAGAAATACAACGAAAGTATGGGAGGGGTTGACTTGTTGGACAGAGTGATTGCTCTGTACAGGCAAGATGCAAGGACTAAGAAATGGACTGTCCGACTGATCTTCCATTTTATTGATTTTGTTTGTGCTGCTGCATGGCTTGAATACCGGAGGGACAGTCAGGTATTGAAAAAGAAAACTAAAGACACTCTGGACTACCTCCAGTTCAAGACTTCCATTTCTGACTGGCTGCTCGATTTTCAACCAACAACACAAGATGGAGACGAGGCTGAGGAAGAGCCCTGCATGCCACTTAAAAGGAAAAGACTACCAACTCCTCATCCTAGCAAGACAAAAAGGACAACTGGAGCAGCACACATGCCGGAGTTTGCGAATGATGAAAAAAATCACTGTTGTAGGTTGCCGGGATGCAAAAGTGTGTGGGCAAGGTGGTTCTGTTCCGAGTGCAATCTACATTTAAGCCTTGTTGCAAATAGAAACTGCTTCAAAGCTTATCACAGGATGTAAAATCAACTGTTGGAGCACTACACTGCACTGCTGATTTAATTGTTGTAGGAAAATAGACTGACTGTTATGGGAACACACTATCAGTTTTCACTGGAGATCTGTATGCCTTGAGAACCAGTGTGTCGTATGCGACACATCAAATTTTGAAAAAACTTTTCAAAACTTTTGAATTTTTGTGTATTATCTGTATTTATGTATCTCTTGTGTACTGTTGTAAATAAATAGTGTTCAGAAAATACGATTCTTTCTTGTAGCGGATCTGAGGAGGTTAAGGCCATAGCTACTTCCTTCACACTCGTAGCCCTATCCCATCATCACCATAAAACATATCTGTGTCAGTGCGACATAAAGCAACTTGTAAAAATTAACCACACAAGTTTAAATATTATTGTTAAAAACATGTATTCAGGTTTATTACTCACCATTTGTTTTAGATACTGTTGAGAACGACCTCCTTCCATCGTAAGACATGCTTCACATCGTTGAAACAAATTATTTGCAACTTTCTGTAATTCAGCTTTGGTAAAGGACTGTATTGCACATGGTATTTCTGCCTTCAGTTCTTTTATAGTTTGGGGATTATTTTGGTAAACTTTGCCCTTTAGGGTTCTCCAAAGATGATAGTTAGGTCAGCTGATCTATGGGTGCATAAACTTGTACTAATTATCTAGTCGAGCCATTAAAAAATTTGACTTACAGTGTGTATAGATGTGGGCTCTGTTGAAGATATCCATCAGCCTTTTCTTCCTGTGTCAGTTCATTAAAACTTTGACAAAAAATTGTCCTAGTATACACATCTGAATTAAATCGAAAAATATAGGCCCAATTATCTACCACGCTTATTGCATGCCATACCCCTATTTTAATGAGACGCAATGCTGCTTCTTGTATAATATATGGGTTCTCAGTACTCTACAATTGCACATTTAGAGAATTTACATGTCCAGAGAAATGAAACCACGCCTCGTCGGACATAATTTAGCTGTGGTTCCAAATTTCCATTGTAAACAGAGAACTTTATTCTTGCGGAAAAATCTATCTGAAGTTCCTGCACACACCTTATTTTGTAGGTCGCAGTCTGGTCACTTTGTGGGCCAACCCCACATGTTAGATTATTGTGCTAGACAAGTAAGCGATTTTCTGGGAGATGCTTCTAACTGCGCCAAATATCTGTAAGTTGTTTATCTTCAGAGTAAACCTTCCTTTACCACTTCATCTTCTCATCACAAACTGAACCTGTTCTGCGCCACTTTTTCATCAACTTTTAAATGGGAGATTTTTAGGAATACTAGTCAGGATTTCTACGAGCAAATCTCTGAACCCATCTCCTATACCTTTTTTTAAACGTAATATTCCACTAAATAAATATGGTGTTCAACCGAATACTTAATTTTTTCAATCATTTGCTTCATGCAAAAGCAACAACTGCACACACATTGTGGTACAGTTCTCAGAAGCAATTAAATGCTAGTATGTTTTGTCACCTGTCACCTGGCTTCTCACACTCCAGTTTAGAGGGCCGGAAGCTTCCCAGCGGCAGAGCGATCCAAAATTTCCTTGTAAAATGAGAGCACTGTATAACGATGTTATACCTAGGTTTAACTTTTTATGTAATGCATCTTGAAACTGAGAGACGCATTGCATTGTTGGCTTTGGATATTTTTTCTAACGATGGGCACAGTTTAACATGGTCGTCAAGTAAGAAAACTTCTCAGAAACTGAGATCTTGAAACTTGGACCTCCCACAAGCTAAGATGTAAAGGAGTAGAGGTATTTGCTGACCATCCAAAACTTCATAACTGGGTGACCACATGGACAGGTCTTTCCACTTCAGAATGGTCGAACACACTAAAATTGGCTTGTGGTATAACAGTTGTACGAGCAGTTCCAGGTAGAAGCCTCGGTACAAGCCGCTGCCGCTATGAAGGCTGCAGTGAGATTGAAACCCTTGAATATGTAGACCTACTGGGATTCTACACCAAGAGTGAACCACAGAGGAATAGTGCATATCATCATGTGTGAGGAGCATGGGCCTCTTCTCAATGATCTAGAAATTGGCAAGTCTTTGAGGAAGTGCACTGTGTGCCATTATGTGGTGCCTCCAGCAGAACTCATATCGTGGCAGTAAACCAGAAGCAGAGTGTGACCTATGTCTTGGATCCAGCTATTTGGTTTGAGACCATCCTACAGCAAGCAATGGAGGTAGATTCAGAGAACAAACAAGTCTATGAGCAGTGTCTTTCATACTTCAGTGAGTACTATAACATCCCATTAAAAGGATTCCTAGTTACATTTTTTGGAGCTAGAGGCAGCATATCTACGTTTGTCTCGCATCGTGGTAGAATTGGCTTTCTCAACAGACTTTCTTCATGATATTGTCCTCACCTTGATGTGCACTAACCATTTTGTATCATTATTAACGATTTATATATATATATCACACATTGTGAAAAGTTAGTAATCAGAGTTATATCTTAGTTACTCCGTATCACTTGCAAAAAATATAAGTACAGTCTGGCCTGTCTGGAAAAGTAGCAAATATTAATTATTCTTTGACTATAAAGATTATCATTTCTTTTTGACAGGTTATTGACAGTGGACATGGGGAACTAGATATTAATTTTCATTTGTCCTCTCCGTCTGGCAGAACTGTTGCTGTGGATTTTAAGAAATCAGAAAATTCACATAGGTACGTCTCATTTATGTTCTTTTACGTATTACTTGAAGTTTAATTATTTTTTTATAATCAAGCATGAATTAATTTGAAGAATTCTGTGCCTTTTAACATTGTTTTGGAATGTAGTGTTGATTACATGCCTTAAAAGAAATATTTAGTTCAGCAATTTTAAATTTGATCGACTAATATGTTGCTCGTCTGGCCCCGCGGTGTATGGAACAACACGCCTGCCTGTCACCCGGCGGCCCCGGGTTCGATTCCCGGCCGGGGCAGGGGTTTTTGATTGTAAATGATTAATATCCCTGGCCTGGGGACTGGGTGTTTGTGTCGTCCTTAACGTTCCTTTCCTCACATTTTTTTTTTTTCCCCCCAAGTTCATCTGTTTTTACTTAAGGGTGAATCAGGCAGTGGTTAACTGAAACAAAATGTTATAATTACAGTATTACTAGGGAACATATTTTCTTATACATCTGAAGAAATGGTAGCTTCTTCTTTGCCTTTTCCCAATATTTTGGGGTTGGCACTTTGCATAGCTTTGGCCCAGTTTTACTGCCAGATGCTGGAGAAAAGATAGCTTTTTCCCATGACATTAATGCGGAGAATCCAAAGGCATCCCAGATTTTTTTCTTTTAAGCCTTGTTTGAAAGGTAATCATAACATGATAATTTTTACATCGCTGAAAACATACCTATGTTAGTATGACTTAAAAATTTAGCACCTCGTGTTGCAACAAGTTGAGCGAAGCTGGAAATAAAGCGTGGATGAGGAGTGGAGTGGGTGAGGTTTTAACGAAGCCTTGTGAAGGAGGTGCGCGAAGGACGTGAAGCGGAAAGAAAGGGGGTCAAGGCAGGGCCGAGGGATTTGGGAATACAGACGATTGCCTAAGTAAAGTACTGTGAATAGAACACAACACGAGGCGATTCCCATACAACATATGTCATTTAAGTATATTCTTCCCCCTAACATAACTCTTTCTATCTTAGCTGTCATTTATCCAGGTCAACTGTACAGTCCGCATTGAACTGCGAAATCCAACCACCTTTAATTACTATTATTTATTTAGACCTCCATGCGCAACAATCATCATCTTTCAAGATTCTTAAAACAGAAGAGCCTTTCTAACATCATGCATCGCATTCATGTATACTGAATATATGAATATCTTGAGAGGACAGTTGGCTCAGTTGAAGGTTGAATAGAAAGCAGCATATTTAAGAAGCCAGCCTTTATTGAACTTCTACGCATTATCCTTGACCAGCAGTTTAAGGATCTGTATCATAAACAACTTTTTAATGCAGTGCGGCGCACCGGATTTTTATGAATCTCTATCAAAGAACAACTTTTTAACGTAGTGCAGCGCATCTCTTGAACCTTACCTTAATTTTTTACATGGTATGTATGTCTTTTTTTATGTCATTGACACTGCACTGTGTCTTAAATTGCTTGAACTTTCAATGGAATTTTATTTTATGTAACCAGTATTAACTTCAATTCTATGAGTTGCGCATACAGTTTTTAAGACCTTTGTGTCTATACATTGTTTATTTTCTTCGATATATTTGTGTTGATTTGCCGTAAGGCTGATGATGACCTACTGTTAGGTCCAAACTAGTCCCTGAACATAAATATAATGTAAAACATTGTACAGTTTTTATTGAAAAGGTAGACCTTAATAATAAAATATTTAAATACTGTTGTAATCACAGTTCAATATGGATCAATCATAATGAAATTTATATATTTTAAATATTTGAAACTGTCAACTATGTCAAGGCTTTGATCCCCAATTTTCACAATGCCTTCCCTTGTCTTTCTTCTCTTGATATCATTATGGTATCACATTTCTCTGCACTGATTTTCATACCATACTTTTCAATTTTCTTGTTCACTGCATCAAGTTGTTCTTATACTTCTTTGCTGTTTGTTCCCCAGACCTCAGATAGTACTAACTTCATCTTCCTGTTCCCATGCGCTTCTTTGTCTCCTTTACAATCTTGTCCATAACAGTTAGCAACAAAAGAGGTGACAGTACACTCTCCTGTCTTAGTCCAGTTTCATTTCTAAATCATTCTGTCTTTCCAAACAAATGGAGCCTGTATGCTGCTGACACAGTTTTAGACACACTACTTAACTAAATTTGACAAAGTTTATGTTTATCTAAATTTTTGTGTATTTATTGCTTAATTTGGTGATGCTGAGTATGAATATAGTAGTTGTTCTTATGGGTCAGTATTGTGGAGCACCGAGATCGATAGCTGCAGTCGCTTAAGTGCGGCCAGTATCCAGTATTCAGGAGATAGTGAGTTCAAACCCCACTGTCGGCAGTCCTGAAAATGGTTTTCCATGTTTTCCCATTTTCACACCTTAATTAAGGCCACGGCCTCTTCCTTCCCACTCTTAGCCCTTTCCTATCCCATCGTCGCCATAAGACCTATCTGCGTCGGTGCAACGTAAAGCCAATTGAAACAAAATATATTTTTTATGTTATAACGAAGTATTCAATTTTCTTAAAAGCTACTAATATTGTATGTTTATTTAATACAACTAGAGTCCTATAGAAGAAATCTAACATACAGTACCTCCAGAAATTGTGGGAATAAGTTAAAAAAATGTTGAATAACACCGAGTCTTCATAAACAACGGTTTCATTCTAAAATGTACATTAGAGCAGCTTTTCCTGTTATGTTCTGACCACTCTGCCCGTAGTCTCCCATCATTGCACAGTTCCAATGTCCTTGATAACTTCTTTCCAATAAAGTAATTATTCCTTTAAATGAAATGTTTTAAATTTCCACCATTCAGTACGTATAGATATAAATACATATGTTAGTACATGTTTCATTCAGTGAGACCTTCTCCAGCTACTTACATGTTTTTGAATAAATCAGTTTATAAACTAGCTGAAAAAGAAAACAGATGGTAACAGTATTATGCCTGAAAAGGAAACAACTTAATTTAAATAGCAAATACATGGCATTATAAAGATATCAAAATTATAATGATAATAATAATACAGTCACAGTTTTGGAAGATTTGATGTCAGCAGAAAATGCCATAACTGAAAATTACTAGTATAGTAGGCAGCCCATCAAATGCTCAAGAATCCCTACATAGTTTACAAAACAACTTGAATACGATAACAACAATAATAAAGGGGGCACTAAGAGTAATAAAAAAAACACCTAAAAGTAGTTTCAGCGTGTCATCGACCTAGCCGTGGTGTGGCAGAGGGTTAACAGACTAACTAGCCAGCTGGAATCACACCAGTAACAGAGTACCAATATTGCACCAACTTGCATTCAGTGCTAGAATGGAGAGAAGTACAGAATTCATTAAGATAAATTTCAAGTTTTGAAGGATTTAAACAATTTAAGCATAAATGTTTATATATTTCTAAATACTTTTGAGTGTGATTTGATAGAATCAGATGACGTCCTTTCAAGAACGAAACTTTTTATTTTAATTTGTGTCTTCCTCGGGTATAATTCTGTTACGATGAGTTTTCTTTTTCAGGTAGTTTATAAATTCAACTTATTTATTCAATTAGTTTTGGCAGTCTGAAGAACCTAACAGTTATAAATTAATTAAGTCAAAACTGAAAAGAGATGGCTTCAGATGTTTAAAAGAAAATCCACCATACAAAAGTAAGAGTTATTGTGCTGATTTGTAGGCTTTTGCCATATTCAGGGAATTGTAAATATCATACACTTTCCTGTTCCACATAGCCAAACTTCTAAAGTATACGGCAACTGCCACAAGTCACATGGGGAGCCCATGTAACATGTTGGTCTTGAACATGCACACCAAAATACGCGCAGTACGCCTCACAGAACTTTGTACTCGGCACAATTTTATGTTTCACTTATTTAGATGCAATGTAATGACCGCTAACATAACATAACAAAACATAACTGCTGGCAATTTGCAAATTCTGGGTGTTGACATTTTACTTTAAAAGACAGTAACCAATGTTACATATAACCACAGAACAGCATTGACATTCACAAATGACAGAAGAACTTTTTGTAAAGAATAGAGATATATATCAGTATATACAGTTGGCTTTTTAAAGGAGAGTCTGTATTGAAACCTTCCTGTTTTATACTAATAAAATTGGAATATCACATTAGAGGGATATACTGGTGATTAGAATTATAGGATTATATAGAGCGTATACAGGAGAAGCAGCATGGGGAGATATCCGTGAGAGGCTTCAGTTGGAAAATAATTATTTCGGCAGGACTGACCACAAGTATAAAATTAGAAGGAATTTTAGCAGAAGCGATTGGGGTAAATTTTCATTCATTGGGAAGGGTGTGAAGGAGTGGAACAGTTTACCAGGGGTAGTGTTTGATCCATTTCGAAAATCTGTACAGATATTCAAGAAGAGAATAAACAGCAACAGAGAAAATAAATGAAATGTTAGAGGGCATTCAACCAGTGCAGGTTATTGTAAATAAAAATTGTGTGTGAATAAATTAATTCCATCCTCTGGTCTAAGGAGTTTGGACAGCCAAAGTAGGGGACTGCCTGTAGGGGTGAAGTACAGTGGGGACTTCGAGGGCCCTGGGACCACTACGGTAGCTGTGAAGGCCTTTCAGGAACTCTGAAAAGTGGTGGCAAAAAGGGCTCTGGTTAAGACGCAGCAGGTCGTTATGCTACTTAGGTTCCAAAATGGGTAAAAAATAAATAAGTAAATAAATGCAATGTAAATTTTAATCTTATACCAGTTGTATAGTATTATTTGAAGTAATTCCACATACTGTATATGAGTTGACTATATTTGTAAGTACAGGAGATATTATAAGTAGAATTTTGTAAACAATATAAATTTATTAAGAATGAGCTATGTGTTTATTAGAAAAAATTGTTAGCGTAAATTGTATAATATTGTATTCTAGGAAAATTTTCTTCTCTTAATTTAAATTTTAGTGTACCATTTGCCACCGAGGTAGACACCTCATTTGCAAATAAAGAGATTTTGATTTGATTTGATCACTTTGAACAACTATGATTGGCAGGAAAAAGAATAAATTCACAATTTAAAAGGATAAATTTACAATTTTTCAAAAACAGTTAAAATATAGAAAAGTATAGACATCCGGAAGAAACCTAACACCATATTCACTTCGTTGCCTTTCGTCAGTAAACACAAGGAAATAAACATTTAAACATTTTTGTTATGTAGTGTTATGAGTTCATGTGATTTACCCAAAAGAGTCTTAATTTCCTTTTTCCCCTCCCTATCTAAGATTCTTTATTGCTGTCCAGAAAAGTTTCCCTGCCGCTTGGCCTAACCTTTCCAGGTTATTACCAAAATCTTCCCGTGACTTGTTTTTGGATTCAACGATTAATTCTTTTGCTCTGTTTCGTCTACGTACAATTCCTTCTGCAATCAGTCCTTGTTTGGAGCCATTTCTGATACTTTCTTTTTTATGTTTACAAGCTACTCTCACGTCGTCATTCCACCAAAATGTTTGCTTATTTCCCATCTTCACACATAGCTGTTCCTAGGCATTCCCTTGCTGTATGCCACCCATTCTCTTTCTGTATCCTGAACCTTTTTACTAATCATACCCATGTACTTCTGTTTAATTTCCTTGTCCTGGAGATTTTCTACCTTTATTTGTCTGCAGACAGATTTCACTTTCTCTATCCTATTTTTGTTTATTTATTAACAATATCTTGGATGGTCATGGGGGGAACAACTGGGCTGTGCCGGTGATTAATGGGTTGGAGGTACCAGGATTGATCTTTGCAGATGATGTGATATTGATGACTAAGGGCATATGCAGAAAAGCTTATATGCAGTGTCGGAGTTTGGACAGAAATGGGCGTTGAAAATTAACGTGAACAAATCCAAAGTGCTAGTCGCGCAGGCTCACAAAGGAAGGAAGAAATATGGGAATTGGATGGTGCAGGGAGATAGGTTAGAGCAAGTAGGCCTAAGCAAGTTGGAATGTTTAGGAGTGATTATTAACAGAAAAAGGAGAAGCCTCCGTGGCTGACGGCAGTGCATCTGCTTCTCACCACTGAATACCGTGGTTCAAATCACGGTCACTCCATGTGAGATTTGTGCTGGACAAAGCGGAGACAGGACGGTTTTTTCTCTGGGTACTCCGGTTTTCTGTCATCTTTCATTCCAGCAACACTCTCCATTCTCATTTCATAGCATCCATCAGTCATTACTAAAAAATCACTTTGGGACTGGCGACCCCATCGTACTAATAGCCTATATATGATTCATTCATTACATCCCTGACACGGTCAAGACTGGAAAACAGGTTTTAGGTTTTCATGTTCATTAACAGAAAAGTGACTTGGGACGATCAAATTAGGAGAGCGAGAAGTAAAGGTGTGGCCGCCCTAGCCTCAGTCGAAAACCTATTGGCTAAATTTCCGAGTATTAGCTATTAAACCCTGAGGTTAGTTTCAAGATCGGTTGTATTCTGTATTGTAATATATGGGGCAGAAGTTTGGGGGTTGGATGAAAAAAGAGTGGAATTAAAACTAATTATTAGTAATTTTGGTAAGTCTGTGATGCGGCTCCCTCAGTGCACAGCGAATGCTGGGGTTGAATTAATCTGTGGGGAAGATATGGAAGTTGAGTGTGTGAAAAGTATCGTTAAATATTGAATGATTTTGAAAAGAGAAGAAGGCGGGAAATTGTTGCAAGCCGCGTACAAGCAACAGCTGAAGAGCATGAATAAGGGATGCTGGCTAGAAACAATTAAAGAATATTTGGAGAAAATAGATTTGGGGTACATGTAGGCTGCGGTTTGTTCGAAGACAGAAGCCAGAGTGTGGAAGGTACTTTCCAGGAGGATTAGAGATATGCAAAGGCAGAGATTATTAGAAATTAGGCTAAGAAGTTCCCTTAGTGTTTTGAATAAAGTATTAAAAGTAACTGGGATAAATATTAGGTATTTGATAGGCTAAACAGGGGTGGGATGGTATTGTGGTTGATGGGACTCCACATGAACAAGGGGGAGTTAAAGCGGGGTAAGTGGGGTAGTAAACGACGATTTTCACTTAATTGGTAATTGTAAAGAAACGAGTAAGTTAAGGAATAGTCTATTGAATGCCAAACATCGTGAATTATTAGGAAAAGGGGATGAGCGGAATATTATAAGGTGGATTATCAGGCAATGGGAAGATGGGGGAGAGTTGAACAGGTACTTATGTGCCCTTAAAAATGTGTCAGAGAAAGTTGAGAGAGGAAGAGGCATAGGATGAATAAGTGGATGTGTAAAGGCTGAAAAGATGGAGGTGTGTTTAAGTCATTGAAAAAAGGAAGGTTAGTGTAATGTTCTAAGTTAGGGTGCTGATTTGATTTTGTAACTGTAGGAGGCCTTATCGATCTTGATACGGCAGGTGATAGTGTAACTGTTGTCTTAACCGTGTACTGGAATTCAGCCAGAGTAGGTTAGTGGACAAGAAATGCTAACTCAGTAGATAAGCAGGCAAGGACATGTGCTAATAGTTGATGAAACCTGATGTCGGCGGGTTTTGTAAGAACGACCTGTTATAACTACATGTAAAATCAAAGGATAAAGTAGAGCTAGATTGGATTTATTTAGGACTAGAATTGTAGGGTATTCAATTATTACTTTTATGGTAGTTAATTGTGATTATTATTTGTTCATAATTATTATTTTATTATTAATTGTAGTACCTTAGAAGGATGGCACTTAGTTGTATATATGTGGGCATGTGCTGTTTTCTCACTATTTATGTACGAGAGCGGTTTCAGCCCCACGTGGCCGGCCGCAAATGGAATGGTGAGAAAACTGCACTGTCGTCTGGTAGGGGTAGCTGGGATCCTCTTTTGGGCCCCACGGGTAGGGCCAGTCATGCCATCACTGGGAGGGTGGCCTTTTTCTCACCAGGGGTGATGGCACGGCTGGACAGTAGTAGTAGTAGTAGTAGTAGTAGTAGTAGTAGTAGTAGTAGTAGTAGTAGGTAGCTTGTCCTATCTCATATTATTATTAATATTATTATCTTTTTATTTATTATTTATTTTGTTTCGTAATATTTAATGGAGATGATAGACGTTGCATGTAGGGACTGAGGATGACTGCCGTGGTGACCCTCCCTTGGGAGTGTCGCCTTTCCGGAGTATCTGATGGACCTCATGGCATGCCCAAGGAGTCTCGTGTTTCTTTTCTTTTCTTGTTAGTTGTTTGTGCATGGAAAGGGGCATTGTGAACATGTATCGGTGCTAATCGCCTGTTATGTTCAATAAATACTATACTATACTATCCTAGGCTTAGAGATACTTCACTACAGAACAGATTTCCTGAATTCAAAAATCTGTTATGATACAGTCTATTATGATTTGCTGCTGCTACCCCTCCCCTCACTCCATTGTGTAGCGGTAAATGGCCTTATGCTTGAATGTATTCACAACCACTAATCCCATACTAACACAGAAAGTCCAGTAATCACTTCCCATTTCTGTTACCCATCACCTTCTCATGCCCTTCAGTTCTCTTTCTAACTCTTGCATTGGAATTGCCCATTAGCACTTTGCTAACCTTGCTGTTGACCCTGACTGTCATGTCACTCAGTGCTTCATAAAATTTGTCAACTTCATCCTCATCTGCACCCTCACATGATGGGTTGACTGAGACAATTCTGGTCCTAATTCCTCTAACGAGTTAAATCTACCCACATCATTTGCTCATTTACGTGCCTAACAGAAACTATGCTGTGTGCAATAGTATATATTCATATCGATCGGCGAAATAATCGTGATGTTAACCTTAACAAAATTTCTGAAAAATCAACTACTTCTGTTTGATAAAAATTATTTAAATATTTTTCCTTTGGATTAAAAACCGTTCAGCTTCGGCTAGTAACGTGCAGATTTCTCCTATCCTCCTCCCAGTCCTACTCCCCTCGCTTTCCCCTCCACTTCCCCTCAATAGAAGCTACTCTCAGAAGCAACACACTAACCTCCAGTCCAGTGTAAGCTCGCCACCCAAAGAGTGCCAGAAGAAAGGAACCGGCAGGGGAGTGAGTGCTCGTACATCGTTTATAAAAGAATAATTTTATTTCCTTATGTTCTTCGCCTTTTCTTTTTGTTTTAGACTCCTCTTTTCAAGTACTATTGCATTCTACACAAGTTCCGACGTGTTTTTTCTACCGGGTTGTGTTTACCTCCAAGGTATCTCACCACCAATCTTTTGAGAGGAGTTCCCCTAGTTCAGTTCGTCCCATTATACATTCAAGCATACCACCTCGTTTCAACGGGAATGTTGAATTCCACTATACAAAATCATGTCAACATAACATCAAGATGTCTTATGGACGAATATAATTTTTTAATGTGTGATTAGTTTTTAATTTAAGTGCATGTTTTATGGAAACAGTATATTCACCTCTTCACAGATACTTTTGACTTCACAACATTGTCATGATTTTAAGACTTCAAGCACAACATAACTACCCTACATACAATACTTCCAAGAAAATTTTTATTTTAACCTTTAACCCTAGAAGTGCCGAATGTTTTTCCCTAAATGCCAGGCCATTTTCGCATGTATTACACATGTATGTTTTAACAAATTTAAGCACGTTTAGGTGCAGAAAATTTAGGCATGCAGCATTCCATATTACTCAGAAAGCTGTATTTAAGATGCTTATATAAGTATTAGATCATTCACTTGCTTATCTGGTGCGTACCAACCGATCAAACATTTGGAAAACTTAAAAAAAAAAAAAAAAGTTTTTCATATTTTCAGGTTCACCATTAGTAATATATAACCACTCATTTTAAAAAATCACTATATACAAAACACCCGAAATTTCTTATAATTTTTAAAAATATTAAGTTCTCAAAAGTAAACACAGAAATGAAATCACAAAAGAATAAAAATTTCCGAGCTACACACAGTTCCGTCAGCCACCGAGTACTACTGGGAATCAATCTCGGAGAGTTTTCTTTTCCTGCCATGCCTCATAGGCCTCCAGAAATGCTGCAATTTATGAGAATATTCACGGTGCACCCTATATTTATTCGAATGGCAATTTACTTTTTCATTTCGGAGACAGTTACATCAAACCAGGTTCGCATACGAGAAAAAGCCGCCATTTCTCCAGAATGTCTCTTAGTTTTTTCGCCGCATAGTCATTACTTTCTTTCACCAAGAGCTTCCAAATCAAATCCGTAAAAAGCAAGTAGAAATACATAATAGGTGTACCCTTTCGGGGCGGACAGATCCTAATGCCAGGACCCCTTACTTCTCGGAAACATCCAACTCCGGTTCAGGTGGACAAACTCTGCACCACTTTGGTGTTACGAAAACAGTATCATTCACTGAAACGTCGGCTGGCCTGCTCTCTTCATCGCAATCACTTTCAACTTCAGATTCTGGAATATATTCTTCTCCGCTCTCAGAAGTATCATTAGCTAAAGAAAATACGGTATATCGCTGGTAGAAGAAGCATCCCAATCATTTCAAGGACTTTGTGAATATTACTTGAATCACTTAGCTCATCATCCATGATGAAAGTTAACACTTCAAAATAAACAATTTAAGAATAAACTCAATAATGTGTTGAAAGATAGCGAAATATATTCACAGAAACTAACAGAAACAGTGAGCGAGCGCGAAGTTACATAGCAACTGAGATCACAGGGGGATGATGAAATAGTAGCCGACTTTATACCTATCCTGACCTTGACTGAGTCATTTCCGGCTAGTGAGGAATGGAAGATGGAAGACCTAAAGCTTCCTCTTCAATGTATTACTTATTAAAATAGCGTAAGTGAACGATAAATGATGTTATGACTGATTAAGCGAATGCATGTACTATGCGTCGCGCGTGCGACGTTGGCATTCTAGTGACACACTATTAAGTCGCAAGCACGACGTTTGGCAGTTCTAGGGTTAAATGTATTTATTTTTAAAATGTTTTATTTTTGTGTTTATTTGTGGCTGAGGATGTCCTAAGAAAAGGAATAAACATTTGCTACTTGTTAAATAACTGTATATTCCTTTAGATTGAGTGAATAAATTACATAGTATTTAAAAGGTGGACCTCTCTCAAAAATAAGGTATATTACTTGCTTCTGTAATATTGCAGGAAAGCAGTCCTATATACCCCAAGCTAAGACCATAATATGGAGGTGATTCTGTAAATAATGCACAGGTTGGTAGTACTGCGAATTGGATCATCCAGCACTAATGAAGGTCATGTTAGTTGCAGATCAAGGCTTGAGCAAGACCCACGTGTTCATATTGTCCCTACAATTACCTGTTTGTAGTTAACAAGAGCTAGAAATACCGGGCAAGTTGGTTGTGCGGATAGGGGCGCGCAGCTGTGAGCT